>NC_034603.1:14461736-14509831 GCF_900095145.1 Mus pahari | reverse complement strand
GAGAGAGAGAGAGAGAGAGAGAGAGAGAGAGAGAGAGAGAGAGAGAGAGAGACAGAGGATAGCCTATGCAAAATCAAACGTGACATAGATCATTTAAAACTGTAAATCTCAATGCTGTGTAGAGCATACTTTAAAATGGTCACCCTTGAATCCTCTGTCTGAAAAATTCAACTGGAACCACCTGAAAAATAATTTGACAGTATGGACCAAATTTTTTTAAATCTTTAACCTAACTACGGCAATAAAAGGAGCCAAGGACACTTCCTACATCCTACTTCTTTTTTCCTATGTAAGTGTGTACTATGCTTGTAAACCCAGGACCTCAGGCAAGCCCAGTACAGACTGAGCCACACCCACAGCCCAATCACATTCCTTCTCTCAACCCCTGCTCCACTCATCCCTAATTGGGATCTTGGCTTCAGACATCAAGACCACCAAGGCCTCCGATGAGATGAGAACATTCCAGTCAAGGACCTTGTCCAATACCCAGTTAATCCTGTTGCCTCGTCTTAAGAGGGGGCATTCGAAATCCAGGAGGCAGGGAGACAGATGGGTGCCCAGGCCGCACTTTTGCTAAGAGACTCACTTCCCAAATTCTGAAGCACTGATTCAGCACATGGCCAGTGCCCTGATGTGATTGCCTCCCACTTGTGGCTTTGCCCTGGGGACTTCTGGAGTGAGAGGCCTGCCCGGTCACATTGAGAATCAAGGACAAATCCTCCCCCTGGCCTGAAGCAGGCACCCATGTGACGGGCCACACAGAAAAAGAATCTTGGCACTGAGCAAGGGATACCATGTGCCCCCCGCAGGGACATTACTTGACACAGGAGAACTAATATTTATTTTTACGTAGGTGATCCAAAAGTATTTCTCTCTGTTTCTGGAGGGTGCTCAGACACAGAGGTTGAAAGTCAGAGGTTCCCGTTTCTAGGAAACAGTTCCAGCAACACAATGAAACTGCACTTCACAGCTCTGCGAAGCTTCCCTGTCCGGCTCACAGCTTTCCTCCTGGAACTCCAACACTGCCTGAGGGAGGGTCAACATCGTACCTCCTGGGAAGCATTGGAAGGTGACCCCACTGTGCACACGTCCCCGAGAGGACCCCAAATCCCCTTCTGTTGAGGGCAAAATTAAACAGCTACACACCTTCTGGGACAGGCTTGTCCTGTGGATATGCATCATCCTCAAAATTCTCTATTAGAGTTCATATACAGTCAGTGGCTAAGTGATGTCTAATAAATCAGTGAATTACTCAAAAGCAAATAAGAATTAGAGTCAGCTAACACGCTCTTCTTTCCCTTTCTCTCTCTTCTTCTCCTTCTCCTTCTCCTTCTCTCTCTCTCTCTCTCTCTCTCTCTCTCTCTCTCTCTCTCTCTCTCTCTCTCTCTCAACATACATTTCTGGTGCCAGGCACTGGGCTGCTGATCCTTGTGGAATACAATGAGCCACATTCTGGGCAGACAATGGCTGGGAACAAAGGCAGGATCTGGTCCTCCACTTTGTTTCTCGGGCCCTTCCTGAGCATGCCCAGCATCTGGAGGTAACAAAGGGGCCTCTATAAAAAGGATCGCATCCATTCTTCGGCAATAATGCAAGTGGATGAAATATACAAGACCTTACACTTAAAAAAAAATAATCTGCCTGAGAACGGCCATCCATTAATTTGTCTAGCATTTCCTTAAGGCTATTTTCAGCCTTTCCTACTTTAGGATGAAATGAGTTCATGAATTTTTTTTTTCTTTGCTTTTCGGGTAAAATGTTCCCAACTTTTATTGTCCTGCTTTGATTTCCCTGTAAGTTCTCTTCCTAAGTCCAAGCTGGCGAACTTGGGGGACATGTCTGCATGACTCTACAGTCACTTAAGGAATTCTGGGTGCTCCTCATCTGTTTATCTTTCCAGATTCCATTGCCTGAAGTCTTTCCTGACACTTCCTTCCCCGGCTTTAATCTTGCTCCTATCTGTCGCCCAATAAACCACAGGCCATTTGGCCCCTGAGAGATCCTAGAAACCAGTCCTTCAAAGTGGGCACAGTAGCAATCCTAGCACTGGGAAGGTGAAGCAGGAGAGTCTCCACTTAGAGGCCAGAGTAGGACACATAACAAGATCCCGCTGAAAAAGAAGTTAGCCCTTCTCCATCTCTGTTCCTCTTTATTCCCACTAAAACTGGATTTGTAAATGAGGAAGGTCAAGTAAAGGAGAAAGCCACATAACATGTTACTGTCACGCAACTACCATATTTCCCTTCTGAGAACATCTTCAATATGGGTCTGCTTGGTGGACCATGTTCTGATTGCCTTGGCAACATCTGTGCATTTTGCTAGCTCCCTATCTTGCCTCTTATTTAAAAACAAAAACAAACAAACAAACAAACAAAATGCTGGGTACCCACGACACACAGTGTGCTTTTGCATTTTCGAAAGGGAAGCAGGTAGATTAAGATTTACATGCAGGTCAGCCTAAGCTACAATGGAGACTGCCTCAAAAGAGAACTGGGCCCCGGCACATGATGGCACCCTGGAATATGCCTGTAAGCCTGGATCCAGGAGATGGAGACAGGGGTTCAGAGAACCTGCCTCAGAAAACAGAACGACAGAAAAATAAACAAAACAAAAAGTCCAATCAAGATCTATGGCAAATTCACATATTTGCACGTAATCTGTGTATTTCTAAAAGACTGTGTGTGTGTGTGTGTGTGTGTGTGTGTGTGTGTGTGTACACATGAGTGTTTTGCTTGCATATATGTATGAGCACCATATGAATGCTAGGTGCCCTCAGAGGCATCTCCAGGAACTGGAGTTACAGATGGTTGTTGTGAACCATCATCTGGATGTTTGGACCTGAACCCCGGTTCTATCAAGAACAGCAAGTGCTCTTAACTGCTAAACCACCTCTCCAGCCCCAAATTGTGTCAGTATCTCTGTGAATTTTCATTTCCTCAACTAAAAGAGCTTGCGAATGGGCCTACAAGTTCATCATAAAGTGAAGGGAAAAGTCCCCGCTAAGATACCCCAAGTTGACAACAACTAGAGGTTAGGGCCACAAGCAGAAACAGAAGTGGTGGCGATGCGTGGGTGGCTCCAGGCCTCAGGAAGGGAACTATCACTCCTGCTTCTCCAAGGAGGAGCTTGGGCATCTTACCTTTCCCCTCCCAGGGCTTTCTGAAGTCCGCCACTGAGGTATTATGAGTTCATGCTGTAGCGGAGGGCTACCTTCTTTTCTTCCTCCTGCCAACACAAGACAACGTAACCATAAGAAAACCCAACCTCCACATCTCGGGCGCTCAGGAGCAGGCATGGTATTCAGAAGCCCAAGTGGTGCTCCCAACCACTTCTGAGGCAGTCATTGCTTCCTGGAAGATGCTCCTCCCAGTGGTCTCAGAAGACCTGCTGGGTGCCACTGGGCCTTGGTGACAAAGTGATAAAGGCTAGGCAAACAAGGTCTGTGTCCCTGTGAGGAGTCAGGAAATAAGCAAGCATTCTCAGGTGCTACTTAACAGCCCCGGGGGCGGGGGGGGGGGGAATAATAAGATTGTGCCACAGGATAAAGGGAAGCTCACAGGGTTCCTGTTTTAAACAGGATGGCCAGTGTGATGATGTTTAAGGCCTGAAGAACCAGAGGTAGCCAGTTATGCAAAAACCTGGGGAAGAGCAAAGAGTGGCAGCCCCAATTCGTGTCAATTTACTGTGAATTTTCATTTCCTCAACTCAATGGGTCTACGAGTTTGTCATAGAGTGAAGGAAATTCCCCGTTAAGATAGACCACGTTGACATTAGTGAGGCTGATAGAGGTAGACTGCAAATTCCCGAGAAAAGAGGCCTAAGCCACAGAAGAGCCATGTTCAAGAATGGGAGACCTCAACACTACTTACAGATCATCTTTTTACAAAATAACAATTTCCTGATCCCTAAGCAAATTAAGTCTCTGAAACAGGGTAGATCTGAAGACTCCCAGGGATGTCACCCAGGACCCCGGTGTTCTGTTCCTTCTAACTCAGCCTCATCAATCACATGAGGGATATAACATATGACTGAGCTTTCGTGGCAAACATCTGCAATTCCAGCAAGACAACTATCGTTCTAAGGCCATCACATCTCTGGGACAGGATGCCTACACAGCATCCTGTCCCAGAGAATTAAATTTAAAAAGGTAGTTGGAGCCAGGCCACGGTGGCACAGGCCTTTAATTCCAGTATCCAGGAGGCAGAGGCAGGCAGATCTCTGAGTTCAAGGGGAGCCTGGTCTACAGACCTAGTTCCTAGACAGCCAAGTATACATAAAGAAACCCTGTCTCAAACAAACAAACAAACAAACAAATAAACCTCCCCAAACCCCAAAACAAACAAACAAAAAAGTGTTGGATAACCACTGATTAAATTCCTTTCAAAAATGTGATATATTTGCAATCAAAATGTATCCTTAAAAAAAAAAATCTCATTGGTTTATTTACAGTGGTACAAATCAGAAGAGATGGACACATTTACAGTATTTATCCAAAATGTTCTGAGTTCTTAACCCTACGCTACTACGCTAGGTGCTCATGAGAGAAGAAGTGAGAGAACATAGTCCTCTACAGAGACTGATGGAGCTAGAGTCTTAAACAAAAGGAGCTGTACAGTGTCTAAGAGGATGACTAAAGGTCTCGGGATGGTGAAAAGCACTGACAGCAATCTCTTTGCAAACAGTCCAGTCTAAGAACACGACAATGCAGCTGGAGAAGGGCTGCTCACAACTTGGAAACAGAAGCACGTGGGACCAAGCATTCGGTGTCAGACCTGGAGCATCGCTTAACAAAGGAATGGCGGACTTGCCTAAGAGAATGTTATCTCTGGCTCTCTTGTTTGCTTTCAGTGGGAAGGCCTGTATTCCATGAAGTTTAACATTAACTGCAGGCCTGTGACAAAGATGCGAGTGATTTCAGGATAGGAGCGAGAGAACCGACAACTGCTTGATTCTGTCTTACCCAAAGGACGTCACAGTGCCACTCCCTGTATCACCAGGAGTATTGTTTACGTTGATATTGATTATGCTGATGCTTTTGACCAGCTTTAACAGCCGCTTTGGCCACTTCATAAATGAAAGAAAAAAAAAATCTTTGTCACATTTGTATAAGAGCCAGGAGTTTAACTTTGGGGAAATTATATTTCTGTGGTCTCTTGGTAGAACTTAGATCCATTAAAATCATAGTTTTGAGAAATGTCATGGTTTGGGAAGCACCTTTTAAAGTGTATGTGTGGTATGCTTCCAGATTCATCAGTATACAGTCATAGAAGGGGAAAAGCAAAATATTAATAGCAACTGCTCATTTGGGGATCATGGGTCACCTTACAACTCGTAGATTTTGATTTCTCCCCAGGTCTGCAGCCACTCTACCTCACTGACTGTTCAAGGCCTCCGGATCTGGTGAAGTTCACTTTCCTTGTCTTTCTTCTGTGCAAATGGTAGGCTGGAAAATCAGACTTGAACAGGACCTGGCTCCCTCTTCCCCGAGGAACCTCATACCCCAACAAAAGGAAGAACCTACTCCTTCCCAAGTGAAAGGAGCTGGAGCATGGAGTGGAGGGAACCCTCAGGTCAGGTTCTTGCAGGGATGGGCGGGGGCTGCAGCCTGCCCAGCCCGTACACACCAGGGCGTCGTTAGCTTGATTTAAAAAACGTTGACGGTTGGTACAGCAAGCACCCGTCTGGAGTCAGCCCAGCTCTCCAGCTGCTGCACAGCTAAAGCTAAGTAAGCTCTCCCGGGTCAAGATGACAGAAGCCAGGCATTGCCCCTCCGGGACCGTCCCTTCCGCGAAATCCTATGAGAACCTCTGAGGGATGCGGCCCGGGAGGGAGCGGTGCCTGGGAAAACAGTTGTGAGAAATAGACATTATCCAGCGTCCAGACTGGAAGCGCGGAGCCCATCCCATCTTCTTCACACAGGGGAAAACTGAGGCCAAGAGGAGATAGGCGTTGCACCTGAGGTGGAAAGAAAGCTCCCGCTTCCAGTATCAGGAGATCTTCAATGTGGGGCGTATTTATACACACCTGGGCTTTTGTTAGTGAACTTCAGTTTACGATCTGCATAATGGGTGCGCCTCGTTCTTTTCTGGACTTTCAGAGATGCTAAGTGTACAGGCAGAGATAACCAGTAAACCACCCTACCCTAATCTCTTGGAAGCCTTTGATTTTCTACCCCACTGGTATGCATTTGATCCCCCAGCAAGATCCAGGGAGTGGCTCCCTCACCGATTCTGCATTGGATGCTTGGGGTGCTCCTCTGGGGATGCTCTGGGGTTGCTAGAGCAGCGGGCGCAAAATAGCGATGAGAGAGGCAGAGCGGAGATGAGCAACCGTGAGGAAACAGCAAAGACCGGGAGAGCGGCGGAAAGAGAAGCCCAAAGTAGGAAAACATAGGGAGATGAAGAAAGGAAGGCAAGCAAAGAGAAAGACCCACTGCTTTCTGATTGCTCAGTGAGCGCACTAGCTCCACGACCTCCCGTGGCTCGCCACAAGAGAACAAAGCCTGGGCTCCTAGGGTTGGGGGTGGCGGTACTCACACCCCGGGGAGTCCGCAGGGATAGCGGTCATGGAGCTCCCGGCCTGCAAGAGCGACTCTCAGACCCTCAGTCATCACCACCACCCCCAGTCACCCCACGACCCATCTGCGCGCTGCCACTTACTTGTGGTCCATCCCGGCTCGCACGCCGCCAGCGGCCAGTGTAGCTGCAGAGCGAGAGCCAGCAAGCAGAACCGGGCGACGCCCGCGCGCCCGGGCATGATAGCAATGGCCCTCTCACAGTCCGCAATCACACATCCCCTGCCATTGCCTGCCCCCCGGCCTAGCGGCGGCGGCGGTTTTCAAGCAAACGCCGGCCTAAAAGCCACCCAGCCCACAGCCCAGACGCTCCGCCCCTAGCCCCTCAGGGCTCAGCCTGGAGAGGGAGGAGGGGAGGCGCCACGCGGAGGAGGGGGTTGGTGATGGCTGGAGGGACAGCAGTGGGAGGAGCGAGCGAAGCCCCCTGGGAGCACCGCTGACTCAGGTGAAGGACACCCAGGGGAAGGGATGGTCCGAATTTCTGAAGTAATCCACCATTGTGAAGACCTGGGAGATTACAGGGCTGGGGCTGAAAGTGTTAAATCCAGACCCACACACATACATACATACATACATACATACACTCACACACACACACACACTTCTGCCCCACTGTGGCTAATTTACTCTATCCCGCTTTATGCTGAGCACTTTGGGTGACCGAGACAACTCTTTGTAGCTCTACCTACCAGGATTGACTGGAGGCAGGCTCTGAAAGAGTTAATTCCAAGGGACTGAAATAAGTGCTAAAAGAAGTTGTTTTCTTATCGGGACTCCAATCTGGGCCTTTAGTCCCTGCCTTCTGACACGGGGGGAGGGGTGGTTGCAGATCCAGCATCCCAAAGGACAGGGCTTCTGCACTCCAGAAACCGAACACCAAGCCCAAGAAACAGTCTAGACACAATTACAGAGGAGGAAGGAAGCCTTGGGCTGGATGGGTGGGGGGCAGGAGAGAGCAGAATTTGGGATGGTTAGGGTTTAGGATGCAATGGAAGATGAAGCCCACAAATAATGACTATCACTAAGAAAATTACAGTAGCAGACACTTAGAACTTAACTTTTATTGACATTCTCTACATGCTAGGGCCTCTGATAGTTGATCTTGTCATGAGTCCGCTGTGGACTGGAAATGTATCTCAGCTGGTGGAATGTTTGTCATGCACTCATGAAGCCCTGGATCCCTTCCCCAGCACCTCGTAATTCCAGGAGTGTGGTGCACCATTGTGATCCCAGCACTTACACGGGGCGGAGGCTCGAGGATCCAGAGTTCAAGGTTAATCTTTGCTACGTGGTGAATTTGAGGCCAATCTGGACCACTTTGACACAGTGTAGAATAACAGTGATAATTAGGCTGACCATCTGGAGGGGGTCGGTATTGGCATCATCTCTGATATCTCCCCTCTGGGGAGGGGAATCAAACCAGAAAAGAGTCCCCTCACCAAAGGTCACAAAGCTAATGTCTGGGTTTCTATTAGAGTCTGTATATTTGATGTTACAAAGCCCGGGGCAACATCCTTACTTGATGAATGATGAACAGAAAAAGAGATAGCCAGAAATAATCTGTATAGGATTGGTTAGCAAAATTTCAAGGGGCAGGAGGTTCTGGAAGAGGATTCTGGCACCTACATTTGTCAGTTCCTTTCCCCATTCCCCACCTCCCAAACCAGGCCAGGAACTCTCAAAAACAGTGCATGGGTGAGTCTTCAAGGCTATCACTGGGGGAGGGGGATCAAGCCATTCTTACCATTGGCGTGGGCAGGAACTGTGCAGGTTCTCTCGAGATCTGCTGTGATGGAAAAGCAGATAGTGGCTTAGAGAGTTGCCTTTGTCACCCCCAGGCGGCAAGTGGTGTGACTGGTTTGAGGCATTAAAGACCCATTTGTCAGTCCTGGAAAGCTGGAGTGTCAAGCCCCACGTGTCACCGGGTCAGATTCTGATAAACTCTTCTACTCGTTTGTAAACAACTGTGTCTCCACCTGGCCGTGTCCGTGCAAGTACAGGGAGCGAGCTCTGGTGTCTTCTGAGGAAGCCCGTGCTGTGTATGAGCCCATCCTCACAGTCTCATTTAACCTAATTATCTCCTTGTGGGTACCATCTTCTTATACAGTCACACCAAGGCTTGTGTTCCAACATACGAATGGGGGGGGGGTGTGATTTAGTCCTTCACATACTACCCTCTCATTCTCCAAAGACTGTGTTTTCACATGCAAAAATGCAAAAAATATTCACCCTCTTACAACAGCCCTCAAAGTCAGTTCATACTAGCATAGCTTGAAAGTCCAAAATCTAATCTGAACAGTATCTGAATTAGGAATGTCTGAGAGAGGAAGGGCTTATCCTCAGGCAAAATTCCTCTTCAGCCGTGAGTCTGTGGAACCTGACAAGGTATGAGCTTTCAAATGATAGGGTTTTTTGTTATTGTTGTTGTTCTGTTTTTTTTCAAGACAGGATTTCTCTGTGTAGCTCTGGCTGTCCTAGAACTTGCCCTGTAGCCTAGGTTGGCCTCAAACTCACAGAGATCTGGCCTGCTTCTGCCTCCTGAGTGCTGGGATTCAAGGTGTGCACCACCGTACCTGGCCAAAGGACAGAATTTCAAAGGGAGTAATTAAAAAGAATGGAATGCTGGTACCCAAGAGTCCAACACTTTAGCCAGGCTGAAAGTATTATCTGGCCTCTAGGTCACCTGGCACGGCAGGGTCATCCTTCAGCCCCACAGCTCTCTGTCAGAGCCAGAGTAAGGGAGCGAATGGAGGAGAGGATCCTGCATCCTGAAACGCCCTCAGTTTGTGGTGCCAGTGGAAGTCCTGGTGAACTCTGGAAGGTCACTGGGTCATTGTTCCCTACTCTTCAAGGAGAAGCAGGTAGCTGACAGCCTTCCTTATTTCCTGCCTACTCTCCTATGATCCCTCTGTATTCTCAGCTTCTACTTCACTGGCTGATTGAGACAGATGTATTGCCTCTCAAGTTCCCAATATTATTTAGAGTGAATAGGCTGAGAACAAGCCAAATCCACAAGTTAAGGTCCCAGTTACAATTCCTTTCATTTGTCTCTTTCTTGCATTAAAATGAGCAATACGGAGAAATCAGGATGCTTCAACGAGGCATCTCCACAGCCTACGGCAGACCTGCTGTGGATGGAACATAGGAAGTGTCCCCACCTAAGGTCCCTGTATGGGGAAAGCTTGGACCCCAGCTGCTGGCGCCATCCAGAGATGATTACATCATGAGGTTGCTAACTTCATCAGTGGGTTAATCTTTCTGAACGAACTGTTGGGAGGCTCATCCTGCTTAGAGGAAGCAGGCCCCTGGGGAGGGGTGCCGGGGGGGGGGGGTGTCTGCCTTTGAAGGTTCTCTTCTCCATTCCGACCCCCTCTGCTTTCTGGCTATAGGGAGGCCATACTCTGAGTCCCCCTCCACACTCCCTTCATAAGTCTGTCTTACTATCATCCTTAGTGCTATGAAGCTGAGTGACCATGGAAAGAAACCATGAGCCCAAATAACTCTCCTTCTAGTTGTTTATTTCAGGTATTTGTTGTGGTGACACAAGGCTAACACAGTATCCAAGTTTGTTATTTGTGGTTTCTACTTCGCACAGAACAGTGGAGCACAGTTCATAATATGTTTCTGACTGCCAACGCTGGTTCCTAAGATCTCCCCAGAATTGCTTTTTTTTTTTTTTTTTTTTTGATTGATTGGTTGATTGATTGGAACAGTCAAGGCTGGCTTTGAACTCGTGGCTATCCTGCTTTCCAAGTCCTGCGATTACAGGCATGAGTTATCACACTCATCTTGAATCACCATTAATGTTTATATTTCTATCACTTATGTTCATGATAAAATAAGGAGCTCCTGAGGCTAAGACACTTTCCATTTATTTTTTTCTTCTAGCCCTAGCTAGAATCACTGAATTTCTGCATTTCTGCACTCTTCAAGGGATGTTTGGTTTTTTTTGTTTTGGTTTGTTTTTTGTTTTTTGTTTTTTGATTTTTGTTTTCAGTTTTTGGTTTTTCGAGACAGGATTTCTCTGTATAGCTCTGACTGTCCTGGAACTCACTTTGTAGACCAAGCTGGCCTCGAACTCAGAAATCCGCCTGTCTCTGCCTCCCGAGTGCTGGGATTAATGTTCGGTTCTTTATAAACACACTCCTTCCTCACAGCTCTGGAAGCTGCTACTCGTTTCTCAGCTCCTGAGTCTCTATTGTTCCAGGGGTGCTCAACTTACCAGCACCTAAATATTTCTGCATTATTTTGGTAGGAGTAAGTACTATACCAAAATAATGATCAGCGCCTTGTGTAGCACAATTTACTGCCTCCATTTAAGATGCCATGAGGGCTGGTTTCTGGTTTGACCTCTCCAGCTTGCAGAGGGCTACCGTTTTTTGTTTTTTGTTTTTTTTTCAATATTCTGCATTTATGCCCCATTTCCCTACGTGCACAGGGAGGGGGTTTCAGGGTAGGAAGGAGGGGGACTCTCACATCCCCCTTCTTACAAGAAGATGAGTCTAGTCATACATTGAGAAAATTCCATTTGCTGACAATGATTTGCTGTGCATTTAATGACCATGTACCCTTAGATACTTAGAGGGGAAGGGGTCCAGCCAGGTGGTTCAGCCGCTCAAGGCATTGACCTCCAAGATCGATGACCAAGTTTGATACACACACATGGGGAGAGGGAGGAGAGAGAGAGAAAGAGAGAGAGAGAATTTTAAAAATATAATTTCCTAAGAATTAAAAATTGAGAGTAAAAACCTATGAGGAACTGACCAAGCAAGCAGGTTTTTATAGTAATGTGATACCAAGTTCCCAAGATCGTCCACATCTGGAGACTGAAGTCAAGCACAGCATGGAATCACCTTTTCTCTCCTTTCACAACATGGAAGACAGTTCTCACTGCAAGGCGTTGGACGCAGCATAAATTGAAGAATTTGAGTCACAAGACAGACCTCAGGGTTTCCTGGAGCAACTTTTCCTCTGGTTTCTGAGGTGCTGTTTTGAACGATTCAGCAAAAACCCATAGCACGCACGCATCTGCAAAATGCACCTCTTTCCCTTACTGCCACCACCACGCCTGGGAACACAGCGGCCACAGCTTAGAGAATAAAATGAAATGTACTGAGAAATATAAAAGAGTAGATGAAAATGTGGAGAAATACAGTGTTCCTAGAAAGGAAGACGTTTTTCTTCCCCTGAAGCAGGGTCTCTCCCGGGCTGGCCTCAAATTTGCTAAATAGTTGAAGATGGCCTTAAACTTCTGACCCTCAACCATCTAACTCAAAAGTGCTGTCATTATGGTGTCCATTTAGCGTTAGGGATCAAATCCAGGACTTCATGTATGCTAGCCAAGCACTGCCAACTAAACTCCATCCCCAGAGAACTTTTTAAACAAACGGAAGAACTGAAGGAAAAAAAGTACAATAAGGGGCTAGAAAAGTGGCTCAGTGGGTAAAAGCCCTGGCTGTGGGAGCATAAAGACCTGAATTCAAATCCCTGGACGGGAGAACTGGAAAGACAGTTGGTGGTTAAGAACACTTGCTGTTCTTCAGTCTGTGAGTGGGGCAGGCTTGCAACTGTCTGTCACTCCAGTTCCAGGGGATCTGACGCCCTCTTCTGGCCTCCATAAGCATCCGAGCACTCTTGCCCCATTTTTCTCACACAAACACACGTACATGCATATAAAAATAAATCTTTAAAAAAAACTGAGAGCAAGAGTGATAGAGTGGCGGAGAGAGAGAGAGAGGGAGGGAGAGAGAGAGGGAGGGAGAGAGAGAAAGAGAGAGAGAGAGAGAGAGAGAAAGAAAGAAAGAAAGAAAGAAAGAAAGAAAGAAAGAAAGAAAGAAAGAAAGAAAGAAAGAGCTGGGCATAGCTACATATGCTTGTAACCCCAGTGCCCGGGTTGGAAGGAGTGAGGAGACAGGTAAGTCCCTGAACTTCACTGGCCAGTCAGCATAGTTGCAGGTCAGTGAGAAACCCTGTCTTAAATGAATAGAGGAAGGGCTTGGGAATTTAGCTCAGTGATAGAGCACTTGCCTAGCAAGCCCAAAGCCCTGGGTTCAGTCCTCAGCTCTGAAAAAAAGGAAGACAAAGTAACAAAAGAATAGAGGAAGATGGCTGACCCCCCTCTTCTGGACTACACAGGGGCATGTGCACACATGCAACCACTACATAAGTAAACATATAAATAAAATAATAATACCACAAACACCATTTGCATCCAACATGTACATAAAACCATTGTCCATTAAAAATATGTTTGAACCACAATATTTCAAATAGAAAAACCAAATTGAAAAGTAGCTTATAGGAGAGAAAGTACAATGGTCAGCATCCAAGCCCAGAGCCTGACGGTGTGCCTTTTAGAGCTACCCTGTGCTACACTGACAGAGGGACAAGCTGACTTGCAACTTCTGCGTCTGGAAGGGGTGCCATTTGTTTGTGAAGAATGTATGTGCTGGGGCTGGAGAAATGGCCAAGAGGTTAAGAGTACTGACTGTTCTTACAGAGGACCTGGGTTCAAGACTCAGCACCCACACGATGGTTCACAATCATCAGTAAGGGATCCTACACGCTCTTCTGGCCTCCAGAGACACCAGGCTTCTGCAGGTGATACACATACATTCATGCAGGCAAAACATCCCATACTGATAAAAAATAAAACTTAAAAGTCGGACATTCTTTATCTTAAAAAAGGATGTATGTGGCCGGGCGTGGTGGCGCACGCCTTTAATCCCAGCACTCGGGAGGCAGAGGCAGGTGGATTTCTGAGTTCGAGGCCAGCCTGGGCTACAAAGTGAGTTCCAGGACAGCCAGGGCTACACAGAGAAACCCTGTCTCAAAAAAAAACCAAAAATAAATAAATAAATAAATAAATAAATAAATAAAAAGAATGTATGTGTATGTGCTATTTATCAGAAACACCACTTCTCTGTGTAATTTTTGAAACATTTGTGACACTTAGTAATTATATTTCTGGGAAATGATCCTAAAAACAGCAGACTCTGCAGTCCGCTCACTGATTTATGGGCTTAACAGGCTCATGGTGGGTTATTTATAATAGTGAAAATATTGGAAACAACCTAAAGATCCAATCGTGAAGGAATAGGTCATAAATTACATAATTTCCATATGATGGATTATTATATAGCCGCTTAAAACATGAAGGGTTTATGCTCTAATGTTCACAGAGGAAAAATTAAAGATCCAGAATTATATCTAAGCAGCGTCTCAGCTATGCAAAAGAAAGACATTTTTTTTTTGAAAGGCTGGAAAGAAGTCTGCTGAGGTGTTAGCGACAGTCACATCTGTGTGGTAAGAGTGGGGATGCTTTTGTTGTTTTTTTTTTTAAATCTCTCTCCCCTGTCTGTCTGTCTGTCTGTCTGTCAGCCTGTCTGTCTCTGTATGTGTCTGTCCGTGTCTGTCTCTCTTCCTTCTCCCCCTCTCTAAATAGTAAAACTTTAGTGATTAAGGAGTAAGGTAGATTGGGAAATATATGAAGAAACACAAGGAAAAATCTATCATTTCTCATCTTATTTTTCTTTTTGTTTCTGAAACAGGGTCTCACGTAGGCCAGGCTAGCCTCACACTCACTATGTGGCCAAGGATAACCTCAGACTCCTCATCCTCCTGTCTCTATCACGTCCCAAGTTACACAGCATGAACAGCTTCTCTGTCTCCAGCAAGTATTGCACATGTCACCTCTCTGAATGACCATGCTATTAGAAGTCATTCTGCCAGGGGTTAAATCCTTCCTCTGAGCGGCCAACTCTTCTGTTGTCTCTGCTGCCTCACCCGCAGATGAGGGAGGTGTCTGTGCCTTATTCCCAAGATCTCACCTGAATAAAGGTTGTGGGGTAACACCTCTCACAGAGTAAGCAGTCAGTGGTTGCTGTCTAGTATGTCCTGAGCTCTGCTGCAGTCTTATTAATCTCACACTTGCATTTCCTTTCCTTTCCTTTCCTTTCCTTTCCTTTCCTTTCCTTTCCTTTCCTTTCCTTTCCTTTCCTTTCCTTTCCTTTCCTTTCCTTTTCTTTTCTTTTCTTTTTTTCTTTTTTTGTTTTTTTTTTGTTTGTTTGTTTGTTTGTTTTGAGACAGAGTTTCTCTGTGTAGCCTTGGCTGGCCTCGAACTCAGAAGTCCGTCTGCCTCTGCCTCTGCCTCCCAAGTGCTGGGATTAAAGGCGTGCGCCACCACGCCCGGCCTTTCTTTTCCCTTTTAACTAAATTTTTATTAAATATTTTCTTTATTTACATTTTAAATGTTATCCACTTTCCTGGTTTCCCCTCTGAGAACCCCCTATCCCATCCCCTCTCCCCTTACTCACCAACCCACCCACTCCCACTTCCCTGTCCTGACATTCAACACTGGGGCATCGAGCCTTCACAGGACCAAGGGCCTTTCCTCCCATTGATGACCAACAGACAAGGCCACCCTCTGCTACATATGTGGCTGGAGCCATGGGTCCCTCCATGTGTGCTCTTCGGTTGGTGGTTTAATCCCTGGGAGCTCTGAGAGGGTCTGGTTGGTTCATATTGGTTTTTGTTTGGTTTGGTTGGTTGGTTGGTTTGGTTTTTTCGAGACAGGGTTTCTCTGTATAGCCCTGGTTGTCCTGGAACTCACTCTGTAGACCAGGCTGGCCTTGAACTCAGAAATCTGCCTGCCTCTGCCTCACAAGTGCTGGGATTAAAGACTTGCGCCACCACTGCCTGGCTGGTTCATATTATTGTTCACATTTCAAAAACAGTTTATCCAAAAGCAGCTGCTGTCCTTCTCTTGAGTAGGATTCTCGGCCCTGCATGGTGCATCCTCCTGTACCCTAGGATACCAAGCTTCAGGGTTTAGGGTTGACAACCTCTCTGACCAATAGAAAGCCGGCTGGCTGTTGAGAGTGGCCTGGATGCTCATCCTTTAGTGCATCTGATAACCTCAGATTCTTACATTAATTAGTGCCGCAATCCAGGAAGGTCTTCCCCTCAGGTCCAGCCTGATCGGGCCTCTTTCCCCACCAGGCTTCTTTCTCCATCCTCTGGTTCCTGGGTTTCCTTTATCATTCTTTCTGAAAGACTCTTGCCGTCCGTTTTTTGCATGGATGGTAAACCTGCTTCTTTTTCTTCTAACTCAGCAGTCCTCAATCTGGATCACAACCCCTTTGTGACTTGACCGACCTTTTGACAGGGGTTGCCTAAGACCACTGTCAAAAATTGAAACATAGATACTTATGTTTCAATTCATAAACAGTAGCAAAGTGACAGTTATGAAGTAGCCACGAAAAATAATTTTAGGATTGAGTGACACCACAACAGGAGGAACTGCACGAAAGGGCCGCAATGTTAGGAAGGTTGAGAATTACTGCTCTAATCCAACCTCTTGAGAGGCACTTGAGAAACCTCGCTGTTTCCAGCGCCACACACAACACCAGCCATTTTCCCTGCGGACACAGAAGTAGGTAAAGAGGGCCTGTCAGTCCTCCTGGTTGGTTCCTTGAGAAACTCTTGGGAACTTTTCAGGGGCCACTCTTCAAGGTAAGAAATTAACCTCAGCCCATCCAAAAGCTACAACATGGCCGATAACCCTGTATCCCCAAAGAGAGCCCACTCGCCTGTTTCCTGAGAAAACTCAAACAGCCGGGCCTCCAGTTGGATCCTGTTCTATCCCTAATACACCCTTGACAACTGCTGGCCTAAATTTAGCATGTTAGAACCTAGCGTTTTGTGGGACTTTGACAAAATTCCTCCAGTGAAATTGCAGATGATCCCAGGTTCCCCATCTCCAAGGGTCCTTTCATCTCCACTAAAGTCCTCTCTTTTGTCACTCTGTTTCTACATATCAGGACTTTGTTTTGTTTTTTTTTTTAGCTCAAACTTCTAAACCAAATTTCCCAGACTTTCTCTCACTTATCCATCCAGTGGAAAAGCCCTGTCCCTTCCTCAAGGGATTTCCAGCCAGGCTGTCTCTCTCCACACACCTCCATCTACGCACCACCGCCCTCTTTCTTTCCCTCAATCCCTAAGTTTGCCCTCTGAGCACCTGAGAGATGAACAGCTGGTCCATAGAGCTCAGTTTTCTTTGGCACAAAAGGTCTTGTTGAGGCCCGGGGCCTCTTTTCTCCTGGGGACCTCTAAATCCTGCCCACAGTAAGAAGACAGTTCTAGTCCATACGGTTTCTGATACTTTTTAATTATCCAGGTGTGCTACCCTAGAATCTTATCTACATTCTGGGGCCAAATGGGGTAGCTCCCGAGATAAAAGCAGCGGCTGCAGGGGCAGAGCCGCTGTGTAGGGTTCTGTTGACTTAGAACTCACCAAGAAGCTGCCTTTGGAAAAGGGATTTGTCCTCCCACTTCAGACTCCAGCTTGGTAATCTCAAAATGTCCCCCAGAAACCCTGTCCTGGATCAGGTTGGACCCCTGACTCTGTTACAAAAAAGGGGGTGTACTGGCTAGTTTTGTGTCAACTTGACACAGCTGGAGTTATCACAGAGAAAGGAGCTTCAGTTGGGGAAGTGCCTCCATGAGATCCACCTGCGAGGCATTTTCTCAATTAGTGATCAAGAGGGGAGGTCCCCTTGTGGGTGGGGCCATCTCTGGGCTGGTAGTCTTAGGTTCTATAAGAGAGCAGACTGAACAAGCCAGGGGAGGCAAGCCAGTAAAGAACATCCCTCCATGGCTTCTGCATCAGCTCCTGCTTCTTGCCCTACTTGAGTTCCAGTCCTGACCTCCTTGGTGATGAACAGCAATGTGGAAGTGTAAGCCGAATAAACCCTTTCATTCCCAACTTGCTTCTTGGTCATGATGTTTGTGCAGGAATAGAAACCCTGACTAAGACAGGGGGAGACAACACCAGAGCCCAAGATTGAAGACATTGCTCTCCCAAGGGTGGCTAATGGATAGACTATCTCTGACTTATTATTTATCCTATGATGTAGAGATGTCTGTAATAAAAACAGCTAATGGGATACTCATTCATGGGAAGGACAGAGAGGACTTAGAAGTCTCTTAGCCAATATGACTAACTTCAATATATTAGCTTTGTCAGGGCTCCTCAGTTAGTTTTTAGGGGAGGTTGTAACAGATTTAAGAGTGTTTTGGTTAGCCAGGCATGATGGCGCTCGCCTTTAATCCCAGCACTTGGGAGGCAGAGACAGGTGGATTTCTGAGTTCTAGGCCAGCCAGATCTACAGAGTGAGTTCCAGGACAGCCAAGGCTACACAGAGAAACCCTGTCTCAAAAAATCCAAAAAAAAAAAAAAAAAAAAAAAAAAAGAAAAAAGAATGTTTTGGTTAGACAATTCTGTATACTGTAGAATCACTGCCTTGTCTATAAGACTGACCTGAAAATTTACAGGTTTAACATAGTTAACAGTATATACACGGGTATTGTTAATTTATTACATTATCCCACATGTGTAGTTTGGATTCAGCTTTCTTTCTGTAAGGTGGTATCACACAGCACTGTCTCTTGTAAGCTAGGTGTATAACCGCAGTTCACCTTACTAAACAAAGCTCACATGAATCACGAGGTTAAAGTGTTTTCATTGACTTTGTCCTGGTTTTCTCCACAGGTTGTAATGCGGGAGAACTGATGGCCCACTTCTGATTGTACCCTGGCCAATGAAAACCGCCTCGAGCTTTTGAGCCAAACCATTGTCCTTAATGTCTTGTAACACACAATGAATGGTGACCAAAAAATATATCCTTTACTTAGACCCTAAGCTTCCAAGTGACACCCCTCCCCTAACAGGAAGCAGCCAGATAGGAAATGAGGGCCTTAATCATGTTCAGGAAGTAGCCAGATAGGAAATGAGGGCCTTAATCATACATATGTACATATATGGTATATATGTACACATATGTATATATACATATATACACATATATACCATATACACATACACACATGTATATCATGTATATCATATATATGTATATACACATACATATATATGGTCTGGAATAAAGGAAACCCTACCACTGCAAAACCAGGACCACAAAGTAGGCCCAAGGTTTCAGGAAATCTGCCATCCATGGTATTCTGGAAATCAGGTAACACCTGCCACACATCCTGGAGCCCGGGGGGTGCAAGAGCAGACCATCTGACTGCCTTCCCACCTAGCAGTTAGAAAGCAGTCTATCCAGAAAACTGTATACACGGGTATCGCTAATTCATTGCATTGTCCCACATGTGTAGTATTTCCTTAGTTACCCCTTTCTTCCAGCACCCCTTAATCGTGTACTTAGACTGTTTATAACTGACCCACAGTTCTTGAGTATTCTGTTTTGGACTTCTGTCCATCATGGCCTTCCACTGGTCTCGGCCATTTGAGGGTGACTTTGAATATCTCATCCTCCTGTCTGTACTTCTTGAGTTCTGGGATTACAGGTGTGAACCATCACGCTCAGTTTATGGGGTGCTGGGGATAGAACCCAGGACTTTGTGCATACTGGGTAAGCATTGGACTAACTGAGCTACAACCCCTGCCAAATCTGTAACTCTCAGTCGTTACATCCTGAGGCTCAGAAATTCCTTCTACAAGGACTTCCAGTCTATTAAGGAGTGTCACTCTGTGGATGTATTCTTCTTATCAATAACATTTCCTTTTAACTCTGGATTTCTATATTTACAATTACATTTACATCATCTATCTGTTTTTTTCCTATTAACTACTTTTTCCTTTAAACCCATTAACATGGTAATAGATTTTTAAAATTCTGATATGAAAAACCCAAGCCCCTATCCTATTTGATTTTAGTCTCTTCAAACTGTGCTCTTAGTATATTTTTATTTTATTTTTGTTTTTTTTTTTTTCATTTTGGGTTTTTTTGTTTGTTTGTTTTGTTTTTTTGAGACAGGGTTTCTCTGTATAGCCCTGGCTGTCCTGGAACTTACTTTGTAGACCAGGCTGGCCTCGAACTCAGAAATCTGTCTGCCTCTGCCTCCCGAGTGCTGGGATTAAAGGCATGCACCACCACGCCCGGCTTTTATTTTATTTTTGAGACCAGACTCACGTAGCCCATGTTAGCCTCAAGCCTGATGCACAGTCAAGGATGATTTTGACCTTCATCCCTCCCATGTTAGCATCCTATAGGTGTACCAACACACCTGGCCTTATCATGTAGTCTATTGAAAGGGGAACATGATCTGCTAAAGAAAAGGAACTGCGGACAGTCAGCCAGTAGTGGCGTGCACCGTTAATCTAAGCACTCGGGAGAAGAGCGAAGAAGGCAGGCGGATCTCTGTGAGTTCGAGGCCAGCCTGTTCTACAGAGTGAGTTCCAGGACAGCCAGAACTACACAGAGAAACCCTGTATTAACAAAACAAAACAAACCAAAAAAGGAACGGCAGGAAATAGGCCTTTAGCTACATCTTATCAAGATGGGAAGCAAAGGAAGCACTCACTCTGTTGTCCTAGGTCTCAGTCTCAGAGGTCCCTGTACCTTTGGGCTGTGACCTTTGCAGATACTTCCGCGCAGGGTCCTCCTGTAGGTGGAGAACAGGATGGCTGCAGGAAGCAGGACTGTGTATTTTCCTTCCCCTGTGTGGAAGGCTAGAAGGAACTGGCCTCTTTCAGATGGGTCAAGCTCTAGTTAACATCCTCCAGGTTAGTCCATAGTAAAGTAATGTCTCCTGGGGGCAGGCCTCAGTACAAAAAGCTTAGGTCTATTCTAAAACTGTTCTTTTCCTCTCCATCTCCCAAGGTACAAAAGGATTTTTCTCCGACGCACATTGTGGAGGCCCGGGATAGATCACAGGCATATGGGACTCCCGACGACCCGGACCCTCAGGAAGTTGTCCGCTCTGGGGGAAGGGGGGTATCCACAGAGTCTCAGAACTAACTCATCAGAGACAGTTTACATTCTGTAACCCCAGCACTTGATTTAGCTTTCTTCTCCAGTACATTGTGACACGATGTATCAGATCTGTCTGTCTCTCTCTATGGCTTGTCACATGTGGTCACTGCTCTGATGGACAAAAGAGTTACAGAGAATTAAGCTGGTCACTTAATAGGATGGAGCAACTACTCCTAAACAATTTCCATGCCAGCCTGGAAGCAGGAAGTCAAACATTGTTAGTGGATAGTGATGCAAAATGGACCTCGGAAGCCAGCTTCCGGCAGCTGTCTCCCTTCTCCGGCCAGCAACTGACCTCCCTCCGGCATCTTTCCTCCTGTCTTGGTAAAAATCTTCAGATGACCTCAGTCTTTTTCATAGACATTTCTTTATGGTATCTGACTCAGTCCTTCTGAAAAGCTATGGTAAGGTGGGTATTGGCATCTCATTTCAGTGATGAGCGACTTGGCATTCCAAGTAGGGCAATAACTTTCCTAAAGTCACAATCCCAAGGAGGTAATAAGGAGAACTCGCAGTGGGTTCCCTGCACAGGCTGAAGCAGAAAGCTTTTGCACTCCTGGTCACATCTAAGGGACCTCTGAGACCATAAATTGTTCAAGGCACGTACCATCACACCTGGCCGCAGCTGTATCTTGAAAAAGGAAATTGTTTTACAAACAACAGAGGCACAGAGCTAGGAAGTGTTCAGTGTTTGAGGAAAGGCAAATATTGTCTCGAGATCAGAGGAAGGCAGTGGGTGGTATGGTAATAGAATGTAAAACCAGAGGGCATTGGATGATCTTGAAAGAGGAATTTTATATATATATATTAGAGTTAGTGATCTGTGGGCCAAAGTTAAGTAACACAATATTAAAACAAACAAACAAAGCAAAAAAAAAACCCTACGTGTGTATGTGTGGTGCCTTAGCAGCAGTAGGCCATGTCAAGAAAAAGCAGGGTATCTCTAGCTGAGTTGGAGGCATTCTTTTTTTTTGGTTTTTCAAGACAAGGTTTCTCTGTGTAATCTTCTCTCCTGGAACTCACTCTGTAGACCAGGCTGGCCTCGAACTCAGAAATCCGCCTGCCTCTGCCTCCCGAGTGCTGGGATTACAGGCGTGCGCCACCACTGCCCGGCTTGGAGGCATTCTTTATAAAGACCTTCCTGACACTCAACCTTAACCTTCCTAGCACTGCGACCCTTTAACACAGTTCCTCATGCTATGCTGACCCCCAACCTTAAAATTATTTTCACTGAGATTTTATAACTATAATTTTGCTACTGTTGTGAACTGTGATGTAAGTATTTTTGGAGAGAGAGAGGGTTGCCAAAGGGGTCTTGGCCCCTCGGTTGAGAAGCACTGACATATAGATCAAGGAGAACTGGAGAGAGGAAGCACAAGTCTGCTCGGGATGCATCGCGGATGCCGATCTGGGCATTCTCAACTTGGTTATTGTAGAAGGAGGTGAGAAGGGAGTCTCTGGGTTGACAGATGCTACTGGGCTTTGGTGGTTGGGGTCCAAAAGAGCTGGCAGGATCTGAAAGCTTTGCCGTTTCTCTAAAGAAGATGATGTCCACCAACATGTTGTCAGAAAGCCCAGGCCAAAGCACCCAAGACCGAGCTTCTCGTCACTCCATGTTTCCTGCAACACAAACACCAACTATTGAGCTTAAGAACCAATGCACTAGGAAAGACAAGGAGGAGATGCAGAGGGAGGTGGGTAGGCAGGAGGGAAGAATGGCTGGAATCCCAGGTAAGGAGCTTGTGTTTCTATAAGGGCTGTCCGTTTCCTCTACGTAGCAACCTCTATACTATCCTGCTCAACTCGGTGTCATAGCTGTGGGTTAAGGTCATCTCTACTCCAACCTAGAGACAGGAGGATCATGTTACGGCTAGACCAAAAGAATGGGCATATCCTTCCTGTAGTGTAACTCTTTACCCACGCTCTGGCAGGAAGCACAGTAAACTCAAAGGCGCGCACAGTTGGACTTTAGTGGTCTCTTACTTTGTTCTGTCACCAGTGTCCTGCGTGAGGGGAATGGATGACTAGCCACGCCTCTCCGGGATGGTCCCTAAACTTGAGCTTGAATCTGAATCACTTGGAAAACTTTCTCCTGCAGAGCGTTAGGCTTCAGCTGCAAGGTGGAGATGCTCAGCCTACATTGTGAGTTGGTGCTGATGCTGTTCTTGGGGAGCAGGGAGTGAGCAACAGACACCACTCTTGGAGAATCCCTTCTCTTTGATTGGATGCCACTGAGAGAGGTACTGTATGCATCCTTTTCATTTCTTAACAGTTACCAACTGTTTAGAAGTCAGATTTCTTTTTTAAAGCCTGATTTGGGCCTTTCTTTTAAAAAAAAAAATCCAGTAATGGTAAGCCTTCTCTAGTGATAATTTGCCTCGCTCAGTTCCAGCTGTACCTTTTAGGTGGGAGACCTGCTTACTGTTGTGTCACAGACACCATCACCCCCACCCCACATCACTCTTTGTTTCTGTGGGCTTTTTATTATGTCTCTGCAAAACATGATGGAGACTTTTGCAATTAGGGTTTCTATTGCTGTAACAAAACACCAAGACAAACAAGCAAGTAGGAGAGGAAAGGTTTATTCAGCTTACACTTCCACCTTGCTGTTGATCAGTAAAGAAGTCAGGATAGGAACTCAGACAGGGCAGGAACCTGGAGGCAGGAGCTGATGCAGAGGCCATGGAGGGGTGCTGCTTACTGGCTTGCTCCCTGTGGCTGGCTCAGTCTACTGCTTGGTTTTAGAACTGGGGACCACCAGCCCAGGGGTGACACCACCCACCATGGGCTGGACCCTCCCTGCACTGATCATGAAGGAGAAAATTCCGGATAGCTGGATCTCATGGATGATTTCCTCAAGTGAGGCTCCTTCCCCTCTAATGACTCTAGCTTGTGTCGAGTTGACACAAAACCAGCCAGTCACAGAGACCTAATGCAAAATGTGGAGGAGAGACATGAGCATGGCTGATAAATTCCCATTTCCCTATCCTTCATGATTAACTCATAATCCTTCCTACAGAAGCATAACCCAGGCAGTTAGACAGGGCCATTCTCAGTGACACATGATATAATACTCTGTCACTACATTCCAAATTTCTTAAACAGTATTTTTTATTATTTTATTATCTTTGAGAATGTCATTTAGTCAGACAATGTATTTTTATTACAGTCACTCCATCTTCAAGAAATTGCCACTTCTTGGTAATTTTTACTCTTTCTTATATTTGTCTATCTGGTTCTTTAAAATTTGTTTGTGAGTGTGTAGTGGGATCTGTCTGTGCACATGCCATTGCTTGTGCATGGAGATCAGCCTGAGGGAATTAGTTCTTTTCTTCCACTATGGGGGCTCAGGGAGATTGAACTCAGGTCCTCAGGCTCAGCAGCAGGGGCTCTTATCCCACCCGCCACCCAATGGACTATCTCACCAGCTCCAATTCTTAAAAATTCTTAGACAATGGGTTCTGTGTTTTCATTTTGTTTTAGCACTCACAACCCCTGGACCTGGTCTCGCAGGCACACCATCTGGGTTTGAAGGTGACCTTCTTACAAGCAGGTCACAAAGGAGGGTGTGTGTGGAATTCCAGGCTCAGATCACCTAAGATGTACTACTGAAACTGTCTGTTTCTGCAGACGAGAAACTTATTTCATTTTATTGCTGTGTTCACCAAGGTCCAGAAAGAGGAAATTAGCTCCCCTCCCCCACCCCCGGGGTCATGGACAAACCCTGAAACGGAAGCCAGATTGGAAGTCCAAAGTGATGAGTCTGCAAGGCAGTCTATACTGAGGCCGCCAGCGAGATGAATCTGAGCATACTAATGTGGAGACTCCTGACTGTTACTGAGCCCAAGCCAACTCTGCTTCATCAGGCTGAAGCAGAGGAAGTAGATAAAACCGGAAGACTGTGGGGGTGGGATGCGGTAGCATGTGTTCTTTACACAAATCTGGAAAACTGTACAGGGGGACCTGTTTTAGGATAATGATGGGGGAGAGGGGGACATAGATGAACTCTGCGCATTTATCAAGCTTCCATCTACCCCCACATAAGCTGCAAAGGGCAAAGGTGTGAGCACACGTGCTCAGGGAAAGCCCCACTCACGTGGCTCTTGCCAATTAAAAATGGCAGTTAAGGTCCAAGGAAGCCCTTGATTCCAGAAGGCTCCACTGAGAAGCAGCTCCGCTGTAGGTCCATTTACAGTTCGCCCCTGCACACACCCAGTGAGAGAGTGGCAGCACTGCAGCTGCCTTAGCACATACTGAGGTTGAGAGCTGGGAAATGGGTCGGCCCTAAAGGGCACTGCACCCCTTCGCATCCCCTCCCATGGCTTGGGTCCAGGGGATCCTTCTCTCCCACCCAAGTTCCTGCTCGGGAATAGTTAAGGAGTCAAGAGCTGGATGGAGAGTTCCATCCCACACTCAGCGTTGTCTTGGTGATGGGAATGTTACTCCAACATGGACCCATGATCATCTGTCTCCTGAATGTCTGCAATCTTGAAGACCTGTGTGTACTTGTATGTGGATCTGTGCTTGTGTGCTGTATACAAACGTGAATGTGTATGAATGCTGGAGGAGAAAGTTGAGTGTTCTTGTGTATTTACTCTCCATTTAACTCCCTTGAAGCAGGCTTGAACCCGGAGTTCAGCTGGCAGCCAACAAGAACAGCAACACTCCAGGCTCATGCCCTGATCCCTATTCACAGAGCAGTAGGCGCTCCTGCAGCTACACCCAGCCTTTTAAGGTGGGTTCTGGGAATCTGAGCGCAGGTTCTCCTGCTTGTCAAGCAAGTGTTCTCACCCACCGAGCCCTGCCCCGACCTGAGATGCTTTTATGTTTGTATCTAACAGTGTTCTTCCTGTCACCAAGAAGAGAATTGTTAGAAACTAAACCAGACAGTAGTAGCAAGAGATAGTCTGAGTTCCAATAATGATTTTTAACCTGAGACTTGAGCAAAGTCTGAAGTCTATCTGCTCTTTAAACTTCTTATCTATATAAATCGTCCTCATTTCCCACGCTACCAGAGGTTGGAATTACAAGAGTGGAGACGATGTGAGCTATTCTTGTCTTCATGGCAACCAGTTCCCAATGAGATGGCAAGATGTATTGAAGGGCATAAAATATTGAAAGTCTTGATTTGGCAATTCTATTTCTAGGAATTTGTGAAAAGGGAAAAATGATTCTTCAAAGACAGAGCATATTCATTATGGAGTGACTTCTTTTATTCAACTTAAAGCAAAGTACCACAGAGTGTATGTACCATTGGCACTGGGGCCATCTTGGATACTTTTCCAACTGGAACATACATGCATGGGTACCCTAACCAGGAAGGAGATCATGACCTGCACTCCAGAGCTGCCTTGTCTCTTTCCCTGTTGTGTAGCAGTTTCCTCTTAGATGGAAATAATCTATTCTGCAGAGAAGCTCCTTAAAACAGAAGATAAACAATTCGAAATAGCTTCAGGAAGTTCCTGAAACCAACTAGGTTCACTTGGTCCCGTGCTCCCAAGAGTAAACAATAAAGACTTCTGAGGGTCTCCAAACTGCAAAGACTCCCAGACAAGCTGAGCTGCCTGGAAGGACCAAAGACCAGCAAAGCAACAGCAAGAAGCAGAAAGCAATGGAACTGCCTGAAAGGTGAGAGCAACTGAACCTTCTGAAAAGGATACTCTCCAACCCACTGAGCTGCCTGCAACCTGTACAGGGTGCTTCAGGTTCCCAGGTTTTGTGGGATGCCAGCCATGATAGGGTGAGCTTTGGTGATGTGATATGGGTGTCTTTATGTCGTTTCCTGTAAGTAACCCTTCACCTGTATTCCTGTAAGCAATCCCAGTAATGCTCATTGACGGATCAACTTGGACTTTGGTGGAATCTGTACTTCCTATGAGTGAGTAGACAGACATGTGTTACATCTCCCAGGTCTTATCAGGTAACACTCATGATCACAGGCCTCCCTCCAGCGGAGGGTAACTATTGGCCTTCTTCCTATATAAATTAATTTTGCTTCCTTTTATTGTATATACATGGAGTCCCTGTGTCTAACTGGGCATTTGGGAGGAGGAAAGTCTGGGTATCATCTTTTTGCTTAATTTTGTGTTTGTGAGCATTCACTATATTTTTTTGCAAGTTCTAGATTGTTTATTCTGTATAGTACTGCATTGGTAGAGTGTGACACTGCATGTTTACTTGTCAATAAACATTTGGGTAGTCTCCAAATCAGTGATATTGAAAGCAGTGCTGGATAAGCATTCTTCTGGCTAATGTATATGAACATTTGGAGATATGGATGTAGACATGGCAAGGCGGGGGCACAAAATGCTGGGGTTTATATACGACTAGCTTTAAAAGACATGGCTGAAGAGTGTATCAAACTGATACTATTACTTACACTCCCAGCAACACTACAGGAGCTCAGATTTCTACACACGTGTATTAACACTTGATACACATTGTCCATTTTAGACCATGCCAGATGTGGCACTGCAGGCCTGCTGATCCCAACATTTTTTTTTAAAAACAGGTTCAACTCTTTATTGGACATGTTAAGAAAAGCAGTTTAGTCAAAAAGACCAAAGCCCATATCATCTTCCGATTCCTCGGACACTTCCTTCTTTGCTTCCACTTTCTTCTCATCTGGGACAGCAGTGTGGATAGAGCAGGACCACCAGCAGGCGCAGCTCCAGCTGCTGGAGCGGGTCCACCAGCCCCTACATTGCAGATGAGGCTCCCAATGTTGACATTGGCCAGAGCCTTTGCAAACAAGTCAGGCCAGAAAGGTTCGACCTTGATACCAGCTGCATTAATGAGGGCACTGATCTTACCCTCTGTGACTGTCACCTAGCCATTCTGTAGGAGGAGGGTGGAGTAGATGCAGGCGAGCTCAGAGACAGAAGCCATGTTGTGGACTGCCAGCACAGTGCTAGTCGCTGGATGAAGTGAGGGCCTCACCCCAACGCGGCCTTAGCATCCTCGGAAGAACCGAGCACCTTGGCCGGCAGCTGAGGGAAAGCGTGATCTGAACATTTATCTGGGAAGGACAGACTGGGGGATCTGAAGTTCAAGGTCATCCTTGGCCACGTAGCGAGTTGGAGGATTTATGAGACCCAATTGCAAGAAAACAGTCAAGGGGCTGGAGAGATGGCTCAGCGGTTAAGGGCACTGACTGTTCTTCCTAGAGGTCCTGAGTTCAATTCCCAGCAACCATATGGTGGCTCAAAACCAGTATTAGGATCCGATGCTCTCTTCTGGTGTGTCTGAAGACAGCGACAGTGTACTCACATACATGTAATAAATAAATCTTTTAAAAAAAAAGTCAGGGAGCTGGAGAGATGGCTCAGCGGTTAAGAGCACCAACTGCTCTTCCGAAGGTTCTGAGTTCAAATCCCAGCAACCACATGGTGGTTCATAACCATCCCTAACAAGATCTGATGCCCTCTTCTGAGGTGTCTGAAGACAGCTACAGTGTACTTACATATAATAAATAAATAAATAAATAAATAAATAAATAAATAAATAAAGTCAGTTAAAAAAAAAAAGAAAAAACAGTCAAAAATTTAAGCATGTGGTAGGTGAGTGCTAGAATCAAACTGTTGTCTTGGTTTTTACTCTCCTAGTGACGAATAGGATTGTAAAGTTTGTATTTTGGCTTCCCAGTCTTGTGTGGGGACTCTATTTTATTGCTTCATTGGAGTTTCTAAAACATCTTGGCTACAGGTATTCGTTCAGTCATGTATCTAAATACATGCTTTTACTTTCTAGAGAATCTCTCTTTTTTTTATTAAAAATATTTTAGGAATTTTCTTTATTGGTATATATTCATTGCACATGATATTGGGTTTCATAAATAATTTCTTTGGGGCTAGAGAGATGACTCAGCAATTAAGAGCATTGTCTGCTCTTCCAGAGGTTCTGAGTTTGATTCCTAGCAAACACATGGTGGCTCACAACCATCTGTAATGAGATCTGATGCCCTCTTCTGGCGTGTCTGAAGAGGGCACACCAGAAGCTACAGTCTACTCATATAAATAAAACAAGTAAATCTTGAAAAAAGAAACAAACAAAAAATTTCTTTTAAGTATAAAATATTTTACCATAGAAAAAGTCTTAATAGTAATATAGGATTTATCATTTTTAATTTTTCAAATATTTTTGAGACCCATTTAGGAAATTGCTTCCTACCTCAGAATCAGAAAACAATGCTCTATTTTCCTTAAAATAAAAATGTAGCATGTTCATTTTACGTTCATTTCTTCAGTCTGTTTTCAATTAATTTTCATGGTATGAAATCCTATTTTGTGTGTGTGTGTGTTTGGGGGGGGGGGTCATGATTCCCAAACTGTGTACCATGTCACCCTTGGCAGTCACAGAAAATTATCGGGGTACTCTGGGGCATTTTACCATTTAAAGGAAATGGATTGACATTTGTTTGACATCACACAAACTATCAGAAATAATCATTTCCTTTTTAAACCCTGCTGTTCTCCTGTCAATGACATGTTTTTGCAAAGCTGGGTGGTTTGTATTTGGTAATTTCTGAGATTTTAAAAACTAGGAAATGAAAATGTAGTTCAGTCTGAAAATAAGAAGTGGGGGTGTGTGCCAGGCCCAACAAGAGCACAAATCTATTAGTCAGTGTGTGGTGGTTTGAAACTACAACAAAACATTATTTTTCCATCTATGTATGTCATTTTTCAAATAATTACTAAACTGTTACGATATAAATATTAGCCAAGGTTATGGCCACCTGAGTACCATAAATGAGATTGTGAAGTCTTCCTTTTGAATAGGGGTGCCATAGAAATGATCAGGGTATTAAAGGGTGATAGAGTTTGGGGATCTGATAATCTGGGAATCACAAAATCTTGGGCCACCCTCATGAATCCCACCTTGGAGTTCATGTTCTTTTAAGGTCTCTTCCTTCAAGTACAGCTGGGGTATCAGGCAGGATGGACCCCTGAGTGTGTGTGTGTGTGTGTGTGTGCGCGCGCGCGTGCGCGTGTGCGTGCATGTGTATGTGTGTGTGCGCGCGCGTGCGCGTGTGCGTGCATGTGTGTGTGTGTGTGTGTGTGTGTGTGTGTATGCACGTGCTATTTTTCTCACATCTGTGACAAAATACCTATGAAAAGTAACTTGAAGAAAGAGGGGTATTTCAACTTACACTTCAAGGGTTCACTCCATCATGACCAGCAAAGAGTATTGACAAAAGCTGCCATGGCAGAAGACTGGATGAGGGAGGCGGCTGGTGCTCAGTCAGGAAGCAGAGAGAGATAAATGCTAGTGTGCTCCGGCGGTCAGCTTTGTGTTCAGTCTGGGACCCCAGCTCATGGACTGAAGCTCTTCACGTCCAGCCTAGGTCTTCCCATCTCAATTCAGTCTGACAGTCCTAGAGGTTTGTCTCCAGGGTGATTTTAGTTCCCATCTAGTTGACAATCAAGACCAATCTCACAGTGTATGTGATTATGGTGCTGTTGACTGTGACCCTGACTTACAAAGAGGTTCTCTCTTTCTTGTTGAAGAAGCCAGGGGCTGTAGTGGGTCACTCCCAGTGGCCTCTCTTGAGTGGACTGCTATTGTTGGGATCAGCTAGAATGAGGAGTTCTCGGCTATGATCATGAGCCCACTCGGGAACCGTGCTTGTCTTCAGCACTTCGTGGATGCAAAGCAGAGCCTCAAGGAGAGCTTTCTAAAGTGAGGAGGAAGCTCTGCCAGGAAGGAGTCAGACAGAGATGAGAACAGTGATTGCAGGAGACCAAGTAATAAGCAGTTTTACCCCAGGGAATAACCCAGAGCTGCAGAGGAAGCGGTATGGAGCTGAGCACTCGATGTGATTTCAGGGATGTGAGGTCAATCGAGCATTTGAGGAGACAGGAGGGATGGTGTGAGCATCAGAAAAGCCAGTGAAGGCCAGAAACCAGAGCAGAAGTGATTTTTCCCCCAGTTTTTGTTTGTTTGTTTGTTTTAAAGGTGGGGGTCCCACTAGGTAGCTTTGGCTGGTCTGCAATTCACAGAAATCCTCCTCCCTCTGCCTGCTGAGTGCTGGGGTTAAAGGCATGTATCACCACCAGCTCATCAAGGAGAGGCTTCTGAGTCAGCCAAGGTGATGGGTTTTCACTCGGAGGATATGAGGAATCCCAAAAGGAAGAAAAGGAAAGACACTGGGTTACCTATGCTGTAGGAAAGGGCTGTGCTTGGCCTGGACCGTCACAGAACCCTGTTGTTAAGTATTCTCTCATACACTAGATTTCATGCCGCTCTAGGAACTGTAGAGAAAATGTATCTGGGGATTGAATCACCACCTCCACTAAACCAGTACTTTTCAACTGTTCTTCATCGAGATGCTCAGGAGAGCTAGGAAGACAGTTCACGTTACTTCTCTGAATGGCTATAAAGTCTGCATCAGTCCACTGACCTTGGTCACCAACTCTGTAATTGAGGCAGACATGACCATATGACTTCACTATCACCACAGCCTTGGCATCTGGCACAATGCTTTCCCCATGATGGGCCCAAGTTATTCCTACCATTATGATTGTGAAATGCATAGATGGAGCTACCAAGCAAGGATTCAGCTGCTGGCCGTTTTATTACCCACTAATTCTGACCCATGTTTATAAGCTTATGAGTTGGACAGACTGACAAAGCTGAAGTGGCAGCAGAGGCTGGCAGAGGAAGAGGTGGCCAAGCTGTCATCTAATACAACAGTGGGCGCTGCCTGGAGCATGGCATTTAAATGAGTCATGCCACTTCCTGGGGGCCAGGGCCACTTTCCAAGGCCCTATATCCTTTTATGGGCTGAGTAATTTCGGTGCCCTATGGGGACCATGATTCAGAGACTACAAATCAGAGGGCTTCTCCTGATGGATCAAGAAAAAAAATTCCAACTCAAAAGAGAGAGTGGGTGCATTTGATGAGGCAGTACTTGCCCTTAGCAGAAGAGACAGGGCAGTGAAACCAGGAATGGTAGAAAACACACAGAGAAAAACTGGGGCTGTGGTCATCTTGATGATGCATCTGGCCCAAGGAGGGATCCCAGAAATCACTTCAGCCCATCATCACCTTCTTGGTCCTGAAGCATAAGGGTCAGCAATAAGGGCACGGCCCTTCTCTGAATTCTCTAGAACCAGAGATCCCCATGTCAGGGGCAAAGCCAAGGAAAACAAAACAAGAACGATGTGCCTGAAGATGAGCTAGGATACAGGCCGGGGCTGGGGGGAAAGACAGCCTCCCATGGTTGCCGATCTTGGATGCTTCAAGGTTAAAGATCCCATTTAGAGCAGAGCTTGAAAGGAAAAAAAAAAATATTTTCTGTCTTCTTTAAAAAGCCAGAATCCTTCACAAGAGATGAGGTCATCATTAATGATCTTCATTTCAGGATGACATTTATAGTCTAATGGAAGCATCTGTGGAGAGATTTTCAACCCTGGGCACGTGGACGCCTTTTCAATTAGCAAAGAGAGTTAGTTAGCACTGTGTTTTAGAGAAGTTTTACATCAAGGAAAATTAGAACCAGGCGGACTTGGGTTGGGTTAGATCCCTGCCTCTCCCTTGTGCCTTTTGAGTAATTACTGTGGTCAAAATACGAAACACACACCTCTGCGCCTTGAATTCCTCAGCTGTAAAATGTCAAAGGAGCTTTCAGGATTAGAATATAATGTGGGACAAATCTAGCGTTTCACACTGCAGGGGAGCTGGGGGCAGTGACAGTGAGCAGCCCTGTCACCGGTTTGTTCTAATGCAACACAAAGAAATCTAAGATCAGGCTCACGAGCACTATACAGCTGGGAAGGCGCGTGGCTCCTCCCATAAGTACCATGTCTCCATGCACTGGATGAGACTCTTTGCACTCTCTTCCTTTCCAAGGGCAGCCAAACTTTATTTCAAATGTCATTAGTATGTGAAGCCCTCCACGGCGAAAGCATCGTTCTTATTATGCAGTCTCCTAGCCTTAGCTGTATCACCGCCCTTCACTGTGTAAAATCTCCTACCCCATAGCTTTTTTAAATAAACCCTGCTTCTCGCCCTGCCCATCCTGCAACTCAAAGATCATTGGTTTAGAAGTGCTAAAGAGGGGCTGGAGAGATGGCTCAGAGGTTGAGAGCACCGACTGTTCTTCTAAAGGTCCTGAGTTCACTTCCCAGCAACCACATGGTGGCTTATAACTACCTATAGTGAAATATGGTGCCCTCTTCTGGCATGCAGGTATATACACAGGCAGAGCGCTGTAAATAATCAATCAATCAATCAATCAATCTTTTTTTTTTTTCTTTAAAGAAGTGCTGAAGAGTATGATTTGGGACATACTGGTGAATGCTGGGAAACATGGGGAGGAGAGGTGAGAGTCAAGCATGGGGTGACAGTGTGGGCCAATTACAACTCATCCAGGACCAAAGAGATTTCTGTGGGGGGAAAGGAAAGAGGAGATATATGACTTTAAAGGAATTATACTAAATTCTTCATTGACTAAATGAAGTCACGTTACCACCGAACACTTAATATAAAACGCAGATGGTGTGGATCCTGAGAGGGAATGCAAGGAAAAGCGATGTACAGTCCCCATCAGCCCAGCTCACTCATATCTACTAAGAAAAAACGTCAAGGCTGACTGCTCTGCATACCTCATCTTGGGGATCTTACAGCCTTAGGTGAAACCATGCAGTAAGACCATGTCCAATAACTGAGCTGGAAGTGTTTCGTAGATGGGAAATTGCTTTGTAAATATCACTGATGTTTGTATTCAAATCGGGAAGAATAAGGTCCAGTCTGGAGGTTCAGCCACGTCAAGTGCTGAAGCAAAGCTTTGACAGCAGGTAGCCATCCTTTGAAGGAAAAGGAATGTCCCTTAGAACAAGGTGCTGTTGTACCTCTCAACAGATAAAGAGGAGACTCAGAGATAGCAAGCTCTCACCCAAGGGCACCAGGACTTAGTGAGGAGCAGAAAGAGAGGTAAATCCACACAGGGTGGTGAGTTGATATGGGACAGGAATGACAAGGGGGATCAGAGGGGAAGAAGGCCTCTAGTATACCAGGCTGAAAATGACTAAGTGCCAAATAAAGAATCCTGACCAGCGTCTCACGTTGTATGCAAAAGTTAACTTGTAATAGGGGTCATGTAAAAGCTAAAACCATGAGCCATCTATAAGAAAATTTGAGGGCCAAGGACATAGCTCACTGACCCAAACCCAGCTCACTTATAAGTATAGGGCCTTAGGTTGGATCCACAGCACTGGACACAAAAGATTTCTCTTTTAGTTGCTGAGAAGTCACAATAGAAATTTACAGCCCAAGGTAAGCAAAGCCTTTATTTATACACAGATAGAGAAACATAAACCGTAACAGAGAAAATTGATGCTATAGTCCATTAAAATTAAAAAGAATGTTCTTAACTCTGAAGGATGTTATTAAACACCATGAATGTGAGCCACAGTCAAATGAAATGTTTGCTAAGGAAAAGCGGAGTCTTGCACCAAACACACGTAAGAGGCAATTAGAAATGGATGAAAAGAAGGCAGCTCAAAAAACAGCCACAAGATTTGCACACTACAGGAAAAGGTGTTCAGCATGAATAGTTACCAGGGAAACGCCATTAGAATGTCATGAGAAGCGGTTCTCTAGCACTTGGAATGATACAGGCTGGAAATCAATCTGGCAGTTTGTTATAACTTACCCCATAACCCAGCAATTTAATGCCTAGGAATCTACCCATAAGATATGAATGCATATGCCTCCCCAAACTTATGAGTAAATGTGCGTAATAACTATATTTGTACTAATAAAATGAAACTGGTGTAACTCAATGGCTGGACAAATGGTAGGTCACCATATCAAAGCATAGCTCAGCAGTCCACATCTCCATCATTGGTGATGTTAGAAGCAGAGTGCTGGATTGGGTGGTTGGAGGAGGGGACGCAAAGGAGGCAGTGACCTGGACCCGAGGCAGATGATCTGACTTGGTTCTGAGTGCAACTTACAGCCTCCTCACTCTTCCTCACATCCCCTCCCTCCCTCCCTCCCTTAGGAATCCATTCTCTCAGCCTCGTGACTATGCTGTGGGAGAGAGTGTGGGGGTCAGGCCTGAGTCTTTCACATCCTCCTTCAGACAAGTGACAGGCATCAGGCTAGGCCAACCCCAGCAGCCTTCAGATATCCTCATAAGTACTATTCCTTTTTAAAGTTGGAAGGTTAGTTAAGGAGTCTGGGGCTATTCTTAGCACCGAACTCTATAAAAAGGAAATGCCAGCGGCAGTCTTCCATGGCTGTATTTTTACAAGGGTTAATTCAAGCTTCCCTCTGAGAGCTCCCAGTCGGCAGAGATCCTCCATAAAAATACTACCTCGGGTCAGACCCTCAAACCCCCTCTTAGCATTGCTCAGATTCTTTGGGGACTATTTGAGTCAGGAACTGACTGGAAGAATGCAGATTACATCCACTTGTATGGACACCCTTCCTGAGATGCCTCTATCTATTATATCAGTAGAAAACAATGAATGAATGTACCGACAGACAGAGACAGACAGACAGACAGACATTTCTGCTGAGCATACAGAGAGCAGCATGCCAAAGGAGTTAGTAAGTAGCATTCTCTTGTCAGGCTCACCTATGTTCTAGCCCTATTAGCCCTCAACCTCTCTGAATTTCTTGCATGAAAGGGACAGTTGTGGGACCCACGAGCCCAGTGTGGTCACTTAGCAAAATTTCAGTAGAGGTTAATTCATCATTGTTATTGTTATTATGTATCCAATACACAGTGATTATGAAAAATGTATTTCTGCCTTTGAGAACTTCATGCTGTTACAGGTAGCATACAAACAGGGGATGTGGGAACAGAATTGGTGATGGCCTGCATTAGAGAAACTACTGCAAACACTGGAGAGATGGCTCCGTGGCTAAGAGTGTGTGTACCGATTTTGCAGAGGACCCAAGTTTTGCTCTCATCAGTCAGGTCACTACCACCCATAACTCCAGCTCTAGGTGATCTGACACTCTTTTCTGGCTTTTGAGGACACATGTATTTGTGCATCTACCTGCACATACAGACACACAGACAGACACTTACACATGTAATTAAAAATGAAATATTTCTAAAAGAACATGCCCTTTGGTTTTCACACTAGTTCCCTGCTTTGGACTTTGTTGGGGACCAATTTGTTAATCTCTCTCTCTCTCTCTCTCTCTCTCTCTCTCTCTCTCTCTCTCTCTCTCTCTCTCTGTGTGTGTGTGTGTGTGTGTGTGTGTGTCTCGTCTCCCCCGAGCTCCCATCCAGCCCCTCAAGGGTTTTAAGTGTCTTTTGACCTAGATTCCCTCTTGAAAATTTCTTAAGAAAACAAACTCAAGATGGAAGACAGCCTGGCTGGTTTTATTCAGAGTAGCAAAAAAAAAAAAGGAAAGAGTCTAAATGCCTAACAATAGGAGTTACATGTAATGCAGATATCACAACTAATGACTACTTCCACAAAGCAGATCACAAGACCATAGCTACAATGCGGGTTCATTCTGAGGCTATGCCCTGAAGTATTGTTTTTATTAAGGATTTATTGTAACCAGAAGGAAGCCTGAACTTTTCCCATATAAAAGCACAGGCACTGAGATATGTATATACACATATATAGAAAATGTCTATGGACTTTGGCTTAACAATGGTTTTATGTGTAACTTTTGAGAGGACTATTTGTTTTTATTTCTATAGAGAGTATACACACACACACACACACACACACACACAGAAACCCCCCCCCCCCAATGAAGGTAGGTGAATCTGAAGTACCTTTGGTTTTACTCGAAGTCAACATTTCTTTTTTCTATTCTTTCTTTTCTTGCCCCCCGCCTCCTTTTTTAAAGATGGCCCTGGCTGTCCTGGAACTCATTCTGTAGACCAGGCTGGCCTCCAACTCACAGAGATCCACCTGCCTCTGCCTCCAGAGTGATAGGTTAAAAGGCATAGCCACTACTAAGACATTAGACATTAGACTTAGACATTTCTAAGAACTCCGTATCCTTTATTCAGTTTTCCCCAAATACACTGATCGACTGTATGACGCAGGCCCAGTTCTTCCCATCCCAGACTCAGGGTTTTTCCCCTATAAGTGCGCAGGCTAGGTCAGAGATAGCAAACTGCTTTCACCCTGAGAGCAAGTCCACATCCCAGGAGCTAGCAGCACCACCTCTGCACACAGAAAGGATAGCTGATGGAAGGTGAGAACCAGTAGCGACTGGTTATGTCTTCTGTGGATCTAACTCATGTTCATAAAATCAACCTTAGATTTTTTTTCACTGAAGAAAACCCACTGAAGCAATGTCTCAGTTGTATTTACACCTGTTGCCTACCACGCCAAGACCAAGAAGTAAGCCTGCAGCTTTTAATTGAGCTTCTTCAACCTGAAACAGTTTGAAAGCTACTGCTGTTGCAGGTATAAACCTGGTCTCGGCTTTGACCTTGATCCATGTCTCAAGTTTCTGAGAATTCTCTGAAAACCATACTTCAGAAGATTGGCTCAGAGGAGTGTCTGCTTCTAATCACCTACCTCCCTGCTCCCCAAAAGCAGAATATTGGGATTTCCAGAACAACACAGCATCAACTTCCATCTTGAGTCAATGGTCCCAGGTCTACATAGGCCTGGCACTATTCCCAAAGTCATATGTTAAATTCAATCAATAGCCCATGTTACCCACTTGGCAAACAAACATAGATTCTTTGACTAAAGTCAGCAGTGGGCTCAAGAGGCTATTTGGAGGAAGGGACAAGCTAGAGAGTTTGACTGCATCTCAAATTAACTATGCTAATCTGTCATAGCTTCCACGGAGAATAGCAGGCTGCATTCAGGGGTCTGAGCAACAGCTGTGCCTTCCAAAGCAAGACACTGTTCAGAAAGATGATCCGAATGTGGGTTGTGTGTTTCAGCAGGGCTTAGTGGGACTTTCCAACTTAAATGGCCCTTTGTGCTTTTAAAAGCTGGGACGCTGACCTCACGAGTGGCTAACGCATGATGTCTTGGAGGTCTTGATTTACATTTGGCTGGTGGCCGGGACTGAACTGTCAAAATGCCCGGATGACTTGATGGACAGTGCTGGGCTTGTTCAGGCTTGTTTGGACTAGAGTGGGTGGATTCTAGGAGACTTGCTCTGTCCAGGTTTGATAAGCTAAACAAAGCCAGACTGTTAGAAGGGCTGACTCCAGGGTCCCTCTCTGGATGCCGGGATTGAGAGTCTTTAACCAGTCATCTCTTTCATTGTCTTTATTTACATTCCGCCTCTGTATCTATTCCAGGGTCTACTTGAGCACTGCCTATTGGTTCCAGGGCACAATCCTACCCAAGACTGGCGATCAATCTTGTATCTGCATTTGTCTCTTCTACTTGCCTTCCTAGGGTCATCTGCTTGGTCCTCTTTTTTCAGCAAGACATGTTGCAAGCAAGAGGTGATTCTAGATTCCTTACTGCTCTGGACTATCACACTAGATATGAGATGTTAGGAATGGAGCAGTTGTACTCTGGCATTTAGGCACCGTCATTAAGCTTTCTCAACACATCTAGGAAGGGACATGCAGTGTTTTACCCACCATTCTTTTCCTTCAAACCAGAATGGAGGAGAACTATTTATCTCTGGGGAGGAGCTGAGGTTTTATGGATCCTGGGGTAGTTCAGAAGTCTTAATTTCTACAAAGCATGTGGTAGAAATGCCAGGCAGCTGAAGCCCATCAGTAAACCCAATGGCCAGAAAGATGTCAAGATGGGATAGCTAAGTAACATATCTGTCATGAGGAACACAGTCACCCAAATAAGAAGTACAGCTAAAATGTTTTCACGGGCCACAAACAAAACTAAACTTGAAGATAGATCTGAAATAATCCAGTGAAAGAAAAAAGTGGGCTAGTCATGATGGAGCACACCTTTAATCCCAGTACTCAGGAGGCAGAGGCAGGAGGAACTCTGAGTTTGAGGCCAGCCTGGTCTAGAGTGAGTTCCAGGACAGCCAGGGCTACACAGAGAAACCCTGCCTCCAAAACAAGGAGGAGGAGGGAGAGGAGGAAGAAGAGGAGCAAGAAGAGGAGGAGGAGGAAGAGGCAGAAATAAAGGAAGAGAGGAGGAAGAAGAGAGAAATAAGGAAGGAAGAGAGAGAGAAAAAAATGGATCTATGAATGAACACCTGGGATAGCAATAAAGCCTAGAACAAAGGCAGGGAGAGCCAGAGCTCCATTCTTAAGAGAGCACACATTTGTTGGGTGGCCTTGAACCTCTTTACAGCCTCTTTTAACTGGACAAATAAAGACCTATGGGGGAACTTGTTAGGAGAACTGAAGGAGGTAGTTACAATAAACCATCAGCCAGGAGAGAACAGTAAGCGCTCAGCTGGTGTGGCTTCTGTTGACTGGTGCCTCAGTCATCTGTGGAGTACGCCCTGTGCTTCAGGTGCCGGGCTAGGCTCTAGAGAACACACATTCAAACAAGAACTGTGTTGCTATTCTTTTGGAAATTTTGACAGTTAGCAGCTGGCAGGGGAAAAATCAAGGAAACAAAAGAATTACAGATGGAAGTGATTTCAGTAACTATTTTTTGTATTATCTCACACATGCGCAAAGCCCTCTATTTGACTATTTATATATTAACACACAGAGGTCAGAGGACAACTTTTGAGAGCTCTGTCCTTTCACCAGTAGGTCCTGGGAATCGAACGCAGGTCATCAGGCTTGGGAGCAGGTGCCTTCACCCACTGAGCTATGTTGCTTAGTCCTATTTGTAGGAGTTTTAAAAATGTCTTTAATATTATTTTGCTGTGAGGATGTTGTGAGTTCATGTGTGTGCATGTCATGGTGTATGTAGAAGTCAGAGGATCACTCTGGGGAGTTGGTTCTTTTCTTTCACCATAGGGTTCCAGGGACCAAACACAACAGGCCAGGCTTGCATGACATGCGCTTTTACCTGCTGAGCCATCTCACCAGCCCCTTACAGAGTCTTATTTCAGGACAAAGTTCTCACTAAATTGCCCAGGCTGGACTTGAACACACCCTGTAGCACAGGTAGACCATGGACGTGAGATCCCCCTGCCTCACACTCCAAGTAGCTGGAGTAATAGACCAGAATCACCAGGACAGTGCTAAAAATAAATAAAAATAAATAAATAAAAGGATTTCCCAGTTAATATTTTCCAGTGTACAAGTCATCCTGGGAGCATTTTTTATTAGATATTTTCTTCATTTACATTTTAAATGCTATCCCGAAAGTCCCCTTATACCCTCCCCCCCCCCCGCCTGCTCCCCAACCCACCCACTCCTGCTTCCTGGCCCTGGCACTGGGAGGATTTTGAACCTGCTGTTTACCCCTCTTCCATCTTTATCCTGTCAGGAGCAGTTCTCATTTGGGCAATTGCCTTGAGCTTAAGTGTGGAAAGGCACTGAACTGTTGGACTTTAAAAGCAGCATAGGCAAGGAAGAAGAGTGGAAATTTTGCTGTTGTTATCAGGAAGTCCCCCAACACCATTTGCCAATCTTTTCCTAGTGGGCTATACAATCACCTGGGGAGCCTTGACAAGGCTTTTCAGGGCTCAGCCTTTAATACTCAGACTCTGGAGAACCAGGATGTTATTCTTTTAGAGGTGCCTAGGTACTATTTAGGGCACACGTGGGGAGCACTGCTTAGGCAGACTTGGGGAGCACTGCTTGTCTGCTGCCCAGTGAATTTCACTGGCCTGTGATGCTAACGTTGAGAGGCTGCATCCGTTGTCCTGTTCACCAATACACGACTTTCTGGTCTGTAGAGCAGAGCACCGGTCCTGGTTGATCACAAAGGAGTTTAGTCTAGTGGGAGATGTACACACCTGCCTTGTAGTAACATAAAACAGGAACGTGGCTCAGGCTGTGAGGGCTTTTGCATGTTCTGGAAGACAAAAGCCTGTATTAGGAAGAGTCTGGTTCAGCTTCATGTGACAGAGAAAACCAAGTTATTGGGGATTAGTGTGGCTAGATGTTTCTTTTGCTTTCATACAGTGTTAACAATCCACTCTGTCCAGATGTGGTGCTCTCCTTCTTCTTAACCATTTTCAGAATGAGGCCTCTATAGTCCAAGATGGTTGCCGAGATCCCAGCCATCTCTACCATATTCCAGCCAATAGGAAGGTCACAATGGCAAAGAGAGGCATGGCATCTTCCTTTAAACAGATTTTTGGGATTATCCTTTGGTATCTTAGGAGTCCAGAACTCAGCTACTTGACCATACCCTACTTCAAGGGCTGAAATAGCATTTTTCAGAATGACCACATACAATAGAATTGTAGATTTCTGTTACCAAAGGAATGAAGGATCGCAGTCACTGGTGACATGGGATTTGTGTAAACTGAGACCTGAGGAATGAGCTGGGATCAGGCAGGGCAAGGGCAAGGCATGGCCCAGGAGGGACTAGAGTGGCCTTCCACGAGATCTGCTCACCACCCTTCATGTTGTGGTCCAAACTGGACCTGAAGGAACTCTATCTGCTCCAGCTGCTCAGTTCTCATGCCAACAGTAACTTCCACCCAATTCCAACCTCACATCCCAGCACAGAGAAAATCTTTTTGTCAGAATGAGAGAGTGCCTGGAGATTTCATTATAGGGTTGGTAGGCTAGAGCCCTTTTTCTGTCTTCTGATGATATGGTTAGATGGTTTGTAAAACAAACTTGAAAACCTTGTTCAAATGGTGCAGTGTCAAGGGAAGGTGTAAGAACTGCTAAATAAGCTTATCAAAGATGTAATCCTGCCAGGCAGTGGTGGTGTATGCCTTTAATCCCAGCACTCAGGAGGTAGAGGCAGGTGGATCTTTGAGTTTGAGGCCAGCCTGGTCTCACTGCAGAGTGAGCTTCAGAACAGCCAGAGCCAGGAGAAACCCTGTCTCAAAACAAAAACAAAAACAAAAACCAAGCAGATTACCACTACAAAGATTCAGGCTTGCCACACTCAGATGGAGAGGAACTGATTCTGTGCATCTAAGGAACAGTAGCCCTTCTAACAGGGACCTGGGATGAGTTTGTACACTCAGAGGCTCCTAGAGACAGGATCAGGGTTTACAGCCGCCTGAGTCACGAGAGGTGAGGGTAGAGATTCTGACCAGGTGTCCACTACCACATGGGACTTGGGGCTGGAACTGGAGATTTTTAGGCTTCGAGGCAGGCCATGTGACCACAGAACTGTCTCAGCAGCCCCACAATAAAGTTTTATTCAGCTGTAAAGACAAATGAAAGTTATGTCATTGGAAGGAAGGTGGATGAATGGAGAGATACTGTATGAAGCAAAATAGGCCAGATTCAGAGTCATGTTTTCTGTCATGTGTAGAACCTAGATTTTATCACACACACACACACACACACACACACACACACACACACACACACACACAGGTTGGGGGGAGACTTTCAGGGAAGAGGAGACAGGAGATTAGTGGGAAAATCGAGTAAAGGGTAGTGGGATGTGAATATGGTCAAAGTAGGTGGGAATGCCCTTAAGAAATCCCCCACTTGGTACAGTGAATTTACCCTAATGCATTTTTAAAAACATGTCAAGTGTAGCTCCGACTTTCCTCCCAGCAGAACTCTCCTGACAGCTGGTTGACAGTTGAAAGCACATCTGCTGCCGTAAGTTCTTGGATACACTGTTCATTAAAAACCTGGTGTAATAGCCAGCAGTGAATTACAACGATTACAAGTTTCAATTCTTTCATCTTTGAAGACTGTTAGACACAATTTTTTAAAAAAAATTTATTCAGACACTGCTTTTGTTTAGCAAAGCACTTAAGGTAACTAACTAACTGTTGTGAAAATAAATGTGTGAAGTTCCCAAACCTAAGCCACCAGCTGTCACTTGTCAGCATTTTCCGAAGAGTGTCCTGGGTGATGTCAGTAGACACTGTTAAGACAAAAAAGGAGTCTCAACAGGTAAGCGTGGGACCCTGAGATGTCAGACTTTTATGATATTATGATGTCAATGGATATTGCTGTCTTTCAAGTGGGGCACGACACCAGCTTCCAAAATTGACCAAATTCAGTCAGAACACCTTACCTGCTGGGGTCTAATTAGCACACCCTGAGAAACACTCCTCTCACTAACTTGGCTTCTCAAGAAGGCAGCCTCCCATCTCCCTGCAGTACAATGGGTTTTTAATTTGCAAATACTTGGAGCACTTAGTCTAGAGTCCTGAAAACTTTCGAGTGACACCTAAAGCCTACTGACATTATAATACACTTTGAAAAGGAGTCTATTTGCATAACAAGTCCCACAAAGTCCAACTTAACAAGAACAAACAAGACAACGAGGCTGTCAGAAACCCCTTGTGCTTGGAGCCTGAGATTTCCCTCCCTAGTGAGAAGTAGATGCCCTCGAGGGATTGTGTGTTCCGTATGCCTACCTCTAGTCATTGGCTTGAAAACTTGTAAGGGAACAGGTGTGAGTACTTTGTAGGCATTCAAGATTATCTGTGGTTGGTCTTCCCTAAGTAATATGCAGGTTTCTAATCCAATTTACACTGTAGTTCTAGAAACTGCCTGAACTCCTGACCTCAAATGCCAGACTGGAGAAGAGGTGATCAAGAGATTCCCTAGCCCTGGCTACTGCACAGCTGTAGAAGGGGATGGAGAGATGGCATAGTGGTTAGAGGCACCCCCCCCCCCTGCTCTTCCAGAGGTCCCAAGTTTGGTTCCAAGCCCAACACAGGGCTCACAACCTCTTGTAACTCCAGCTCCATAAGATCCTATGCCCTTTCCTGACTTCTGTTGGCATGGCTCACCATGGCACACACACAAACATATCCACAATGAGTAATAATTCTTTTAAAAACAACACTGTGAAGTCAGAGGTGAAAGGCTACCCTGGAAACAGGCAATTAGGAAATGGCGAACTATGAACTTTACCTTTCTGCTGTTTTACAGTGATTTCCTCAACCAATCAGTCTGCAAGATAAGGTCTATGATGAAAGCCTTTTAAACGAGATAGGATAAAAAAGGTCAAGCTGTTGTATGCATCGCTCCTAGACAGTAACTGTATAACAGATAGTAAATGCATAAATAATCTCCCTTTAGTTCACACATAAAATGACATATTTGTATCATTCAAGAAATTCAGGAGTTGTTCTTTACATCAAAACTGCCTGTGCTGAACAACTGAGTATCAAAGCTGGAGAGATGATGGCTCAACAGGGGAAGTTGCTTTGCAAACTTGAGGACCTGAGTTCATATCCTCAGAATGCATGTAGAAGCTAGGCACAGTGGCGTACATCTGTAAGCCAGAACTAGGGAAGACGGAGACAGTGTGCCAGGCTCAGTGAGCGAGACTGAAGATAGCCATGCCATCCCCTGGCCTCCAGGCCTGCATTCACAGGTACACACACACACACACACACACACACACACAAAGATTATTAAAGCTGAAGACATTATAGACATGCAAACCTTCTACCCACAACTATAACGCATCCCCAACAGTAACTTTTAGTTCAGTAAGAAGGCTGCAGCAGTGAATGCTACATACTGAACATCAATCTGCTCAAATGCCTGTTCCACTATGGGGCAATTATGGTTCCCAGCTGACCTGAAGTACTAAAGCAAGCTTTCCTGGACATAACTCTTGAGTCTTAAAAGATGTTCAGAGGTTTACCTCAGAAAACAAATATTTTTCCCAACAGCTTTGCAGCAATACTTTGTCATTAACTTTCAGATGACAACAACAAAAATCTCATCTCCAACCCCCAGTCGCTGGAAGCTCATACTTACAAGGTTTAAGTAAGAAGACTTCAGTTTACACAGTTTACACAGATGCCTGAGGGAAGTGTCTTAATTTGTGGCAATTTCTTCCTTGTAGATGTCTTTTAAAATGACCTCACCGCTGGCCATCTTATTTTATTCTGAAGGGGGTCTTTTTTATTCACAAATGGATACTTGCCAAGCTGTGACATCATGAATGGCATTTTTGTTGATTTTCACTATAAGTTAAGCCTACTGGTGTATAGAATTGTTAAGTAAATTCCATGGTCTTCAATTCAAGAGAGATGAACCCAATATAACCCCTTTGGGGAGTGTTTAAATCATAGGCAGACTTGCACAATTAGCATTAGAATATACATTAGAATATCTTTGATGGTACAATTTCAAACCTCTTGCAAACTGTGGTTTACCATGATTGGTGACCTGACAGGATCTAGAATCACACAGGAGACAAATTTCTTGGGCTGTCTGAGGAAGTTTGTAGATCAGGTTAACTGAGAGGGGACAGCGTGCTCTAAATGTGGAGGAAGCAAGCTTAGTCCCAGTATTCATCTGCTGCTTCTTGAGTGCAGCTGGAACTTGGCCAGCCACCTCAGTTCCTAACGCCATGCGTTCCCCCATGATGCACTGCACCATCAAACCATGAGGCAAAATAAATCCTTCCTTGAGTTGCTTTTCTCAGGTATTTTGTCACAGCAATAACACACATAATTAATACACAAACTAACATGGTTCTGTGGCACTCTGCTGCTGTCTAATAAAGTACCTGCAGCGGCATAAAAGCTAACCACCCCACCAGCACTCTGCCCTTATCTCCCTCCTCTCAACAGAAAACATTTAACAAGAGCATTTTTATCTGTTTATTTAGTTACAACAACAATATAACATTGCATATCAAATGGGAAAGATAGTTAAAATGATGATAAAATGTTCAGTAACAGAAATGAATATATCTGAAGGAACTGTCCAGTGTCATTAAAATACATTTTTAACTTATAATTGGTTATTAGTGTAAATTAAATTTAGTAACTGAGTTCTAGTTCATGTCTACAAGTTATCAAAGTATTTTCAAAATGTTACATAAAAACTGACAACATCCATAAATATATAAACACCAAAATTTTTTCAGAAAAATAAAATAATGTACCCTGAGATAAAACGCTAATCACACTAGCTGTGCAGATATACTCACATGCGTCCTCATATGCCACGGGGAGCTTTCTGAATTTCGAATTTTCCAAGATAACGTAATGCTATCACATGTTGGTGCAAATTTCAGCCATGAAAGTAACTACTTTAGATTTTAAGATCCCTACGCTGAGGCATCAGGAGTCCAGGGTCACTAAGGAGAACTTGGGAAGACATGAACGGCACTTGGTCCTGATTCCTCAGATCATGGCTGAAAACACTCAGCAAAGCATTCTAGGCTTTTTTTTTTTCTCACACCAACTGACCCAGAATATATTTTAAGAAATGTTTATTTTCTGTGCATATTTAAAACTATAAATTCCTGAGCACTTTTTCTTCTTCCTCCTCGTCGCTGTCAGTGACATTGACTTGTTGGACGCCAGAGGGAGCCGAGGCTGGGGCTGTGAAGACATTCTCCAGGGCTCCAATGTCCAGTGGAGGCATGGGGTTCAAGTATTCTTCCCCACCGTGGCCATGGCTACTGTAGTAAGGGGGCCCGTCCATGCTCTCACAGCTCCGAGAGTCTTCACTGTGTGTGTGCTCATCTGGATAGTCTCTGAAAGGATAGTCTCTATTTAAAGCTGAAAAGATAGCCTCATGCTTTTGGTATCTGTCTTCATAATAACCAAGACATTCTGGCATTGAACTTGGAAAATTTCCATAGCCAAAGGGAGGGCGACTATAAGGGCACGTGCTGTGATAAAAAAACAAAAACAAAAATGACATCAGATTCTTGCCCACAGTGCCTGGCCCACAGACTATGGGTTAACTGCAGTCCCTGTACGGCCTGGAAAGCATTTCTTTGACATGAAGATGCCTATCCATCCCCACCCAAAACAGAGCAAAGGCAGTGTGAATGGACACAGCCACCGACATGATCACCTCTTCCTAGTTTCTAGCTCCTTACCTTTGATAACAGCATAAAGATTGTCCCACCCTGGCCTCTATACTACCTCACACCACACAGTGTTGGAAATGGAAACACAAGTTGTGTGACAATGAAAGGGAAGGCGTGAAGGGTAGGAGAAGGGTTCTCCTGTTCTAGAATGTGCTGAAAGGAAGAGATGCTAAATACTGAAGCCCTGGAACAGAAAACTCCAGCTGAATTTTACACAGTAATAAAGTACATTTAGAATACTCTTTGTACTCTAAGGCATTAAAACTGATACCACACAGTGCTTTCAAAGGGCTTTTGCAAACAAACAAAAAACCATGAAGCAAGACTTCGAAAAAACTATTGCAGGTTTACAAGTGACTTTTGAAAGGCAAAGCTAATAATCTTGTTACTCAAATCCAGTTGCCAATTCTCTTTTAAGTATTAATCTCTTTGGAGGGGAAAAGGAATTACACAGAAATTAGGCTCATGCGTGCCATCTAGTGACAGCCAACACAATGATCACATTCATTTAAAAACTCAAGGCATGCCAGTCACTGCACTGCATCTTCTGAAGGAGGAAAGAGGAAGGAGGAAGAAGGCAGGGGAGAGAAGAAAAAGGGAGGAAGGGAGGAAAGATGGTAGGATGGAAGGCCAGCTCTCTTCCCTTTCAAACAAATGAAGATGTACCAGACCACTGTCTCAAACTCTGAAGATGTCCCACTTCCAAACCTTGCCAATATAAGGTACCTTGCTAATATGGAACACCACAGATATAAATCAGTTGCTTACATTTTTTAAGGTTTGCAATCATACTGCATCACTCTACTTCAGGTACTTAGAATTTAAAGCCTGTGCCCTGAGATACTGTCAATCTCGCTGCTATGACTTTGTTCACACAGCTCTCTGCCTTCAGGATCTTCCATCCATTGAACTCTATGCAGATGTCAGAGAGCATATCAAATCTACTTCCCATATAAAGTCTTCCTTTAATGCAGACATAACTGCTCAATTGGTAACTGTCTTTCAAAAGATCCAGTTTCAAGGCATGCTAGAAAATTTAAAAACCTTAAAATCTTGATATATACCAGACATGTGCTATAGTTTGAAACACCAATTTTGCATGACTTTACTGTATGGGAAAAACAAGTTAGTGTTATATTTGCAAGTCAATTATGACAAAGCTGGTCCAGTGTTGTACTGGTAAAAATGAATAGCTATAAAAGCATTCCCTCCATTAGAGAAAATATGTTAACTTGATTAGAACAATATTAGCAGATACACAGAAAGACTACTGTATGCTTTCTAGGTACTGACTGAGGATTTCGCACAAAGCAAACGGACCTTATAGACACTTACATTTCATCCAACAGAAGGGAGCACATTCATCTCAACAGCACACGGAACATCCTCTAGGATAACTCAGCACACGGAACATCCTCTAGGATAACTCATTCAGCACTTGATCTAAGGTAATGTTTTTAAAACTGAAATAATATCATGCACCTCCTCAGAACACAATGGCTAAACTTACACATCCATAGCAATAGGAAGAATGGAAAGCGTAGAAACAGTGGCCGGGGAGCAGAAGCTAATGGGTAACTGGAAAATTAGAGGAACATAAACATTTGGTGGCAGTAAGTGAAAACAAACCTCCATAAACTGTGTAATATAATCAACGATATCCCTATACATCAGAAAACCAAACAACCTAAAGCCAACATTGAGCAGTGCATCTCAAGGACTCAGAAAAGCAACAACAAAACAGGTAAAAAAAATAGTAGAAGTAAAGAAATGGGGAAGAAATAAACTAAAAGAAAAGATGAGCAACAAGGAAAACAAGACAAACTTTAAGCTAGACCACACACACACACACACACACACACACACACACACACACACACACAGGGAGGGAGA
>NC_034603.1:14444221-14461656 GCF_900095145.1 Mus pahari | reverse complement strand
AGAGAGAGAGAGAGAGAGAGAGAGAGAGAGAGAGAGAGAGAGAGAGAGAGAGAGAATCTCAAACAAAATCAAAGATGAAAAAGATAATGTAACAGACAGCCCTTCTGGGCTCACAAAGGGTCATAAAAACTCTCATGAGAAACTACATACTGAAATAACTAGGAATCTAGAAGACTGGATGGATCCATGAGCAGCACATAGAAACCACCACGACTGAGTCAATCAAGCAGAAGTAGGCATGGTGGTTTGTTTGTAATTCTTGGACAGAGGCAGAAGTAGCAGGAGGATTCGGGTTTGAGGCCAACTAGGCTTCATACTGAGTTCAATGAAAACACTGCAGCTGGCTATGCAGAGAAACAAAACTCAAAAGAGTAAACTGGGGCAGGGGAGAAGAAAGGAGAGACGAAGGAGGGGAGAGGAGGGGGGAAAAATCTAAACTAACCAAGCCAGTGCTGAGTCGTGAGCCTGAAGCCATAAGTGTAAAGGACCATCTAAGACCTAATGGATTGACTACTCAATTATACTGTTAATTTAGAGAACTAGTCGCAATTCTTTGAAAACTTCAAAAAATTGAAATGGAAGGAACTCTGCTAAACACTTTTACAGGTCCAGCTTTTCTCAACATCCTGCTATGAAAATCAGGAAAACTATATAGATCCATATTTTGGATATACATGGCTGCAAAATTTCTCAATAAAATACTATTGACCTATATTTGTTGATACATGTTAAAGATCAAAATGATAAAATGAAATTCAAGGATTCAACATATACAAACCAATAAGCAAAACACAGCACCACAATTCAGGACTGTAATATATTTTCATCTCTATACATAAAGAGTGTGCAATAAGATGCAATATTTTACATGGCAAAACACTTTTACCAGATAATATACAGAAGGAGATCCTCTAAATACTAAAGGCTATGTATGCAAACCCACAGCCATATGACATTGAGCAAGGAGACTGCAAGCATTTCCTCTAAGGTTGTAAACCACAAAGGGATCTGACTTCACCATTCCTAACACAGTACTGAAAAGCCTTAGCATGAGTATCAGGAAAGAGAAAATAGGATATCTAGGCTGGAAGTTAAGTTATCCAGATTTGCATATGACATGATTTTATATATATATATAAAAAAAACTAAATTCCCCATCACAAAGATGTCAGAACTGAAGAATAGCATTGAGCATACAAAAATTGGGCTTTCTCTGTGCAGCTTTGGCTGCCCTTGAATTCAGTATATAACCATAGTTGCCCTCAAACTTGCATTCTCCCACATCATTATGATGCATCCTAAGATTCCAAACACAGGTCATACAGTGAAACTGCTGAAAAGAAAATTAAGAGATCAACCCATTTGCAGAAGCCACAAACACTACTGGAACAATACATGCACATGGGCAACAGAACAACACTGCATCTCATCCTCTCGCTGACAGCGAGGCAAAGGCCTACATGGAGACGTGAACTTATAACATCACTGCAGGAGCAGAAGGAAGGCTTCTGAGCCCTGGTGTGATATAGGTGATGACTTGGTTTTAGTGACAGGATTCAAAGGCACAGACAACGAAAACAAACAGGATGCTGAACTAAGAAGTTCTCACACAGTAAAGAATTGAGATTCTACAGAGTGGAAAAAACATTTGCAAATTATTCATTCAACAATCAATATTTGGAATACAGAGCCACTAAATACCCCCCAAAAAAAGGAAATAATCAAATGATCATATGCAAGTCCCCAACTAGGTAAGACTCATTCAAAGCTGAGGTCATTATACCAGAAGATACTTATATTTCCATATTTCTTATTGCACTACTCACAAATACACAATCAGTCCAATGCCCTGCAATGGATGAACAGATAATGATGCTGTGGTATTATTACACACTAGAATAGTATCCAGTCATAAAAGGAATGGAATACTAAAAACCATTTGCAGCAACATGAAGAGAAATGGGAATTATTATGGTAAGTGAAAAAAGCCAGACAGAAACACAAATGCCATGATATCATTCATTTGTGGAAACTAGTAAGCTGGTCTTGGGGAAGAACAATGGAATCTGATGTCTGGAGACTGGAAAGAGCAGAGGCTATGGCACCAAAACACAGTGTGGCAGAATACTGGTTCTTTTCTAGAACTACTAGGTAACTACTGGTTAAAACAATCTGTGCTTCATTTCAAAATGACTAGAAGAGTAAAATTCCAAGCACATAACATGATTAATACTTAGATATTAAAATGTTTCATTATCCTTTATTATATACTGTGTAGCTGCATCAAGGTCCATAAAGATGTATAAATATTAAGTCCCAGATACAAAGGAATACTGTTGCTAAGGCTCCACCCATAGCTTCTGGTTTCTTTGAACTAGGGCAGCGACTACACACTTGTATTTTTCAAGTTCTAGTGCATTCTCAACCTTCCTAATGCTATGGTCATTTAATACAGTTCTTCAGGTTATGGTGACCCCCAACCATACAATTATTTCGTTGCTACTTCATAACTGTAATTTTGCCACTGTTATGAAACAATGTAAATATGTGATATACAACCCCCAAAGGGCTTGTAACCTGCAGGTTGAGAACCACTGTCCTCTCCAGCGTCCAGCATGCTGCCAGGAGCTGACTGTGCACTAGCTCAGCAGAAAGGGTGACAACCATGCCAACACCGCATGGATCCGTGAGGCATTCTTAAAGTCATTAGAGAGAAAACCAGTTTTATGACTCTTTCATGAAACAAACTACCTATGAGATATCACTACGAAGAGGAGGAAGAGGGGAAAAGTAAGAGGGTGGGGGAGGAAGAGGAGGAAACAACAAAGAACTTGGATCTACAGGTTGATGCCCCAGGATGCAAAAAGCCACATCCAAGATGTGAATAAGTTTTTGTTTCTTAGTAAATATACAGCATTGAAGAAGGTGGAGAGCTATTGGTGGAGACAATCCAACCGATGTGTATAATTTGGTCGGCTCTTGATTTACACACCACCTGAAAAAAGATAGGTTTGAGACAATAAAGGAAAAGCAAAGGCAGATGAATTGTTGGTTAATAATAAGGCTCATCAGAATTTCAGCTATGAGATGGTAGTCAGTCATTTCCTAAGTCTATAATGAGAAAGCATATGTGTGTGTGTTGTTTGTGTATGCAGTGTATTCTTTATCCAAAATGTTTAGACCCAGAAGTGACTTGACTTCTGGATGTGTGCTTTATATTTATTTAATATAATAAACTCTGGGGAAGAAACGCCTGTATTACTGTGCATGTGGGGCGGGGTCTAAAGACAACTTTGGGGAGTTGGTTCTCTCTTTCCATCATGTAGGTTTAGGTATGGAACTTAGGTCATTAAGCTTGGTAACAAGAGCCTTTTACCCACTGAGCCATCTCCCCAGCCCTGAGTCTTGTTTTGCTTTGGAATTTTGGAGATGTTCATAGGTTTTCTTCACAAATATTTCTGTTCTCCACAGTTGAGATTACAAGTGTTCTCCTGAAATCTGAAACTTTTTGAGCACCAAAAGAAAAAATTGATTTGATTTGGGTTTTAGATTTTGGATAAGGCTACATGAAGTATGAAACTGTACTGCACTGTATGTAAGCTATATGAAATCTGAGATTGGCTCTAAAATACATCCTTGTTCCCAAAGTAAGGAGAAACTGAAGAAGCAAGAATGGTAAAATGTCAACTTCTGAAGCTAGGTGCCAGCATGTGGGGCACATTATGCTACACTGTTACCTTTTTTGCATATGACATTTTCTGTAACAAACTACATAACCCAGTCACAAAAAATTAATAGTTTCTCCTCCATGGTGAAGGCAATAAAATTCATCCTCTGTCCTCACATTTACTACATTGGACCTTTGTACTCACTAAGTCCCCAGTGGCTACTGTAGCTGGTGGCCCGGGTCATCTTCAACTCTAGCTGAACTGAGGGTACTAGAACTCAGAACTCTGTTCTTTGAGCATGCCCAGAAGCTGGGAAAATTCAGATGCAAGATGACAGCACAGAATCCCACACACTCTTCCCCTTCCATTAACTACTCTGTCCTATACGGCACAAGTTTTGTGTGTCTTCTGCTCCAAACTAAAGTGCACCTTGCTTGAATCATGTGGTTCAGGAGAGCAAGTCAACCAGCCCCTGCCGCCTTTGTTTCACGCTCAATCAGTAGGCTGAAGACTATCTTCAAAATTCATGTTTGCCTAAAATATGACTACTGGGAAATAGGGTCTTTACAGATGGGACTACATCAAGGTGACATAGTATTGAGCAGAACACGATTCCAATTTCTTGTGTGCTTATAAAAATGAGGTGTATGCAGGTATGAAAATTTCAAAGAATATTTTGTAAAAAATAAATAAATAAATCCTCCTCCTCCTCCTCCTCCTCCTCCTCCTTCTTTTTTCAGAGCTGAGGACTGAACTCAGGGCCTTGCATTTGCTAGGCAAGAGCTCTACCACTAAGCTAAATCCCCAACCCCTTTTCTATGCTTCTTTAAAAAACTTCTACCTTTTACAGAAATTTTAGACTCATAACCAAACTAAACGTAAGTACAAAGAATTCCTATATAATTCTCCCTCCCAATATGCACAGGATCATGCCAACATATCTCATAGAAGAGTGGTCTGTGTTGTTAAAAATCACTCACCTATATAGACGTTACTCTTCAGGATTTTAATAAATGTGTAGCAACACTGACTGACCACAGTGGCTTACCCAGCAGTAACTCCGCTGCTCAGCACTCATCCCTCCCTCCCCTGCTCATGTCTGGGAACCTCAGAGTATGGCTTTGCCTTAGTTTTTTTGTATACCATATTTCTGAACCATCACGTTTGCTGGATATAGCAATCTGATATTTTTTTAAAGAAAATGTTTATTGTTTTTATTTGTATAGCCATTTGGCTTGCACACATCTATGTACCACATGTATGCAGTGTTTATAGAAGTGACAGAAAAGCATCAGATCCGTTGGTACTAGAGTTACAAAGCATTGTGAGCTGCCATGTTGGTGCACTGGGATTGTGGCTAGTGATCTTAACTGATGAGATATCTCTTCAGTCCTTGGATATATAGCAGCCCTGAATGGCATTTATTTTCAAGGGTTGAAATATATCATTCCATGCTTATCTAGTTTTTAGGGTTACTTGCAAGAGATCTGATACTAGCTGATATGTTTGCCTTTGGAGGTGAATTGGCAGTTTTCCCTGAAAGCTTTTAATAGTTCCTTTGTATTTCTGACATCTTGACTATCACAGCAGTTCTCAACTTTGGGTCTAAACCCCTTTGGGAACACATACCAGATATTACTGCACATCAGATATTTAATTATTATTAATAACAGTAGCAAAATTACAGTTACGAAGTAGCAATGAAAATAATGTTATGGTTGGGGTTCCCACAACATGAAGGACTGTATTAAAGGGTTGCAACATCAGGAAGGTTGAGAACCACTGGTGTATTATGTATTTCAAGACAAGCAGACACTAGGAAGTTCATGACCACCCCACCAGAAATGAAAAGATACTAACAGGAATACTATACTCAGAAGAAAGACAGCCTCAATTATGAGCACACAGAAAAGGAATTAATGTTTGAGAACTCTACGAACAAAGGAGAATTAAGTGGGAGTCCATCATATTCAGCACAATGAACCAGCAATCTCTTAATACTAGTACAGATAAAAACACAATAATCCAAGCAACAAGATTACAGGAATTGGTAAACATTTTCAGTAATACTTTAAATATAGTCTCAATTCACAAATCAAGAGATATGATGTAGCTGATTAAGTGAAAAAACAAGATCTAGCACTCTATAGTTACTAAGAAGCACATCCCATTGATACAGATACCCACAGAATAAGATGAAAGTCAAAACATCAAGAAAAACTAAGCCCCCCTCCCCCCCAAAAAACAAGCAAATTAAAAGCCACATGGAAAGTTCATCTTACTCTAGTTATCATGGCTACCATCAAGTAAACTATGAATGACAAATGCTGATGAGGATGTGGGGGAAAGAAGAATGGTGGAAAAGGGGACCCTTATATACTGCTGGTGGAGATAAAAAATTAGTCACTATTAACAGCATGCAAATTCCTAAAACAACAACAACCCCTTTCCCTCCTCCCCCTCCAAAAGCACCCCCAAAACTACCACAAGACCCAGTTACACTTCTACTTCTACTTCTATGTGGTACATACTCTAAGAAATATAAGACAGTAAAACAGATACTTGCATATCCATGTTTGCTGTGGGTCTACTAATAGTATGGAATAAGCCTAGATGCCATCTAACACAGGAATAGATAAATAAAATATGACGGCCAGGTGGTGGTGGCACATGCCTTTAATCCCAGCACTTGGGAGGCAGATTTCTGAGTTCGAGGCCAGCCTGGTTTACAGAGTGAGTTCCAGGACAGCCAGGGCTATACAGAGAAACCCTATCTCAAAAAAAACCAATAAATAAATAAATAAATAAATAAATAAATAAATGTGACATATGTAAGTATGTATGTGTGTGTGATATGGAGTTTTATTCTACCACAGAGAACAATGACATTGTGTCATTCACAGGAAAATAGATGAAACTGGGAGTTATGCGAAGTAAAATAAGCCATCATAGAAAGACAAAAATTGCATACTCTCTCATATTAAGAACCTAGATTTTGTGCCAGGAGCTGATCTTGTGCCACAGCATTCCATACCTAAATACCTGGGAGAGAGTTGGTCTCCCAGGAGTGCTGGCACACTTGTGTGCACAGATAACACCACCACTTCTGCTCAAATTCCTGGCCCAAGAGCAACTAGGCCAGAGTCATCAGGACACAGGAACCAAGGAACAGCTGGGGACAGGATCTTTCAGGTTTACATCTGTGCCCCAGAGCTGACCCCGTGCCATAGTTCTCTATACCCAAATTCATCCTAGAGAGAACTGGTCTCCCAGGAGTACTGACACACAGGCTTGCAGGAGGGAGAAGCCATAGTCAGAGACAAGTCCAGCTAAGACCAGAAATATCCAGCTGGCAAGAGGCAAAGGCAAGAACATAAGCAACAGAATCCAAGGCTACTTGGCATCATCAGATTCTAGTTCTCCCTGTACAGCGAGTCCTGGATACTCCAACACACAAGAAAAGCAAGACTCGGATTTAAAATCACACCTCATGATGATGATAAAGGACTTTAAGGAGGACATAAATAACTCCCTTAAAGAAATACAAGAGAACACAGGTACACAGGTAGAAGACCTTAAAGAGAAAACACAAAAATCCTTTAGAGAATTACAGGAAAACACAATCAAACATGTGAAGGAATTGAACAAAACCATCCAGAATCTAAAAATAGAAATAGAAACAATAAAAAAATCACAAAGAGAGACAACCCTGGAGATAGAAAACCTAGGAAAGAGATCGTGCGAGTCATAGATGCAAGCATCATCAACAAAATACAAGAGATAGAAGAGAGAATCTTAGGTGCAGAAGATACCATAGAAAACATTGACACAATAGTCAAAGAAAATGCAAAAAGCAAAAAGCTCCTAACCCAAAACATCCAGGAAATCCAGGGCACAATGAGAAGACCAAACTTAAGGAAAATAGGTATAGAAGAGAGTGAAGATTCCCAACTTAAAGGGCCAGTAAATATCTTCAACAAAATTCTAGAAGAAAACTTCCCTAACCTAATGAAAGAGATGCCCATAAACATACAAGAAGCCTACAGAACTCCAAATAGACTGGACCAGAAAAGAAATTCCTCCCGTCACATAGTAGTCAAAACACCAAATGCACAAAACAAAGAAAGAATATTAAAAGCAGTAAGGGGAAAAGTCAAGTAGCATATAAAAGCAGACCTATCGGAATTACACCAGATTTCTCACCAGAGACTATGAAAACCAGAAGATCCTGGGCAGATGTCATACAGACCCTAAGAGAACACAAATGCCAGCCCAGGCTACTATACCCAGCAAAACTCTCAGTTACCGTAGATGGAGAACCCAAGATATCCCATGACAAAACCAAATTTACATGATATCTTTCCACAAATCCAGACCTACAAAGGATTATAAATGGGAAACTCCAACACAAGATAAAGCAAGAAAGTAATCTTCTTTCAACAAACCACACAAAAATAATTCCACCTGTAACAACAAAAATAACAGAAAGCAACAATCACTNTTCCTTAATATCTCTTAACATCAGTGGACTCAATACCCCAATAAAAAGACAATGACAGACTGGATAAGTAAACATGACCCAGCATTTTGCTGCATACAGGAAATGCACCTCAGTGTCAAAGATAGACTTTACCTCAAAGTGAAAGGCTGGAAAACAATTTTCCAAGCAAATGGTCCCAAGAAACAAGCTGGAGTAGCCATTCTAATATCAAATAAAAATCAGCTTTCAACCAAAAGTTATCAAAAAATATAAAGAAGGACACTTCATACTCATCAAAGGAAAACTCTACCGAGATGAACTCTCAATTCTGAACATCTATTCTCCAAATGCAAGGGCACCCACATTCATAAAAGAAACTTTACTAAAGCTAAAAGCACACACTGCACCTCACACAAGAATAGTGGGAGATTTCAACACCCCACTCCCACCAATGGGCAGATCATGGAAACAGAAACTAAACAGAGACACAGTGAAACTAACAAAAGTTATGAACCAAATGTATTTAACAGATATCTACAGAAAATTTCATCCTAAAATAAAAGATTATTCCTTCTTCTTAGCACCTCATGGTATCTTCTCCAAAACTGACCACATAATTGGTCACAAAAGAAGCCTCAACAGATACAAGAAAACTGAAATAATCTCATTCATCCTATCAGATCACCATGGACTAAGGCTGGTCTTCAATAACACCAGAAACAACAGAAAGCCCACATACACACGGAAGCCGAACACCAGATCTTACCCTCAGGGTACACGGCAGTGACCCAGCCGCTTCACCTCGTGCTTCACAGCTCCTGCTGCCAACACCAAGACAGTCACACACCAGGCATTGCTACCCCAGATCAAGTTAAAATGTGAAATGTTTGGAATGGTTTCTACTGAATGTTAGTTACATTCCCCTATCATAAAATGTGCAAAAGATTCTTGAACCATCACAAATCATGTGCAGCCTGTATTGTCTTATTTTTTTTAGATCAATAGATACATATATGCTTGGATAGCTGAATGTATATATTGAAATACTTTATGATTTAAAATGTCCACATATCCTTTTATCCTGAAATATCTTGTAATTTCTTGAAGACATTTTTGGAAATCACTGAGTTAGCAATTTTCTATACAATATGCATAGTGACAATGTTGTAAGATGTAAACACCATGAATCTACGCACTGGTGATAAGACATAAAGAACAGAACAAATTAATAAATAAATTTTTAAAAAAGAATCTAGATTTTAAAAAAGTATATATACACAGGTCATGAAAATAACCAGGGAGATAAAATGAAGAAGAGGAACGGTTTTTAAGGGACCAAGGAACAAGGGAGTAATAAAGGGAAGACAAATACTGTATAATTTCTTTTACATATGGTATTGAGATTTACACACACACACACACACACACACACACACAATGTGACACGAACTGGGAAAGAACTGAGGGTGAGGAAAGAGAGTCAGCATCACAGAGGGGGTTTGAGAGACGGCAGTGTGAGATGAATATAAACAATGTAATGATAGCCTGTGTGAAAACAACAGAATGAAATCCATCATTTTGTATGTTAATAATACAAATGTTGAGTTATTTACAACAAGTTGTTTTCAAGGTTCTTCAGATAGTAAATAGCTAAGAATAAACAATGTTTGATAATTCTGATATACTATAGATAGCTTGTCTTCAAAACTCTCAGAGATCTACAGAATATGGCATTTAAAGTTGTTTCATTATTTTAAAATCTTTTTTGATTATGAGACAGGCCTCCTGACAGTACTTCCGTTCCACTCCAAAGATGATGAACATCAGTTACTTCCATATGGAGTTGCTTCAATTGTGGCAAGCTAGCCACCAGGCAAAGAAGCAGTATTGCTACAAGTACAAACAAAATGCTGTCCAGAAAGGACAAACTGACACAGGGACGCCAACTGGAACCCAACTGGAAGCCATTGCCAGGTTCTGCCAAGTCAAGGTAAGTCCTTCACAATACCTGCTTCACAAAGAGGGATATACTGGGCTAGAAGGCTGAAGGCAGATGCTTCAATGTTATAGAGACAATTCTGGGGAACTCTTCAAGCAGCCAACTATGTCTGTCTTTTATACACTCTTGGAAGTGGCTTGCCTGCACTTAGTACTTACTCAGATACAATTATTCCTTCTCAGGTCTCTGATGGGGTTGAGGACTAGATAGCGATAGTCTCATAATTAAGCTTGAGTTATTTAGGATTTAAGAGCATGTTTTAGGTTTAAGAAGATGTTTTTATGTTGGTAATGCTAGTTAGGATAATCTGAGTTAGGTACAAAACTTTAAAATACGCTAAGATAGGACAGAAAATAGAAAAATTTCCTTAATTGTCAAATAGTATGGACTATCATATGTCATGGTTTTCATAATTGTTACTATTGTATATAGTATATTATAAGGAAAAGGGCCTTTTATTAAATAAAAAAGGGGAAATACGGGTATAATGTTTTTGTACTGTGTAAAGATTACCCTTGTGTGTGTAGTATTCTAATGCTCATTTCTCTGCTCTCATATCTTGTTTCAATCTGGACATGGCTTTGTTATGTTTATTCTTAGATATTCTAGTCTCAAGTTTGTATAAACATTGCTTCTCATTCATTCTCTGCTTTTCCAATAAAAGCCAATGAGCCAATATAGAACTTTAGAGAGAACTACTAGGGCTTCTTCTGATTCTAAGAGGGGTAGAAAAAGAGAGAGGAAGTGGAATAGGAGCCATAAGGGAAGTGGAGAAAGAACATCAGGAAAAGAGAACAGAATCAAGAAAGGACGAAAAAAGCCAAATTAATACGGGAATATTGTCTAAAAAGAAGCATGACTAGCGTGGAGGATTTGAATGGAGTAATAATTGTTCAGTATTTGGATCAAGGCAATTTTAATAAATATTAGTCTCTCTGTGTGGTTATTGGAGAATTAGCTGGTTAAGAAATACAGCCACCAGATTAATTCACTGCTTACATTTATAGTAAAGATAATTCACTTTACAATGTTGCTTCTATATATTTTTTATCTTCCCTCTTTGATTATCATCAATAGGAAAACTACATTTGCATATATTAAAAACCCTAGTATTACTTTATAGAATTTTATATCTATGAAGTGAATGGGCATTAAGTAACTACTTATATAGTGTATATTAACACTATTATTTACCACTTCTGGGTCTCGCCATTTAATCATGGCTTTCTCTGAGACAATTACACATTTACTAGCTGCTTCTGTTAATGTATAACATTCCTACGCATTGTAGTCCTCTGCCCCCAAGAAAAAAACAATTGTTCCATGTGGTATCTCTTGAAATCAGTTAAAAGCCATAGAACGAATATGTGTGTGTGTGTGTGTGTGTGTGTGTGTGTGTGCTATACAGGGTTTGTCTGTGTAGCCCTGGCTGTCCTAGAACTCACTCTGTAGACCAGGCTGACTTTCAACACAGAAGTCACTTGCCTCTGCTTCCTGAGTGCTGGGATCAAAGATGTACGCCACCACCATCTGGTCTATTATATTATTTTTATATTATGTAATTACATTTAATGATACTCTTCGTTTTGTCTGGATTCATGTTACCACAGAATTAACTTAGTTCCAACATAAAGAGTATCCTTTAAGTAGCAGTGCCTGTCTTTAATCCCAGAAGAAGACTGGGAAGAAGAGACAGGCAGATCAAGGTAACCTGGTTGGATTATACAAGAACAAATTTATCTTCCCTGAAAGTTAAGATTCATCAGCTAAAAGATTCTTGGTGAACAGCATCATTCTTTCTTTAAGTATAAGTGCTGACCTCCATAGCTTCTACTGGAAAGTCAGTTATGGATTTCTAAGAGTTCTTCTGTATACAATGGATCCAACTTTCTCTGGATACTTTCAAGATGATTTTATCTTTCAGCATTTTACTCTAATGTATCTAAGTGTAAATCTCTCTATCATACTCAAAATTTCCTGAGGTTCTTGAATATCATTTTCAACACAATTAGATAATTTACAAATTTTTCATGTATATCCTTTAAACTTTAATATTATTTGTTTTTGCATGTGTCTGTGCTGTTGGATGAGTGTATATGGAGATCAGAAGACTAAGGAGTCAGTTGTCTCCCTCCACCATGGGGTCAGGGTTCCAGTAATTGATGTCAGGCTTGTGGGGTGTAGGGACATGGCAAAAGGTAGCTTTTATGCACTGCAACATCTCACCAATATTTTAGCCCAGTATTTTTATGCCCCCTTCTTTTTGTACTTCAATTTCATATATATTGCTGTGCTTAATGATGAATCTGTACTTAAGTGGTTCAAAGGGTCTGTTAATTTCTTCTTCATTCTATTGTCTCCATTCTGTTCTGACTGTGCAATAGCCATTAGTTTACTTTCAAGTTTGGTGACATTTTTCTCTGCCAGTTGAATTCTGTTTGAGGCCCTCTGCTGAATTTTTCATTTTGGTTATTCATAATGGTTCAATTTCAGAATTTCTATTTTTTAAAGATATATTTATTTATATTTTTATGTATGTGAGTACAGTATAGCTTTCTTCAGACACAGCAGAAGAGGGCATCAGATCCCATGACAGATGGTTGTGAGCCACCATGTGGTTGCTGGGAATTGAACTCAGGACCTCTGGAAGTGCTCTTAACCAGCTGAGCCATCTCTCCAGCCCCAATTTCAGAATTTCTATTTGTTCTTTAAAAAAAACCACGCCACCATCAGTATCTTCAATTAAAAACAAATTATTAGGGCTAGAAAGATGACTCAAATAGTTACGAACACTAGCTGCTCTTCCAGAGGACTCAGATTCAATTCCTAGCACGTAAATGGCAACTCACATTTGTCTTTAATTCCAGCTCTAGTGGATCCAACATCTCCAACACAGACACATGTGCAGAAAAAATACGAATGCACTTAAAAAATCATTAAAAATGATCCATGTCTTTAATAATTTTCTTTAGTTATTTAAAAATATTAGTAATGACCTTGTGGTCTTTATAAAACTCAATTCTAGACTCCCTAATAAAGTTTCTATTGGTTTTCTTTTATTTTTACCCATCACATCAATTCATTCATTCACTTTGAGGTAGCTCAGGCTACTACCTATTAAATCTAATATTTGTCATGAAACCCAGGCTGGCCTTGAACTTCTGATCCTCCTGTTCCAGCCTCTTGAGTACAACAATTGCAGGTATATACCACCACATCCAACTCTTAGTTTTGCCTTTGAATGGACTGCGTTTTATTGTTTTGTTTTGTTTTTTCAGTTAGCTTGCTGAAGAGAGCATAATATATCATTACAGCTCAAAAACATTCTCTCCTACTCCTTGTCCAATGCCTGTTCCTCTAGGTTTCTGCCTCTCACAGACCATTGTTCTTGCAATACATATATTTTGTATATTTTTACCATTGCACTTAAAGGTGAATCCAATCCCTATAACTTTATTTCAGCTGAAATATAAGTCTTCATTAATGATTCAAAATATGTATTTTTAGTTTCTTGAGAAGTTTTCAATTATCTCTTGGGATAGTAATCCTATTTCTAAGTTCTATGAACTCTTATTCTTTGTGTGTGTCTGTGTACATGTACTGGTGCACATTAGGGAGCACGAAGCATTTATGCATGAGTGTATGTGGAGTTGAAATGTCAACCTTGAATGCCCCTCCTCAGCAGCTTTTCACTGTAATTATTGAGGTAGGATCCAGTGGAAAGAAGACAGCATTTTCAACAAATGGTGCAGGCTCAACTGGCGGTTAGCATGTAGAAGAATGTGAACTGATCCATTTTTATCTCCTTGTACAAAGCTCAAATCTAAGTGGATCAAGGAACCCCACATAAAACCAGAGACACTGAAACTTATAGAGGAGAAAGTGGGGAAGAGCCTTGAACATATGGACACAGGGGAAAAATTCCCGAACAGAACAACAATGGCTTGTGCTGTAAGATCAAGAATCGATAAATGGGACTTCAAAGCTTCTGTAAGGAAAAGGGCACTGTCAATAAGACAAAACGGCAACCAACAGATTGGGAAAAAATCGTTACTGTCTTAGTCAGGGTTCCTATTCCTGCACAAACATCATGACCAAGAAGCAAGTTGGGGAGGAAAGGGTTTATTCGGCTTACATTCCCATACTGCTGTTGATCACCAAAGGATGCAGGACTGGAACTCAAGCAGGTCAGAAAGCAGGAGCTGATGCAGAGGCCATGGAGGGATGTTCTTTACTGGCTTGCTTCCCCTGGCTTGCTCAGCCTGCTCTCTTATAGAACCAAGACTACCAGCCCAGAGATAGCACCACCCATAAGGGGCCCTCCCCGCTTGATCACTAATTGAGAAAATGCCTTACAGCTGGATCTCATGTAGGTATTTCTTCAACTAAAGCTTTCTCTGTGATAACTCCAGCTGTGTCAAGTTGACACAAAATTAACCAGTACAGTTACCAATCGTAAATCCGATAGGGGGCTAATATCCAATATATATAAAGAACTCAAGAAGTTGGACTCCAGAAAACCAAATAACCCTATTAAAAACGGGGTACAGAACTAAACAAAGAATTCCCAACTGAGGAATACCGAATGGCTGAGAAGCACCGAAAAAAAATGTTCAACATCCTTAATCATCAGGGAAATGCAAATCAAAACCACCCTGAGATTCCACCTCACACCAGTCAGAAAGATCAAAAATTCAGGTGACAGCAGATGCTGGCGAGGTTGTGGAGAAAGAGGAACACTCCTCCATTGCTGGTGGGATTGAAGCTTGTACAAACACTCTGGAAATCAGTTTGGCGGTTCCTCAGAAAATTGGACATAGTTCTACCAGAAGATCCAGCAATACCTCTCCTAGGCATATACCTAGAAGAAGTTCCAACTTGTAATAAGGACACATGCTCCACTATGTTCATAGCAGCCTTACTTATAATAGCAAGAAACTGGGAAGAACCCAGATGTCCCTCAACAGAGGAATGGATACAGAAAATGTGGTACAGTTACACAATGGAGTACTACTCAAGTATTAAAATCAATGAATTTATGAAATTCTTAAACAAATGGATGGATCTGGAGGATATCATCCTAAGTGAGGTAACCCAATCACAAAAGATCACACATGATATGCACTCACTGATAAGTGGATATTAGCCCAGAAGCTCAGAATACCCAAGATACAATTTGCAAAACACAGGGAAAATATTCTTTATAAAATTCCATTATCAATTTATAGACAAGGAAAACTAAAAGGAAATCAGTTAATTTTGTCCGTTTCCCCATACTAGGTTTCCTAGATAAGAAAGAATAAATACATTAGTCACTCCCGGGGAAACCTCTCATCAGATACGTGTGAACAAGAGTCAGAGAACAGTGACAAAGGGTTTTAAGTGTGAAACAGGTCTACTCCCATTCTGAAAGAGTATTACCTTGACATTTACATTTGATATACTGCATTGGCATTCCTAAGCCCAATCAAATTCAAGCTTAAAAAAGTACAATACTAATGTTTATGCACTTTATTTACTATTGCTAACTAGAGGAATTATTTCTGTACTCTAAGTATTTGTTTTCAAAACCTTCTTATAAAAAGTTCTTTAAAGTATTGATAATTTGCACATTTAACAGTCAAACCCTACAAGCCCTGTCTTGGTAAGAAAGTTACTATTACTTAATCTACACAACAATAAAAGGTTGCTACCAAACATTTCAGTACTCCAATCACAACATAAATTGTATCTACATACTTGAGAACAACAGAGAAGTAGAGATTATTTGCAAAGTGAAATTTCAATTTGCTTTCCCAAGATATTTTCCTATGGAAATCTTATTGTTGATAATTTACATGGCAAATTCTCTGGTTTGATAACAGAGACATAAAGAAGATGTGTAATGTAACTAGTATTCTCTCTTGGCTTGAAAACCTTCCCTCTTCCACCCTTATTATTCAAAATGTGGTCCACAATCAAACAGAGCTGGCATCACTTAGGAGCTTATTAGAAATTCAGACCCTTTACGCATGGTAAGACTATCCCTGTACCCTAATAGTCACAATCTGCATTCTACAAGATGCCACACAATTCGTATACGTAAACACAGCTAGGACTAGGGAATCCATACCTCTTTCCTATGAAACCACATCAACAACACTGAAACCATATTCTCACAGGAAAGAGTTGGCTGGAGTGGAGAAACTGTTGCCCTCAACAGATGGCGATGAATTCTCTCTAGCTCTAGCTCCCAGGGTCTTCACGTGACCCCCTTCATTCATTTGAATGGACTGCTTGGTTCTTACTTGGTTCTAAAGCTGAAGCCTGACTTGAGGAAGTTCAGTTTTTACCAGGAAAGATATGCTCCCTCCCCTCCCCCCCAGTAAAACTTCATTAGGAGTTTTTTAGGTAAGAGGTAGAAAACTGTTTACCTTGAAGGGAAGTAATGAGGTCCAGGTAGGAAGTAAGGGTGATGAAAGGAGAACCGAGGTGGCGTCCCAAATAGTGTGGCTGGATGGCCAAGGGGCGGGGGCTGATAGACGTGGGAGTGTGGAATGGGAGTAGCTGGGGGTATCGGAGTGCTTCGGGGACAAGTGGAAACGCTGGCATACTCCTTGGGAGGCTGGATAGGCGAGGTTGCAAATCTGGCATGGGCAGTACTTGCACCAGCTGGAATCCTGTTGGTGCTTTCCAGAGAGCCTGGAGTCGGTCTCTTCACAGAGCGACTGGTTCCCGAAGGGAGCCTATGAACGTCAGTTTGGGAAGACCCAGAAAAGCGCTGAGGTGGGAGAGATGGGCAGGGCGTCAGGCTTGGAGGCGGAATGGCTACCGGGCCAGTGCTGCCAGTGCTGGAGACGCTGGGCTGGAAAAGTGTGATGGGACTTGGTCGCTGGACTGCAGGTGTGGGCAGCTGGATGGCAGGCGGGGCTTCACCTTCAGAAATTAAAATTGTAGAGTTAAGTTAACCATTATTAGGATTCCTGCTGGTATCTACCACACCATGAACTTGGATCTTTGAGGGAGAGTTCACTATCCACCCTCACCTAGTAGTGGTATCATATCAAACCACTCTCCTTTTTATTTATAGTATTCTGACAATTCTGAAATCACTGTCATTTCTTCTTTTTTTTAAAAAAAGGATTTATTTATTTATTATATGTAAGTACACTGTAGCTATCTTCAGATACTCCAGAAGAGGGAGTCAGATCTTGTTATGGGTGGTTGTGAGCCACCATGTGGTTGCTGGGATTTGAACTCCGGACCTTTGGAAGAGCAGTCGGGTGCTCTTACCCACTGAGCCATCTCA
>NC_034603.1:14432888-14443861 GCF_900095145.1 Mus pahari | reverse complement strand
CACTTGGGAGGCAGAGGCAGGTGGATTTCTGAGTTTGAGGCCAGCCTGGTCTACAGAGTGAGTTCCAGGACAGCCAGGGCTATACAGAGAAACCCTGATTCAAATAAATAAATAAATAAATAAATAAATAAATAAATAAATAAATAAATGGCACTTTATAGTTGAAAGAACTAAACAACGGTTTCACTATAAATAAATAAATAAATAAATAAATAAATAAATAAAGACACTTTATAGTTGAAAGAACTAAACAATGGTTTCACTTTACTATATTTTAAGTGAATATAGCTGGAAATCTGCAAAAAGAATAGGATCTATCATGGGTTAGCCATTTGTGACAGACTTGGAAAGAATCTGAGCAGGACATGATTGGAAAGGGCAGAACTCTTAAAGTAAAAGCCATGATTTATCCTTTCATTCCCAAAGAAGACAGCTCTGCTGGTTGAGATGCTATTATATACCAAACCACACATGCAGAATAAATTGAACTAAGCTTTCATGACAAAATACAAACAGAAGCCTTTGGAATAGAGACAACTAGGTGTCTGTTAATGAAAACACATTCTAAGTACAGATGCTACATTTAGAAATGTCTCTCAGTGGCCCCAAATGCAGACCTTCTTTCAACTTTATTCAGCAAGACTTCCCTTTTCTTCCTTCTTTCCCTTGGTAAAGGCAGGTAATGCCCTTCTAAGCCAAAGTAGGAAGAGCCCCACCCATCCATTGCCCAGCGAAGTACAGCAGGAGGGTGGAAATGGAATCATTCTAATCTTAGCCCAAGACTGGCCTCAGGCTCCCAATCGTCCTGCCTCTGCCTCTGAGAACTGGGATGACAAGTATGTATTATTATGCTAAATTCAGTTACTTATGTTTATTACCAGGATCTAGCCAAGAACCTGAATTAAAAAATAGTTCAGAGGGGTTGAAAAGATGGTTCTGTAATTAGAGCACTTGCTTTTTAATCATGAGTACAAGAATTCAGATCCCAGAACTTTTATAACAAGCCAGGGGCCTCACAAGCATCTGTAACGCCAGTTTAAGGATTCAACAGTACATTTCTGGCCTCTGTACACACGTACACACACATACAAATACATATACACAAATCTTTAAAGAAAGAGTTAAGATTTGATTGAAGGAAAAACGATTGAACCTAAGCAGATACTTCTACACTGATCTGCTATAAGGAATCTAAAGTGCCTTGCGACAATTACAAGGCCAGGTGAACTTGTAAAATCTCTCAAATTTTTTTTAAAGATTTATTTATTTTATGCATATGAGTACACTATTGCTCTCTTCAGACACACCAGAAGAGAGCATCAGATCCCATTACAGATGGTTGTGGGCCTCCATGTGGTTGCTGGGAATTGAACTCAGGACCTCTGGAAGAGCAGTCAGTGATCTTAGTGATCACTGAGTCAACTCTCCTAACTCAAATTTTTATTTCTTGAATTATTACTATACTCAAGACATTAACTTAACAATCTGTGTTTGACATTGAGCTCTTTTTCCTATACCCAGCATAAGCACTTAGTTATCAGAAAAAAATAGGCTACAAGAACTTTACAGAACAAAAGGGTATATTGTCTTTTCCAGTGCTCTAAGATAGCTGTATAAAAGAGAGGGAAAGGGGGCCTACAGTGATAACCATGTATTATTTAATGACAAGTTACTGACATATATTATCAACTATGATATTTTGTTACAGGGTTTTCCAGAAACATTTTAAATGTTAGAGTTCAGGTTGATAAGCTGGAAGTTAAAAGTGTACAACCTTCAATAAGTCAGTGATATGGAAGATCAAAAAAAATGCTCAGAGCTCTAATGACTCAAACAGTTGTTAAACTAAAGTAGACACTAACCATTAGAAATGAGCCAGTGATTTGGCTTCGCTTTTTTCTAGTACACAGTAGAACTACAGTTTCCTGGCTCCCTGGCATTTAGGAGCAGCAAGGGCTACCTAATACGATATAAGCAGTGCCCATCACTGCTGCAGTGAGTGCACTCCCATGTGGTCCTCCACGCTCTGGCTGCCTTGTGCAGGTTTGAATGCATGAATACAGTGCCCTAGAAGGCCACATTCTAATGATGTCAAAGCTACAGAGGGGGAAAAAAAGACTTCATCCATTAGCTGCCTTTTGAAAGAGACATATTTAGCATCCAGAAACATCCATATGTGAGTATAAGATAAGCTTGCTCTTGAAGTAGACAGAACTGTCCAACCATTACATGAAAGAAAGAGCAGCTTTCGGTGTACAGGGACAAAAGAGAAAAGTCCAAAATCCAAATAACCAATTCAAGTATAAAAAAGCAGAATAGCTGTAAAAACAAAATTCCCTGCATGTCTTCATCACTCAGTCCCAAAGAAGAAGAAACCACTGCAGCTTTGTAGAGTTAATAAGGAGAACCAGCAAGTGGCTTGGGATAAAGAGAAGACAAAGGGGGAAACTGAGAATTGGAAAGGTATTGGCTTTTAGTTTTGTTCTGTGGCCTACCGAGTTTAATCAAGGCCACCTATGTGTCTGTGGGCTTGGAACCACTGACTGGAGCCTGGTGGACTCATCGGTGGGTGGATGAGAATCCATCACTAGCCAGTGGTTCAGGCGGGAGGCCTTAGGAATATGGAGACCCTCCCTTTCATGCCTGTTGACAGCCACAGCTGCTATAGCTTCAGAGTCAAAATGATTATGTTCCCTAGAATTATACAACTTTGCAAGCAGATTTTTGGAGCGTCAAGGAGAGTTTTTAATGGATACAGCAACTCTTAGAATGTATCTTAAGGACAAGACAGACCTGCTGACTTTTGGATTAGAACAGTAATAGTCATGAAGCTTTCTTTCTTCCTGTTCTATTTAAGAAGCACATAAACTAAATGGCACACCAACTCAAAGACTGGTAGTAAATATAACTAAAACATCTAGAGAAAATGTATGAATTCTGGAGAGTAAAAAAGAGTATCAACAAAGTGATGATATATAACCAACAAAACCAAGCTCAGGCTGCACAAACAAAATAGAACTCAGTAATGAAAAATGTATCTATGTGCCAAGTAGATATTTAGCAGTCGGTAAAAGAAATATATAGTCTACAGAGGTTCCAAAGCCTGAATACAAATGTGAATACTAATATAAAATGAGGATGCTAGTATGAGTGGCACCCAAGACGTTTGGTAAAACATACATGAAGAAGATTCTAGATGACCATAACATAAGAGCACTTTCAGAGACTAGAAGCAGAAGAGCTTAGAGTGTGGTATTAAAGCAGAGTGAACAATGCACTGTACAAGACAAGAAGCTGCTATAGAGTTTGATAGAAACATAGAGTTTCTATAAGGGAATAGAAAGGGAATAGAGTATCTAAATGGAATAGAAAGTTTAGATTTATCTCAGGCTGAAGAGATGGCTTAGAAGTTAAGAGCACTGACTGTTCTTCCAGAGGTCCTGAGTTCAATTCCCAGCAACCACATGGTGGCTCACAACCATCTCTAATGGGATCTGACGCCCTCTTCTGGTGTGTCTGAAAACAGCTACAGTATATTTATGTAAATAGATTTATCTGTATCTATCTTCTGTACAACTACATTATGAAATCTTTGACAAGACACTCTACGGAAACATATTCCTATTGTTTCTAACACAACCTGGGCCATAGCAGGTACCTGGTAAGTATTAGGCAGTAGATGGGTCACACAAGTAGGCTTGCAATTGTGGCCCTGAATTAGCCCAGAAGATAATGCATATAGAAAGAATCACGGAAATAAAAAATCTTGAATTGCACTTTCAGTTTTCAAATATATTTAATATTTTAATGACATGACATGTTCTGGGAAAGTGTGGCGCAGGGCAAATGGTTGCTTATTAGAACAAGCAGGAGGCTTGGTAGAGTGCACAGGAAATGGAGTAAGCCTGACTGAGAAGCAAAAGGAAAGATTACTAGAATATTCATGAATTCGGTGTGAAATATTTAATAACATGTTTCTAAATCACTAATGAAATAATGTGGTTTTACTCACTTTTTGCATCATAAATGTTGGTTAAGGGTAGGAGACTACTAAGGGTAAAGGACAGCTAAAATAAAACATTCATAGAAAAGTGGTTGTTTAGACAATAATGCTAAAATCAGAGGAGAAAAAACATACTCCTGAATTATAAAGTTGTTAATTGGTCAAAACCTATCAAAATGCTATGTGAAAAATTAGTCTAAGTGTTTTAAGTCAGTGCAAATAAAACTTAGGCAGCTGGAGAGATAGCTCAGCAATTAAAAGCACTTTAACTGCAGAGGACCAATGTTTGATTCCCTGTAGGCATAATGTTTCTATGCCTACAAATAAAATAATGGATACTATTCAAATGCTGATTTCTCTTCCCCTATAACTTGTTGCAATCCAGACATGGCACCATAATGCTATTCTAAGAATCTCTTCTCTCAAGTTGTATAAACATTGCTTCCCATTTTTTTTCACCCCTGGTTTGTCAATTAAAGCTGAACAGCCAATGGCTGGCTAAAATCGAGAATAGGGTGGGACTTCTGCCAGCCAGGGGAGAAGAGATGGAGAGGGAAAAGAGGGATTCAGCCACAAGGAAGGGGTCTTGGAGATACAATGGGAAAACATCTGAAGCCCAGAGAGTCAGACAATACTAAAATGGAAGTATCTAGGGGATTTAGGCTGAGAGGTAACCAGATTAGCCATTGATCAATGACTGCTCAGTTATTGTGTTGTAAGTTAATAAACCTTAGTCTCACTCTCATTCATTTGGAAGCTAGTCAGTGATAAAGAAACACTGTCACTTTTAAAATTACTTTTACAAGGCTGGGTGGTGGTGGCACACGCCTTTAATCCCAGCACTTGGGAGGCAGAGGCAGGCAGATTTCTGAGTTTGAGGCCAGCCTGGTCTGCAAAGTGAGCTCCAGGACAGCCAGGGCTATACAGAGAAACCCTGTCTCGAAAAACAAAACAAAACAAACACAAAAACAAACAAAAAAATTACTTTTACATCCCAGAACCCATGTCACTCACACGTGTGAACATATTTACACACACACACACACACACACACACACACACACACACACACACATACATTATTTTTTAAAAACTGGGTATTTGGGGAAAAAAATGACTTAACAAAAACCAAGTGACTCTAAGGCAACCTGACTTGATAAATTCTTCACCAGAAAGAGCAAAATCATTGAAATTGCTTAGACCAATAGTCCTCAAATGTCCTATGCTGTGCTACTTCACTATAGTTCCTTATGTTGTTTGGATCCTGACCATAAAATTATTTTGTTGCTATTTTATAACTCTAATTTTGCCACTGTTATGAATTTTAGTATAAATATCTGATATACAGGATATCTGTGTAACCCAAAGGGGTCTTAAGCCACAGGTTGAGAAACACGAGCTTAGACAGTAATAGTTTCAAAGGCAACTGAAGAGTTGTGGAGACTCAATCCAAGCCTTCCTACTATCTTAGGATTCCTGAACCTATTTTTCACAGAAGGAAGTTTAAGACTCCGGGATCAATACAATATAATAGTAAGTTTACAAACTTAAAAAAATAGATCTCAGGTATCATTTTTGTAATTATTATATAGAAACTCAAAGGTAAAGCATAAGATATTCAATAATATAGATAGAAGTAGTTCTGCCAGGTCAATTTTGCTATGTCTACATCACTTCTGTGATGGTTAGCTTTAAAATGTTAACTTCATACAGCCTGGAATCACTTGGGAAGAGTCTCAGTGAGGGACTGCTCATGTTATGCTCACTTGTGGGTATGTCTGTAAGAGACTATATTAATCAATATGAGAAAATGCAGCCCACTGTGGGTGGTACCATTCCCTAGGCAAGAGGTCCTGGTAAGAGTAGAGAAACTGGACTGAGTGCATGCCAACAAGAAAACAAGCAGTGTGTATCCGTTTAGTCTCTCTGATCTTGATGGTGGATGTAATGTGACTAGTTGTTTTAAGTTCCTGCTGCCTTTATTTCCCAGAGATGGACTATGACCCTGGAATCATGAACTAAAATAACCTCCTTTCCCCCTGCAGATATTTTATCACAGCAACAGAAACAAAACAAGAACAACTTATTATTCAACTGGTGACTTTGAGCACACTAATGTAGAGAATCTATTTTCTGTATCTAAAAAGTTGATTGCCTATATAGTATCATAAATGCACAAAAATTACTAGAATTATTTCTGTAAAAGAAAAAAATATGCCTCACTTCTTTGATAATCATTCTTCTGCAAGAATAAAATATATGTTTAAATGAACAAAATTATCATAAATTAGTTTAAAACATAAGACTAGTTCAAAGAAACATAGAAGCAAAGTATTTTAAAACCAGTATCTGCAAAGATTAAAACTATGGGTTTTTCTGTTTGTTTCTTTGTTTTTTGAGACAGGGTTTCTCTGTGTATCCCTGGCGATCCTGGAACTTGCTTTGTAGACCAAGATAACCTTGAACTCATAGACTTGCCTCTACTTCCCTAAAGGTGTGTGCAACTATGCCTAACCAACTATGGTTCTTTAAGGAACTTGTGATATCATCTATTAACTAACTTTAATAATTTTATGGATACTTTAGAATGTGAAATTTCCAAACTTTCTAGTTACACTATCACCTCTAAGTAATATAAGCTGATGGAAATAACTGAACATATTTCAAAGTTGCACAACCACACAGCATGGTAGCAAGTAAATCTCACTAAGAATGATACCTATCTAAAAACAATTCTCAAATTATCTTTATTAAAATGTTTTGAGATCCAAGAAATGGATCTTTACCATCTCTGCCCCCTACAAGAAATATCATTGTAAACAATTTTTTAGAGTAGGTGACAAAGTCTCATCACGTTTTTACTTACTGTTGTGTTTCTGAGCTGCTTGCTGTAATTCTACCTACCATATTTAACTAACAAAATCATAATGCACAAACCCTACCATTATCAGGAAAAAAACTTTAGTCTTCTTCCAGCTCCCATCTTTGCACAAATGGTATAAACGTGATATACTGTATAAAATCTCAACTGTTTCAAATAAGAACATTGATAAATCCGTACCTGAGAAACATGAGCATTTAAAAATGGACAAAATAGATGCACGTATCATCTGGGGGGGGGGACAAAAAGGAGCATGTACTAAAATAAAAAATAATATCTAACAGTGAAAAATCAAAACAAAGATAAAGCCCAGTTTGGAACACAGTCTTATAGGCAACACTAAGAGTGCCCGACTGTATTGCAAAATCAAGGCTACAGATCAGATCTCGCCATCTGCCACCTGAACAGAGGTGGCTTGAGTGCAGCTTTGTGCTTCTCCCATTGGCTAGATGGCACAGTTTAAAAGACATTAAAAGACACTGAGAGTGGGGGCTGGAGAGACGGCCCAGAAGTTAAGAGTACTTGGTGCTCTTGCAGATGACCCAGGTTCAAGTCCCAGTGCTGAAATAGCAGCTTGCAAATCCAGTCCCAGGGAATCTAACACACACACACACACACACACACACACACACACACACAACTTAATAATAGGAAAACAAAACATTTGTATATATAAAATAAAAATCTTTAGTTAAAAATACTGAAAATGTATAATACTATGAAGTCCATTTTCATGATCTATCCATCTCTAACTCAGGGCCAGCTTTATCATTAGGAGATTTAGACAGGCAGAAACTGGAAAGAGAAGCTTTAAGACACAAGCAACAACAAGGGAAGGCCTGGGCCAAGTAGTGGGAGTGGGTGGGTAGGGGAGGGGGGGTATAGGGAACTTTCGGGATAGCATTTGTAATGTAAATAAAGAAAAAAAAAAGACACAAGCAACAGCAATAGTGAATGGATGACACTCTCCTTAAGAGGAGGCTATAGGTTGTAAAAGTTTTGGAGGAACAAGCCAATGATGCAACAGGTAGTTAGGATTTGAGGATCTCAATTTTTCTTGCCATCCATAGACCAGACAATAAGGAACATGAACCAAACAAAAATTTCTAGAAAACGGATAACTTCCGTTGCTTTTCTGGAGCAGCAAGAGAATGCTCTTCAATAGATCAGTAGCCTAAGTTCCACTGACAGGAGCCTCAAACACCATTGGTTCTTTTATGCTGAGGAGATAAACACCCCTATCTCCTGTTTAACCACAGCAGCGATTCCCTTCAGCATCTGACTCATCTAGGCGCCCAGCCTGAATTGTGCAGAAAGTCAGTTTCCACAGGGATCTGCTATTGCTCCATCTCCCACTAAATGTTTTATTTTCTCCCTTCCTGATTTTATTTCTTTACTGTTGTTCTAAATTATAAGTTTAACAGAAATGTAATTTTGATGTAGGAATTTACAAATAATCTACAATATGACCAACTCACCAACTGGATGAGTGATGGTGTTCTGAAGGCCGGGAATTACCACAGAGTAGGTAGGTGAGCGATAAGGATAAATTGTTGTGGGATTTGTAGAGATAATATTCTGTGTGGCACCAGAAAATACATTGGAAACACTTAGAGGGAAGCGTTTTCGCTTCCCTGGACGAGGCTGATAAACCCAACCTACAGAAAAAGAGAGACTTTTAATATGAATATACAAATTCTGGCCTTTTCATATAAAACACTGCACACTTTCGTCTTAAAATATGGGTTGTATAAAGGTCTATTTTCCAGCTCCTATGATGCTATATCTTTGAACAAATCCTGCACTGTGCATTTTAACATACACATAGCTTCTAATTTTGTTAACATAACCCATAATAGAGAGGAAGGTCAAATGCCTTCTACTCAGGTGATTTCATGGTAGAATCTACTCCAATCATTAAGTTTGAATCCCAAAGCCTTTTCTCTAGTGAAGAAAGATACCCCATAAGACATTATTTATCTCTTCCTTTCGCATTCTATAATATACAAATGTCTGTGGCTTACAATGGAACCGTCACTAGTAACCAGCCACTATGTTTATGCCTGCGTTAAGAAGTCACTCTCTGAGGCTTGCCAATTGCTAAAACCATAAACACCTTAATTTCTCCCCAAACTCAGAAGTGTGGCACTGTCATGTATATAATCATTGCTTCTGTCAAGGTGATACTTCATAATCTCTCTTCCTATTTCTGCTTATATTTCAAGAAAATATCTTTTCCCATTATGCACAGAACTATAAGCCACAAAGCATGCATAGTTCTCAACCTTTATCTTAATTCCGTTTCTGTTGAGGATGAATCAGTGTTTCAAACTGTATCATGCTATGAATAAATCTATTAATTAAAACACAGGACTGTGTTCTGATACCCACTTAACTTTGAAATGGAAAAGAATATTAATTACTACATTTTAATATCTTTTAAGTGGGAACTGTTCATTCTGTTGCCATGATTACTTAATATGTCTAGTATATTACAAAACAGGACCATGGAGATTTACAGTAAACTGTAAAGCTACAGCTATATGTCTATGTTCGTATGTACCTATATGTATCTCATCAAAACTACAGGAAACCAAGTGCCTCCCGATTTGCAGTAGCTGCTAAGTATGAGGTCAGATACTTCACAACTGCATTCTATTTAAGAAAATGTATGCTTAGTATTGAGTCAATCATTATTATGAAGTTAACTATTACTTTCTTTCTCACATAGATTAGGAAATCTCAACCTAACTTAATCTTTACCTAAATAAATTTAAAAGAAATTGGAAAGAGCCTTTGTTCATTTCATTTGATTACCAGGAAATTCCTCTCTGTGCTTCTCTTTAATCTTTTGTGCTTCATCATAATAAGGTTTCTTTTGTTCTTCACTAAGTTTGTTCCACTCTAACCCGAGCTGGACACTGATTTCTGCATTGTTGGCGGCTGGGTTAGCTTTGGCTAGTGCTGGTCGGTGGATTCTTGCCCAAACCATAAATGCATTCATGGGTCGCTTCACATGACCATTTCTGTCCTTACTGAAGGGAGTATCAGGTATTCCTATATGACAAAAATTAAGAGACTAAGTTAATGTGCCACGTACACAATTTTAAAGTGAAGTGTACCTTCATCTATACTTATAAAGTGCCTGAAAACATACACTATAATATAGCCAAAGTACTGCCAAGATTCCAAAATTCCTCACAGTCACTGAACTCAGCATTCTAAGTTGGAGCTTAGAATGACTCCTAGACAGTATAATATTGAAGATATATACAGTAATGTTAGAGACACACTGGATGGCAAGCTTCATTAATATCTGTAACAGTGATTAACATTTAGTTTATTTCCCACTAATATTAAGGAGCAGGTACCATAACTACGCAACTAGCACTATGTAGGTGTTAGTTATGTAGGAATGTAAACGAAGTCATTTACAGAAGCAGCTGGAGTCTTTGAAGCAAAAATGTTTATGATCAGTTTTTCACTAGGAAGGTGAAATTCCTGCCACACTGAATTATTAAAACTAGTCTCATGCCCTGGGAGAAAAATTATACACATGACCCTGTGAGTCATGGTACAGTTAAAATTCTTATAAAGGAAATTCATTGAATTTGTATCCCTATGCAGTTCATAAAAGCACTATCTATGAACTTTTCACATTACTTCTTTTTAGGGTTACTTGATATGTAAAAAATGTTTTGATGTGAAAAGAATGTTTAGAATAAATAATCTTGACTGAGGATGTAGCTCAGTTGGTAGAGTACTTGCCTAGTATGCATCGAGCCCTGGGTTCAATTCCCAATGCCATATAAATCAGGTGTAGTAAGTGGTTGGGCTAAGGACGACTTGGGAACATGTCAGTGCATGAACACATAAAATAAATAGAAAAGGAGTATTTAAGTTATTAAAAAAACAGAAGTGAGGAGAATCAGGACTAAAATAATAAATGTAAAAGTTCATGAAAACATGAAAAATGATTATGCTTTCCCAAAACATTCAGTGACACAGAGTTTTGTATGAACTAATCCTAAGGACTTGCTTAAAATATACTTGAAGCCGGGTGTGGTGGCGCACGCCTTTAATCCCAGC
>NC_034603.1:14375068-14432778 GCF_900095145.1 Mus pahari | reverse complement strand
TATCTATCTATCTATCTATCTATATATATATGCTTAGATATGTGCTTTAAATATATCTTTAAAATATATCTTAAATATAATCACTTCTTTAAAAAACCACTTGGCTTATTTTTATTATTTCTAAAAGCTTTAGTTATATGCTATATGTATATGTTTTCTTTCATTAGTTACCTTTAACCTCTATAGTCAATATAAACTATTTTTCTCAAACACTGGTATTTTTTATTTCTTTTTTTTTTTACTTCTTGATACACATAAACCTAAGATGCTACGATAGAAAATTTGATGTTACTTTTGTATAAACTGAGGAATCTGTATCATCTAACAAGGTGTTCTGTTGAGTCTACTACCTAAATCTGTTTACTAAGTCTTAAGAGTGATTTTTTTAAAAAAATATTGTGGCAATACTTAAGTATTTTACCGGTCTATGGGCAAATCAATCAGAAGCACTCCCTGTGCAGGCTAAGAATCATACCATGATTCTACTTTTCGAGCTTCAGCTCCTGAACTGCTGATACGTCTGTGCAACATAGACCTAACTGTGAAAGCCAGATTCCCCTGGCTTCTAATACCTGCATCTGAGGGCAGCACGGTGAGGGGGACATCTTTGGTTTCAATTTTTACAGAAGGTTCCAGCAAGGACTGCATTTTAATAGGCACTGGTGTCAAGGGGACTTTGGACAACCGAATCAACTCAGAAGGCGGAGGCCCCTGAAACTGGATACGGGCTCCAGGCGGGACGGTGTGGAGCGTCAAAGGGAACCTTAGGTCTTGCTGGTGTGGCCCAAAAGCACTGGTCGGCTGGGCCAGGATGGCCTCCTTGCTGCTGTGGACCAGGCCATTGGACGTGGCCTCCGTGTCCAGCCTATAATCGTCCCTGAGTCTGTCCGGCTCCTCCGTTTTGATGACTCCTTCTCCGATGGCCAGCAGGCTCCTGCCTTCCCCGCCTTTCAGCGCATCCCTCGGGGCCTCCTCTGCCTCCAGCTTGGCTTTCTTCTCGTCGCCTCGGCGGCCGTCGAGGGCCTTCCCGGTGCCATCCAACTTGGCGGCCCTCGAGGCTCTCGGGCCGGCCTCGGTGGTCCTCCGAGATCCCACCGACAGGTCCAAGCCCGTCCCCAGCTCCTGCTTCTCGGCCTTGACGAGCAGCGTCCGGGGCTGCATGGGGCGCAGCTCCGGCCTGCAGGGGCCCCCGTCGGCCGCCGCCGACTGCGGAGGCAACAGCAGCAGCTCGGGTCGCAGCTGCAGCAGGCGCGCCTGCGCCGACGAGGCGGCGGCCGCGGCGGCGGCGGCGGCGGCAGCGGCGGCCGCGGCGACGGCGCCCTCGTCGGGAGCCGGAGGAGACACCAGCGGTCCTCCGGGAGGCAGCAGCAGCACCGGTTCCGGCTTCACCTGCAGCAGGCGTCGCGTCCCGGCCGCCTGCGCACCCGCCGCCGCGGCCTCCCCGCACGACGAGGCCACCGCGGCGATGGCGGCCGCGGCCTGAGCCGACGGCGACCGGGAGCGCTCTGCGGCCGCGGCCCGGAAGGTGGCGGCCTCGACGGGCTGCGCGGGCGGAGCGGGGCGCAACGGGCGCGGAGGGGTGGGCCGCGGCGGTTGGCGCGGCGGCGGCGGCGGCGGCGGAGGCGGCGGCTCCGGCCTGGCTCTCTCCATGGGGGAGGGGGCCGCGGCCGGGATTGTGAGCTCAGCCGTTTGTTGGCGGCCTCCCCCTCCCCCTTTCGGTTAAGCCCCTTCCAAGGCCTTGGCTCCCCAGAACCCTACGCGCTCCACAGACGGGCTCGCCTCCGCCCAATCAGGAGCGGCCCGGAGGCCCCCGCCAGCCAATCACGGGCACGTTCCCCGGCTCCTCCCACCCTCCGCCACTAGCCGCGTGCGAGAACCCTGGAATCATCCGCCATAGCCCCGGCCGAAGCTCTTGGGTCCCATTTTTCCACGCCTCTTCACTCTCCCTCTCTTCCGGATTCTCTTTCGGCCCTTGTCCTTGGTTACCCCGCCCCCTCCTGGAGCGCGACAATGGCGTTGCCCAGGAAACCCTTCTGTTCCACGCCTATAAGGAGGACCTCCAGGGATGAAGACGCCGGCCTTTCTTGCGGGGGCCCGGGCTCACAGCCTTGTGAGTTCATAAAGCCGGAGTCTGATAGGCTCTTCTAGTCGTTCTCAAGTATAGGGACATCTGGAACTTATCACTGATCACATGAATTGATCTTACTGGACCTGGTGTTTGACTAGACATAACTATTTTATTAGTTGAATTTTCAATCTGCTTCCAAGATTCGACCCTGATTCATCCACTTTTTGAGGTCCCACCCGCCATTATTCTGCTTAAGCTTCCATCGTCCTCCACTAATTCCATATGGATGTTGCAGTACTCCCGGAGTCTTGCTCTTCGCCTATGTCCCACTACCTCCCGACTGCCAGTTGTTCTAAAAATACAAGTCAAACTTTGTCACATTTCCCCCAAATCTTTCTGCCGCTCACACTGGTTAAGAGATAAAAGTCCGAAATTCTTACCAGGCAGAGCCTGATAAACCTGGTTTAGTAGCTTAGGCTCTACCTACAATTTGAGTTTTCTACACTTCCACCACATTGCCCCCGACCCCATGTCCTTTTTCATCACAGGACGTTTTAGTAAGCCAAGCATTTATGTCTCTAACTCCCGTTTATTTTTCAAATTGGAGCTGAACCGGCATTTCAGAGAAATGACTCAGCATTCGTTCGAATCTCTTTTATGCACTCACACCTGATCACATCCTTTGAAGTGCTTGCTTTGTGTGATTATTCTGCGCCTCTTCCAGTTGATTGTTACCTCCTTTGGGAAAGAACTGCTTGTGTTTTGCTCATCAATTGAATCCCCAGTGCCGACTGTTGAGTAATTGTTCAATAAATGCTTATTGAATAAAGAAATAAGAACTGCCACAGCATAATAAAATAGTAATACTATGTATATTAAGGGCTCATTTTGAGTTTTGTTTTTCATGTGTGTGCCTCTTCTTTTAACAAGGAGTGTGTTTAGTTTTCATTCAATATTACCAAGTAAATGAGAAATTATCATTTACTGAATCACTAGACATCCTGACTAAAAGTTACAGATCTATCTTGAAGATGAACAGTATAGCCAAGGCAATCAGCGATGAATTCTTTCTGACGCTCTGTTGTCAGTTGTACTAAATATAAGTTAGTACATCTATATATGGAAGAACACAACGCAAACGGACAACTAAACCTGTAGAATGTGCTTAGGAGGTTCAGGCAGAAGGGATGTTACAAGTTTGAGGCCGGCCTGAGTTATCAGTTAAGAGTCCAACTCTGGCTACAATATGAGATCCTGCCTTAAATAGACCAAACTATACTAAACAAAACTGGATTTTTAAAAGCCTTTCTAGGTTCAACACCAGAGCGTCTCAAAAAAAAAAAAAAAAAAAAGTACTTAGCTTAAAGAATAGAACAGAATATAATTGTTACACTAAGAAGACATAAATATTTTTAAGCTTTATTTATTTATTATATGTAATTACACACATAGCTGTCTTCAGACACTCCAGAAGAGGGTGTCAGGTCTTGTTACAGATGGTTATGAGCCACCAAGTGGTTGCTGGGATTTGAACTCAGGACCTTTGGAAGAGCAGTCGGGTGCTCTTACCCACTGAGCCATCTCACCAGCCCGACATAAATATTTTTAAATTAAAAAAAAAAAAACCTACCAAGAAATGAGAAAAAGAACATGGCCTTTACTGAAGTAAAAGCTCCAATCAGTGTTGGAAATAAGGTTAACCGTCTATGTTGTCTACATAGTAATGAAAGGGAAGGATAAAGCAAAGCAGACACACCAAGCAAACAAAGATCAGGAGAGAATGAGAAAGTTATGTTAGTGTGTATTTTAACATAAGAAATGCAGTAGAGACTGGCAGGACATTTTATAATAACAAAAAAACTAGCTCATCAGAGCATAATACTTGCCAATACAGTAGCCACACAACCTTACTGCCCCAAGGCATGTGACACAAAACTGACTGAATGAAAAGGAGAAAGACTACCCAGCATTACATTGATACTTCAATATTTTTTAATTTTTAAAAATTACATTTATTTATTGTATGTGTGAGATGGTATAGTGTGTGTGTGTGTGTGTGTGTGTGTGTGTGTGTGTGTGTGTGTGTTGGGGCAGAGGGTTATATCCATGCCACAGTCTGTTTTCCCGGGAGCTCTGGTTGCTAGACTTGGTAGCAAATGCTTTTACCCACTGAGCCATCCTGCTGGCCCCTCAATATTTCTTTTTCATTAAGAGGTAACAAGGACTGGAATAGCAAATCAGAAAGATTTCAGAACAGCTGAGCAATGTTGCAGGATATTTGATCGCACTCAGATCTCTGAGATGTGTTGTTTACTGGAAAAAACTTTTTACTTGTAGTGTGGCTCAGCCTTGGCACACACCTTTAATCCCTGTGGCTGTAACATAGACATATCCTTAGTGCACACCTTTAATCCCAAACAATGAAGAAAAGTTAGTTTGTAGAAGGAGGTGCCCATGTTTGAAAGTGAGGTCCAAATGAGTGACACAAAGTGACAAATCAGAGGAAGATTTGACAAAATAGGATATGCCCAACTCAAGAAGAGAGAGAAAAGAGAGAACATCTTGGAGAGAGGAGGCACTTTTACTGGGGCGGTTGTACAGAGACAGGTTGAGGAGAGAGCAAGCTAGACGCAGATGAAGACTGAACTAGCCAGACAATGAGAAGGAGCCAGAAGCTTGTCAAAGCTAGTATGAGGCCAAGCAGAGCAAAAAGTCAGAGGCCAAGAGAGAAGCCATATAATCAGTCAGCTTAGAGAGAGGAGATTGAGCCAGAACAGCTGAGTTGAACCAGCCAGCCAGAGTTCAGAAAGAACAAGAAAGGGTGAACATATTCAGCAGTAAATCTCAGAAGCTGAAAACATTCTAGGCCTAGATAAGACCATGTGGAGACTAAAAGCTTCAAGGACCCTAAGTTAGCAGACTGAGGCAATAAACGTTGGCGATGACAATTACGTCAGGTTAATGAAAGTTACTTTTACAGATCAGTACTCTGTCAACAAGAATGCTCTACTCGGGCTGGAGAGATGGCTCAGCGGTTAAGAGCACTGACTGCTCTTCCAGAGGTCCTGAGTTCAATTCCCAGCAACCACATGGTGGCTCACAGCCATCTGTCATGGGGTCTGATGCCCTCTTCTGGTGTGTCTGAAAACAGCGATGTACTCAAATGAATTAAATAAACAAACAAAAAAATAAATAAATCTTAAAAAAAAAAAAAAAGAATGCTCTCCTCAGTAGTTTTCTACATACATTCTTTTGAGTTCAACTAAAATGTTCTCCAGGGACTGGACGCAGTGTCATAAAACAAGCAACATGGTACCTGTGAGAATCAAAGTTACACCATCTCTGGCCACATGAAATTAAATTACAGATCAATAAATAGCAGATGAAAATTATAAAAGTCTCACATGGTTTCTAAATAACTGATGGGGGTTACAGAAGAAATTGGAAAAAAAATTCTACCAAATCAAAATTAATGGAAAATAATTAGAGCAGCTCAAGGGAGAAAATTTATAAAAGATTCAAAAGGAACATTTAAAAATAAATAAGAAATATCCCTTAATTTAAGAAACTAAAAAAGGACCAATTTAAGTGAAGTAGAGAAACAGTATCATGGAAGAAATCAAACAACAGTAAAATAAGAGAGAAAGCCAATGAAACTTAGAATTTATTCTTTCATCTTTCAAAAGATCTAGGCCATTGATCTTATCAAGATAATAAGGAAAAAATGAAATAGATTGCAAGGTAAGTAATTAAAATGGGACCATCCTGAACACTGAGGAAAGACAAAAGTATTATGAAATACTATTGCAAACAACCTCTATCAACAGCTCATGCGAGCCCTTAGATGAAATGGCATGGTTCTCACTCAGAAATGATAGAATCCACCTTGGTGCCAATCAAGACAAAAATGGATTAAAAAAAAAATGTGGCAGATACGTACAGTGGGATTATTCAGTACTAGAGAAAAATGAAATCACTTCATTTGCAACAAATTTGAGAGAACTCAATATCTTGCTAAACCAGACTTGGACACGGCACAGTTTCTCCCACATGCACAATCTGGATTGAAAAGCGGAGAGACACGAAAATAGAAGGACGCTTCATTCAGAATAAGTTTTTCCATCAGAAACTGTCTTTTGCTTTGGTGATGAGATGAATAGATTTTATCAGCTCAGGGGGTGTTCCAAGACCAGAAAGGCAAGTTGGGAAAAGGAAGGGGCAATGAAATGGGAGGGAACAAGAGGGGAAACTAGGGGTGGCTATGATCAAAGTATACTGCATACTGGTATGAAAATGTTATCAGGGGACCTATTATTTTGCGCAAATGCTATGTACTAATAAAAAAAAAGCACACTTAGAGGTATGAAATCTAAGTATCTCTGTATCGAGTAATGGCACTAAATTATGCTGGCCATGGTGACACATACCTGCAATTCTGGCTCTCAAGGGGTTTTCCAAGAGTTTGCTAGGTTAAAACAGTTTTCACAATAATTTTGAGACAATATTCTTTGGACTGTATTATCCCATGAGTGTTTTCTAATTAGGAGTTGAAAGCCAGCTAGGGCTATATAATGACACCGTGCCTCAAGGATAGTAAGCCTCAGACTGGGGCCATAGCTCAGTTCGAGCCCAGTCAATTTGTTTTAAAAAGATTAAATTGAAGTATATCCGCCTGTGTCAGTCTGGCTATCTAATTAGTGCCCACACTAAGTATATGAGTGCTTGCCTAGTATGCAAGAGGCCCTGGACTTGAACCCTAGTATGCATATAGGGTGAACATGGTGTCACAGACCAGCAATCCCATCACTACCAAAATGGGAGTGAGGAGATCAAAAGTTCAAGGTCATTCTCAGCAACACAGCAAGCTTGGGACCAGACTGAGTTATGGGAAACTCTATCTTAACAACAACAACTACTCAAAACGTATCAAAACATAGGAGGTCAGAATTTGGGGACATCCTTCACTACATTTGGAGCTCAGGGCCAGTCTAAGCAACATGACACCTCTTCTTTAATGATAGTGTTTATAAATAAAAGAATCCATACATGAATGTGATGCTATTGTCTAAAGATACTGGCTAACAATGTAAGTTTTACATTGGATCCCTGGCTTCCTTATCCTTGCTCTGTCACTTACTATGTAGCTTTGAATAAGACACCAAATCTCTGAAGACCGTTCCCTCAGCTATATAGTAATTGTGTATTCTTAACTAGTGGACAAGAGACACTATATAGAAAAGGCTGAGCCCAGCATCCGGTCCCCAATAAGGATCCAGTGGGGGGCTCTTACTATTGGTGAAGAATAGAGATCAGCTGATAATGATGCATTTTTAAAGTCTGAATGGGAAGATGAAGAGGAATCTGGCCAAAATTAAGGTGGAAATGGAAAAGGCAATGTTCCTCTTCAGGCTTATAAAATAGAGCCTATGTATAGCTATAAAGTAAAGATGTTCGGGATGTCCCTATTCAGGTAACGCCATTCTCCTTAGTTCTGACTTTTACTGCGACTTCTCATTCTGAAATTCTTCAATAACAGAACCATGCCTTACAAATACTTTAACGGGAAGATCACATTCAGATTATATCTGTGATGAGTCAAGCGCCAGCATGCAGGAGTTGCTGGTGTTAGTCATCTTTCAAAGCCAAAATATCTTGGAGAAATAAATCATCTCCTTAAATGGTGTAAATTCACATAATGCTCATGATGGAATGTCGCTCAACCTCTGAAAATCTTTGAATTCTGTTCCCAATTTAATATTTCTTGAGTGGTAATGTTATAATGAAAATGTTAGGGTTAAATTGTCAAGGTTAGGAAGACTGAAAAAGGCAAATAAGGCTTACAACTGAGTATAAGACATCCAAACAACCAGATAAGAAGAACAGGCCTCTGGGAAGAGCAGGCTTGTGCAGCCTCTGGCCAGTTCTCACGAGGTACTCTCTAAATAACAGATACTAGGCATCATTGCCCTTTCCCCTAGTAAACGTCTCAACCTCATGGGTAGTTATATTTTCATAATATTCTCTCAGGTAATTGTAAAAGACTAGATTGTGAGTATTAAGTTGTTGTTGCTGTGCTGAAATACCATATCCAAAAGCAACTTATGGCAGAAAGTGTTTATTTTGGCTTTTGGCTCTAGAGGTATAGGAGTCCATGGCAGAGAAGTCTAGCAGCAAGTGGACGGCATGAAGGCAAGAGCAGGCAGCTGAGAGCTCACATCTCCAACCACAAGTAAAGAGCAGAGAGCAAACCAGAAGCGAAACCTATGAACTCTGAAGGAGCATCCTCAGTAACGTACCTTCTCCAACAAGGTTGTACCACCTCCCCAAATAGCACCACCAACTAGAAGCCATGTGTTCAAATACTTGAGCCTGTGGAACAGTTTCCATCCAAGACCCCCCCCCCCACACACACACACACGCGAGCGCGCACGCACGCACACATGCACACACAGCTCTGCTGATTGCAGGAAAGGAACCATCCAAGACCCCTCTACAGATGGTGCAGCCCATTGCCCAGCTTGGTCCACCCTCTGCTCTGGAGGGCGTATTTACTTCCTACTTTTGCTTCCTCACCTGTTAAATTAAACCTTGATTGCATGGTCACGTTACCCTCTACCCATGTAATTTTTTTTTCTGTAGCTAAAATTAAAGAGGATGTCTTATTGAGTTACAAGTGGGAAATAACCCACTCAGGCAAACCACGAATCCCATACTGGATCTCCTTTTCTCTTGAATGTCCACTCTGTGAACATACCAGCCAAATAGGATTCCAAGCGGGTTTCAGATCCCATGTCTAGATTGGCATGAAGATTTCAGAGTGACTTGTTTAAGAGCCCAGTCAATTTGTTTTAAAAAGATTAAATTGAAGTATATTGGCCTGTGTCAGTCTGGCTATCTAATTAGGGCCCGCACTAATTATGAGGCACAAAGTTGCACAGGCCTATAAATAACTCCTTGTTACATGGTATAATTTAGGATCCATCAAGCAAGCCTCTGCCTCCGTATCAATTATATTTATAATGTTTCAGAAAGTCTTAACACCTTACTTTTAAAAATAGATTTAAAACTGTGATTTAAGACCTGGAAAACATTTTGCGAAGAACAAATTCTTTGGCTTTTTTTTTTTTTTTAAATAAAACTCTGCCTTTTAATCAACGCTGCATATCTGAAATATCTAGGCAGACTGTCGGTTGGCCTAGATGCCTCCAGGTTCGCTTTGTTCTCCTCCATCCCTCAGACCTCAGCCAAATGAATTTTCCTAAAACATTAGATAGCACAAAGCCAAAATCCTTAGCTCATACTTTAGCTCAGGTCCTAATTGTCTCCTGGTTTTTTTTACCTACAGCCTGCTTGCCATCTTTTCTGGGTCTCCACATGCCCTTCAGTCCACCTGTATCAGACCCCTTTCTTTCGAGGAGCAAACCTGGCAGACTGGATGTATTTTATAGAAGGGGCTTTATTAGGTTGACTTACATGATAGAGGACAGACAGACGGTGGTGGTGGTGGTAGCAACCGCAGCACAGTAGGGGCAGTCCAACAATGGCCACCTGTGTGCTAGAGAAGCTGAAAACCCACAGCCTCTCAGTCCATGAACCTGAAATGTCTCAGCGGTTTGCTTGCTGAAGCCTGAAGCTCTGTGTGGCGTTACTTATGTTGAACTCACATCCGAAGGCCACAGAAGCTAACATCTGATGTCACAGGAAATGCGACATGGTGGCAGCAATGAGAGATCTATGTATTGGAGAAGGAGTCACAACAGAAGGTCACACAGAGCTTCCTCAGCTCTCTTTATTCCTGGGCTTCCTTGAAAACTTCTCAGCGTACCCTCTCTGGAAATAGTCTAACAGAGAGCCAAACCCCATCAAGTCGACACTCAAGAGCCACCCTGTGCGTATCCTAAACCATTGCCAGAGTCTCCTTTTAGTTCTCCCCATCTGTGGGAATTGCTTCTGATCCCCCTGAAACCTAACCAAAAAGGATTTGAATGAGTTTTCCTAGTATTCTGAAAGCATGCCAAAGGCTCAAAGTTGAAAGGACATAAAAAAAAAAAAAACTCCATTTCTAAGTTCAGAGACATTGGAATTCATTGGTAGCCAGACTTGGTGGCATATATATGCTTTTCATCCCAGCACTCGGGAGGCAAGGACTGGAAGAGCTCTAAATCTGAGGCCTCCAGAACTGCCAGGAATACACAGAAAGATCCCAAGAGATCTGACTCAAGGAAAAGAAAAGAAAAGGAAAAGAAAAGAAAAGCAAAGAAAAGAAAAGAAAAGAAAAGAAAAGAGGAAAGGAAAGGAAAGGAAAGGAAAAGAAAGGAAAGGAAAGGAAAGGAAAGGAAAGGAAAGGAAAGGAAAGGAAAGGAAAGGAGGAAGGAAAGAAGAAGAGAGAAAGAAAGAGAACCCACTGGTAGTTTGTACACACCTCCTTGAAGGTTTGGTGACAAAAGCAAATCTGGTCAATACTCTTTATTTTACTTTTTGAAACCACATTTGAATTTATTTTTGCAGGTAGGGGGGAGTGGGAAAGTGAGAGGGCGACTCAGAGGCGTAGGTTCTTCTCTTTTATTTTCTTTTTCTAAAAATACTTTTTATTGATTCTTTGTGAGTTTCCCATCATGCACCCCAGTCCTGTTTATCCCCCTATCCCCTCGCATCTGCCCTTTGCCCTTGCACCCTCCTCCTAAACGAAATAAAAAACACACAAGAAACAAACAAACAAAGCATAGAAAATATCTCATCCTGGAAGCTGTAGCATGTCACGGTGTGCCCCACACTATATCCCTCTGTCCATGCATCTTCATTTGCAAATGTTCATTGCAATGAGTCATTTATCTGGTTCAAAGTCTCAGGATTCTGTGACATCATCAATACTGGATCCTCAGTGGCACTCTCCCTGATGATCCTGTTGTTGCCCTGTGTCATGGAGATCCTGCAGCTTTAGAACAGCAGGACTGGCCCGTTCACACATCTCAACCGTTCGTGGATGATACAGATTTTGAGCCCTTGGTCAACCTGGCTCTTTCTTATCTGTACCACCAAGGCAAGTGCTCCAGTATTTCTCCAGCTAGGCCACCCAAAGCTGCTAGCTGCTTACCTGCACCCACACTTCCAGAGCCAGCTCCACTGTGCTGCCCAGTCAAGGTTGGGGGCCCACTCTTCTAAGTGCTGCGTCTGTGAGGGGTTGGGCCAGCTCTGCCCCTCTCAGGCCTGGGGGTGGGGGTGGGGGGTGGGATGGCTAGCTCACCCGTGCCTTCACTATCAGGGCCAGCCCTACTGTATTGACCCGAAAGCTACAGCTAATGAGGGGGCAGAGCTAGCAGGTAGTGAGGGAGGACCCACATCACCTTCAGGGCCAGCTCTACTGTGTTGCCCAGATAAGGTCCAGGGCCCACTCTCCTTCCGGAGTACTACCTCAACCAAGGGACAAGACCAGCTCCCCCTCTCTCATGACCCTAGGGCTAGTTTTCCTGCCAGAGGCAGCACCCCTGACAAGGGGAGTGCAGTGCATCACCCCTACACCCACAACCCCTCACAGCAGACAAGCGGCAGGACCAGCTCCCCTTCCCCCTCCTTGGGGCTGGCTTACCCACTCCTCCTCAATCAGGGCCAGGCCTACTGTGGCGCTCAGAACGGGTACAGGGTCTGCTCTCTGACTTTCAGGACCCCAGGGTTAGTTCTCACATTAGGAGGTTCTTGTAATTCCATGTAGCTCAGGGGCTGAACTCAGATTTTTAGGCTTGGAATCGGGTACCTTTACCCACTGAGACATCTTGCTGGGCCCTGGCCAAAGATTCTTTTTTAATGTAATCACTAACTACCAAGAGATAAAAAGAGGGAAGAGTGGTTATTGGGGTCATTTATATTGCTTTACATATGATTTATACCCTGATAAATTAAAATTTTTAAAAGCCCAACTGTTAAATATGCAGAAAAGGGCATTTATGGTCTTCATAACTTGTTAAATGTTTACCAATTGCTTCCTATGTGCCAGGAACTTTTCTTAGCATGAAGGACAGAGCCTTGGAAATATACAAAACTTTGCATGGTGTTACACACTTGCAGTTCCAACACCAGAGGGATGGGACTGAGTCAGACTGTCATGAGTTTGGGGTCAGCCTGTACCGTGTAGTGAGACTCTGCCTCAAACACCCTCCCTGACAAATTGAAAAAAGTGCTTATTCTCCTGGAATTTTTTTTTTTTATTCCTGGATGCCAAGGGTGTCCCTGATCCAGCCATGGCACTCAGAAATGCCATTAGAAAATTTCTGCACAGTCTCTTAAATTGTCTTCCCTTTATAGGATTGCGCAGGTTAGGTTTATATCAACTCGACACAAGCTAAGACCATCAGAGGTCAGGCAGTCTCAATTTAGTAAATGCCTCCATGAGAACCTGTAGGGAATTTTCCAAATTAGTGATTGATGCAGGAGGACCCAGATCATTGTGTGTGTGGGGGGGGGCATGCTTGGGCTGGTGGTCCTGGGTTCTATAAGAAAGCAGGCTGAGCAAGCCAGGGGAAGCAAGCCAGTAAGCATCACTCCTCCATGGCTTCTGCATCACCTTCTGCCTCCAGGTTCTTGCCCTGTTTAAATTCCTATCCTGAGTTCTTCCGATGAATAGTGCTGTGGAAATGTAACCCAAGTAAATCCTCTCCTCCCCAAGTAGCTTTGGTCATGGTGTTTTAGTACAGCAATAGTAACCATAACTGGGACAGGGACCTAGTTCTTGACTATAGTCTTCCCTAGGGAAGGTAATGTGGGCACCTATGTAGCAATTCCAGCAGGAAGAAGAGCCCATTGGGAAACACTGAACTCATTCACCTGGGTTGGGCCAGATAGACTTCTCTGATTCTGTCTATCCATGTCTGAGAAACTGGGAAGGTCACTCCAGATATGCGCACTCATTACAGAGAGGACAAAGTATGAAGCCCAGAGGGGGCTGTACTTTACCAAGCCTTCTCCCAGAACAGGTCTGGGTCTGCTCAGGGGAGACCCAGGAAGAGCAGGGAGCTTCTTCCTTATTTGCACTGTGCTCATCCTGGAGCAAAGATGAAAAAAGGTTATCTATCCCTGCCTTTGGTCTGCGTGTGGGAACAGATCGTTGGGCTGCTGTGGCCTAAACTTAGAAAGGTAATGATGGGTAATCAAGAACTATGACTGTATGCGTTGTTCCTTAAACCGTGAAGAAATGAGGTAGTATAGAGGACTCTGGACTTGAAAACAAGAAGACTGATTGCTGACTCCAGTTATAGAACCCAAATTCTAGGAAGGCATTTCATTAACTGCCCCTCCCAATCTTTTTCTTTTATGGTGTTAAGGATTTCTCTCTTGACTCACCTATAAAATCACTGGGAGGAATGAATGAGACCCTATGTAAGAGAATAGCTTTAAAACTCTTTTTTTTCTGTTTTTTTTTTTTTTTTCAAGACAGGGTTTCTCTGTATCGCCCTGGCTGTCCTGGAACTCACTTTGTAGACCAGGCTGGCCTCGAACTCAGAAATCCGCCTGCCTCTGCATCCCGAGTGCTGGGATTTAAAACTCTTATCTTTTCTACCTGCAAGAAGCTTAGACCTTGTTGTCCATTTAAATGGGCTTTAAGTCACCTTGGAGATACACCTTTTGAGTGTGTCCTTCAAGGTGTTTCCAGAGAGGTTTGACTGAGGAGACAAGACTGTTGAGGTTTTGTCTTTTCCTTATATTATAATGCTAAAAGTGTGGAGGCAGGGTCAAGACCTGGAGTCTGAATGTAACCCGTGTGACCTTACCCCAACTTTATTCTGATTGGTGAATAACGATGCTGACAATCAATAGCTGGACAGAAGAGACATGGGTGAGGTTCGAGTTATAAGGGCTTGGGTGAGAGAGGACCATGAGGAGAAGAAGGAGAAAGAAGAAGCCATCATGGGATAAAGGAAGAACGTGCAGGAGGAGAAAGAAGTGGCCATGGGTAAAGAGAGAAGAGAGTGTGGTCCTGAGGGCTGCCCAATTGGAGCTAAGAGCAGCCCAGATGAAACATAGTAAGGAATAACTTGGGGTTATTGATAGGGAAATAGATTCTAACAGCATGGAGGGTAGGCAGCTCCCCAGCTATTACACTGATTAAGGCTTATTGTAAATATAAATGCTGTGTGTGTGTGTGTGTGTGTGTGTGTGTGTGTTTCCCCCAGGAACTCAATGATCAAGGTAAAAGTTCCAGGCTGGGACTTTAGTAATTTTTACTACATAAGACTGTCCTGAATGTGGATGGGCCAGGGTCCCAGGCAGAATAAAAAGGAAGAGGAGAAAGGCTTGAGCACCAGCACTTATCTCTCTTGCTTCTCCACTGCTGATACAATCCGATGAGCTGCCATATGCTTATCCCCATGGCAGACTGTATCCCTTCAAACGTGCACCCAAAGAAACTTCCTTTCTAAAGGTCTTCTTGGTCAGCTATTTTGTCACAGCAGTAAGAAAAGTGACTGACACAGCCTGGAAGTTGCCACTGTTTTTATCTTTCCAGATAGTACCCTGTACTGGCTAGTTTTGTGTCAACTTGATACAGGCTGGAGTTATCTCAGAGAAAGGAGCTTTAGTTGGGGAAATGCCTCCATGAGATCCAGCTGTAAGGCATTTTCTCAATTAGTGATCAAGGGGGAAAGGTCCCTTGTGTGTGGTGCCATCTCTGGGCTGGTAGTCTTGGTTCTATAAGAGAGCAGGCTGAGCAAGCCAGGGGAAGCAAGCCAGTAAAGAACATCCCTCCATGGCTTCTGCATCAGCTCCTGCTTCCTGTCCTGCTTGAGTTCCAGTCCTGACTTCCTTGGTGATGAACAGCAGTATGGAAGTGTAAGCTGAATAAACCCTTTCCTCCCCAACTTGCTTCTTGGTCATGATTTTTTTCCCCAGGAATAGACACCCTGACTAAGACATACCCCTTCTCACATACCAAAGGAGCTCAACAGACATTTATGAATTGTCTGATCCATGATGTGAAAACTCATTTGCTCTGGGTACTTTCCCAAAATCTTATGCAAACTGTTTAGGCAAAATGTTCAATCAACATTACAACAGAAGATTCCAAGAACCTATAAAACAAGCTGACAGCCTCATGTTGGGTCTCAATTCAAATACCATCATGTCAGAGACATTTTCACAAGTAATCCCAGCTCCCTAAATAGGGCAGTGACTGCAATATACCTTAAACCATCATCTTGGCAGACCATGATCTCCATTAGGCAGGCATCACTGGCATGTCTTTGTTTCACCAGATGGACATGTAACACGGTAGGAAATTAAGAAGCATTTGTCCAATGATTGAGTAAATTCATGGAATAAATATAACAACGTCTAGCAGGCTAGGAAATCACATCTGATTTCCAATTTTCGTTCTCCTAACCTCCCTAACCTCCTAACTTCGTTTCCCCAACTCTCTAGCAAATAAATCCTTCTGGAATTCTGCTGAATAGAGCAGTTGACTAAATATAACCATTTAAGGACACACCATCAATGACTAACTTAAAATAAAATCAACTCATTCTGAGCTATATAAAAAATATCTTAAAATACACACACACACACACACACACACACACACACACACACAAAATCAAGGCTCTGTGATTATTCATTTCTCCTAGAATATTCATTCCAGATTTCATAACCTTGTGCTTTCTGCTTTGTCCCAATGCTTCTCTGTTTGGAAACTGTGACAGAACTAAGCAGTCTTTCCTGGAAGCACATCTGTGACTCAGACAGAAATCGGATTAGAGTGGTTCAGAGGGAGAAGGAGGATTTAGGGACAAGCTAGTCCTTCTTACCCTCTTCCACCCTGGATCTCATTTGCATAATGCAGCTCTTAGTGAAATTGAAATGAGTCAGCATAAAGGATGTCAAACTGAAATATGACTTCCATACCCAAGCCAATTACTTCTCTTTCCATTACAGTGATCTTTGAAGTAATAGAAATAATAAAACATAGAGGCCGGTACAGATGTAGGCCATAAATACCTGTCATGTTCAGAATGCTTTCTGTCTTTTTAACAGTAAGAAAATATACATAAAATTTAGCATCTTGGCCATTTTAAAGCATACAATTCAGTAAAACTACATAATTGTGAGCAAATCCCCAGACCTTTTTTCATCTTATAAAACTGAATTCTCCATCCATTAAACAAGGAAACACTCCGCCCTGACCCCCCCTCAGCAACCACCAGGCTACTCAGTCTCTGTGGACTTGACTGCTCTGGGCACCTCACGAGTGCCACCACATGTCTGTTGTGGTTTTGTGGCTGGCTTATTTCATGTGGCATGGTGTCCTCAAAGTTCAGCCATGTTGTAGCTTATGTCAGTGTTTCCTTACTTTTTCAGACAGAATAGCGTCTTGTTATAAATACACGTCACATTTCATCTTGCCTATCAAGCCATTATCAGGCATTTGGGCTACATCCTCATCTTAGCGATGGTCATAGATGAACAAATATCTCTTTGGAATTTAAACCAGATTGTATATCCAAACAAAATCTAACATTCTTTCAGGATGAAACCCTGAAGAGATTATGGATGGAGGGAGGATATCTCAACATATTAAAGGTTATCTATATATGACAAACCAATTGCCATCTTTGTGTTAAATGAAGAATAAAATGAAGTATTCCTGATAAGATCAGGAACAAGACAAGGGTGGCCATCTTCACCACTCATATTCAGTAGAGCACTTGAAGTCCTACCTAGAGCAAAAAGACAAAAAAGGAAAGAATGGGGATGCATATAGGAAAGGAAGAAGATCATCCATCCCTATTTCTGTATGACATGACTCTATACCTGAGAGACCTCAAAGACTCTACTAAGAAACTCCTAAAGTTGATAAACACTTTCAGGAAAGTGGTGGGTTACAAAATTAGCATACCCAAATCATTAGTCTTTCTAAGGAAAAAAGGTGAGTGGGAGGGGATCTTAGCATAAAGCCAAGCAAGGAAGTGAAAGATCTATACAGTGAAAATTGTAAGTGGGGCAGTGATGGTGCATGCCTCTAATCCTAGCACTTGGGAGGCAGCAGAGGGAGGCAGATGTCGGAGGTAGAGGCCAGCCTGGTCTACAAAGTCAGTTCCAGGACATGCAGGATTACAAAGAGAAACCTTGACTCAGAAAAAAAATCAAGGAAGGAAGGAAGGAAGGAAGGAAGGAAGGAAGGAAGGAAGGAAGGAAGGAAGGACAGAGAAAATGTAAAACATCAAAGAAAGAAATTGTTTTTAGTTCTTCTGAGTGTAAACCCTATAAGTAGAATTGCTAGATCACACGTTAATTCTATTTGATTGGTTGATTGGTTTTTCCATGAAACAGATGTGAACAACTTTACCTTTAAATTTTCCATGTGCTGAATTTTACGAGGCAATTTTGTGAGTTCAAAGAGACTTACAGCTTGCTTGTCCTCCCTCAGAATTATTTGAGGTGGGTTCTTATCAAGATTAGTGAGTTGATCCTCTAGCAACACCCTCATTTGAGGATAGGTAGCATCCAGTTTGAATTCAGATTGAACCCTAGAGATCTGGTAAGTTTCCTAGTTTCCTGTTCATTTTTCATAGTGTCTCCACAAGCTACTGTATAAAACTTGTACATAGCTGATACACAAGAAGAATGATTTACAACATGGAGGCTGGGGGATGAATCCAGATGCTGTATCTTGAACATTTGGCTCAATATCAGGTAATAAGATAGATAGTAGCAACTGAAGAAACAGTATGATGCTAGAAGTATAGCTTTAATTCCCCCCCCCTTTTTTTAAAGTTTCTGTTTACATTTTCATTTGCAAAATGGGTTGTTCTGACGATAAAGACATGACTTTGCTGGACATGTCTCTTTTATCCAAGTACTCGGGAAGCAGGGGCAGACAGATCTACACAGCAAATTTCAGGTTAGTCTGGGCTGCCTAATGAGATTCTGTTACCTCCCCCAACCCCTCAAAACAGGAGTTCTAACCAGGAAGGGTTATTACGCATAATCACACAGCACTTGGAAATGCTCAATAGATTTGGTCACCTGTATGACCACTGGGCTGTGACTCATCTGAACGTGGGAGGTGAGACATGAAACACTGTTTATCAATTGCGTTTATCAAGTGTGTACTAAAGTGCATCATGTCATTTCCTGACTCATCCTTTATCCACACCAATGGTAGATCTCGTAATATCTCATTCAGTTGGATAACATGACCTCCAACTTTGCAACCGCAATCTGTGACTACACTACTGGAACCTTACTGCTGCCCCAGCACAGACGGTACCTTCTGCTGAAGGGCTTACAGTGGGGAATGGGGGTTGCTCTTTCATTCTGCCACCAACCACACAACTGGAGTGGAGTTGGGATACAGGGGCTGGTTCTGAGTTCTCTACGGGGAGGGCCTCTCATCCCACCACTCGGCCCACCACGGGGGGCCTCCAGGTTCCCGAAGGTGGTTACCCCTGCGGTCACCTTCCCTGGCAGCTCAACTCTTCTTCTCTTCCACATTCAGGCGGACCGCGCCTCGGAACATGATGGGCCTATTATTAAGGACCTTCTGAACAGGTTCAGAATCATCAAACACAACAAAACCGAAATTGGGTANCTTCCCACCACTGTTGATGCGCAGCTCCACCACATTGCCAAAATTTTGGAAAAAATCCTTCAGCTCCAACTTGTCAACCTCATGTGGCAGGTTCCCAATGAAGAGCTGATGACTGTCGGGGTGCCTGACCATCCTTCGAGGTTCCCTATCTCATGGTTCACCAGCCTCACGGATTGGCCGGGGTCCTCTCTGAGGAGGGATATTGATTCGCTGCTCTCGAACTCTGATCTCTCTGAGGCCTTTGTGGTGGAATCTGAGAGTCAGGTTTAGATTCTGGACGGGGCTGTGACACTGGCACTTTGACCACATGAGGTGATGTCGCCGCCACTGGAACAGCCCCACTGGGAGGAAGGTTCTTACTAGTCACGGATGCCCAAGAAAATGTCCTCAAGTCCTCCTGTACTGGGGCCACATCTGCTGGGGCCGGGGAAGCGCTCTTCTGCACATCCTCAGGAGCAGCTCCGTCACCCATTTTTAAACATTTATTTGTATGTGTATGTGTGTGGTGGGAGGGACGTGTGTGACATGATGTGTACTCCCCTACTGTACACTCTTGGCACATGGCTAAACTGTTTCAACAAATACAGAGCAAGCATGGGCCAGAGGGTAACTTGGTACAGTTGATTCTCTCCTTTCAGGGTATTCCAAGGTTCTAACTCAGGTCATCAGGCTCCATGACAAATCCCTTTTCCTGCCTAGCCATCTTGGCAGCCCAAGACAGCTTTTAATGGTGCATTATATATTTTCCACTTTGCAAAATAGGTTGCACAAAAAAGGCGCTGTTTTATTTTCAGTACCATCTGCCATAACTCTGTTTGGATCTTCATGGATGATGAAACAGCTATATAAAATCAAATAGCAAATTGTTATAATAAGTTCTATAAGCTGCTCTCAAAATAAGCTTAGGTTTAGGGAAAATAAACCAAAGCCTAATGAAAAAGTGGCTTCTGAATGGAAGTCTCAGAAATAGAAATCTAACAAAAACATGTTGGCATTTAAAAAAAAAAAAAAGAACTTCAGAAAAAATTCTTATTGTTGGAGACAGTCAGGAGCCAGGCTTAAAAAAACAAACAAATAAATAAACAGAAAAAACCTGTACATCCTGGCCTCTTCTGAAGATAAGAAATATGTAAGCAGAATTTGTGTCACTTTAGTAAAAAATGTATAAAGAGAGATGATTCACTGGGACTTTTAGCTGCCTTTTCCTTTCTTCTGCCTCCCTGGGATATAGAAGCAATGGTCAGAGCTCCAACCATGGAAGGTAGAAGCCACAGCTAAAGGACCCAACCTCCAAGGCTGATGTTGTACATGACTATGGGTGTGCAATGTGACTAGTTCACATCCGAGCAGCAGATACTTAAAAGATGATCAGAAAAGGTACAGACACAGGATGTCTGTTTGGACTTTAAGGTATTTGGATAGGAGAGGATACAATTTTTCTACATGTACATAAAAGATATCCCTATAGCAACCACTAGAATCAGTAATTGGCAACCTATGTTTTCCTTGCAAATACTTCTAATATCTCCTAAGTTTAGTTAGTCTCTTGTATAAGCACACAACTGTTATCTTCCATAGTTTCCTACTTTTCTTTTTTTCTTTTCTTTTTTTCAAGACAGGGTTTCTCTGTGCAGCCCTGACTATCCTGGAACTCACTCTGTAGACCAGGATGACCTTGACCACAGAGATCCACCTACTTCTGCCTCCTGAGTGCTAGGATTAAAGGCCTGCACCATCACTGCCCACTATAGTTGAGATGGCTCAGTGAGTAAGAACACTGACTGCTCTTCGGAAGGTCCAGAGTTCATAATCCTAGCAACCACATGGTGGCTTACAACCACTCGTAATGAGATCTGACACTCTCTTCCGTTGCGTCTGAACCTAGCTACAGTGTACTTATGCATAATAATAAATGAATCTTTAGACTGAGTGAGTGGAGCAGGACTAGAGCGAGTAGGGTTGACCGGAGCGAGCAGAGGTCCTAAAAACTCAATTCCCAGCGACCACTAGAAGGCTCACAACCATCTGTATAGCTATAGTGTGCTCACATACATTAAATAAATAAATCTTTAAAAGAAAAAAAAAAGAAAGTAGGGTCGGGAAACTATTTGGAGAAGAAGTGGGTCATGATGGTATGAGGTAGATAAAGATGGTAAGGTAGGGTGAGTGTGATCACAGAACATTGTATGTGTATGAAACTGACCTAATTAATTGACAGCAAAAAGACGCTGCGCCACCCAGTGGTGAAACTTCTTGGGTCACTTCCTGGGTTTTGCACTGCGGCTTTTGGGGGAATCAAAATGCCTCTGGAGAAAAAACAGTGGTGAGCAAGAAATGAACTCAGTTAGACAGTGGTGATCGGCGACTGCTTGTAATTAGACTACTGCATGGATGTAAAGCAGGTTTGAAGGTAGAACTGAGTCAAGATTTGTACAGTGAGTCCGTTTGACTTTGAAGTCCTTTTCAATCTAGAACCACGTATTGGTTAGTTTTGTCAACTTGACACAAATCGGGAAAGAGAAACCTCAACTGAAGAATTGTCTCAGTCAGTTTGGTTTGTGGTTCTATCTGTGAGAAATTTTCTTGATTAGTGGTTGATGTGAGAGACGGTGCCACCCTGGGCAAGTGGCCTTGGGTTGTATAAGAAGTCAAACTGAACTGGGCATGATGGTTCATGCTTTTAATCCCAGCACTCAGAAGGCAGAGGCAGGAGGATCTCTTTGAGTTCAAGGCCAGCCTGAACTCAGTGTGAATTTAGTTTCAGCACAGCTATAACTACATAGTAAGACCCTGTCTTAGAGATGGGGGCGGGGGAGGGAGAAAGAAAGAAAAGAAAGGCAACTGAGCAGCAAGCCAGCTCTCCATGTCAGTTCCTGCCTCCAGCTTCCCACAGTGGCTTCCCTTCATGATGGACTACAAGCTATGTGCTGAAATAAACTCCTCCTCAAATTGCTTTTGGTCACCATTGAAGGCCAGCTTCGGCGTCACAGGGTAAACTAAGAAGGCCTGAGTGTGGAGTCTGCGATTGTTTGTAGCCCCCACTCCTTAACACAACTAAGGGAAATAAATGAGATGCAAAAGGCCAACTGCTACTTTTGTTTTTTCTCTCAGATGTGGACTCTAAAAAAATTATGTATAAATAGAGAATGAAACTATTGGAGAATGAATGTGTAAGGGAAGGATCTGTCGCTAAGGTCTTCTTCTCCAATTGGTTCTTGACTTGTCAATAAAGAAGGCCAGGGGTCAATTGCTAGATGGAAGTACAGGTAGGACTTCTGGGTCCCAAGAGGAAAAGAAGAGGTATGGAAAGAGAGAGGAGCCTTTTCCGGCATGCTTTGGAAAGAGAAGAAAGCAGCAGTCATGTAAGGTCTCTGGGCAACTAGACCCTGCGGCCTTCGCTATGGGTGGGGGACAATGATGTTGGCAGGGGCTGGCTAGCTGATGCAACCACTAAGTTCATGGTAGAGGGAGAGATGGAGATAATAAATTGATAAGGGCAAGAATTTCCAGGCAAGAGTTGTCTTCGCCCAGCAATTGTGCCTACAGGCAAGTTCTAAAGAACAGAGCAGTGTTTCTTTTATCCTCGGATTCAAGGGTCTTGGGAGTGGGCTGGTAACACTCCGCTCTTCCAGGAGCAAAGGTGGGTAGAAAAGAGAAGCCAGTTAATGCTGGTGGCGTCAATCCTGGAGCTAAGCTGGGAGGAACAAAGCAGAGCCTGGAGGAGCTAGTAGCTCTGTAGCCGCTCCCAGGCTAAGGCAGAGCCTGATTATACTACCCACAACGGCAATGAGATCAGGTAGATTATATGTGTGAGAACTAGGACAGGATAGTGGGGGATGAATATAACCAGAGTATGTTACATGCATGGATGAAAATGAAACCCATTATTTTGTCTAATCACCACACACCAGTAAAAACATTCATAAACCAAATACGGTAGAGCATCGATGGTAGCCCGAGTCCCTAGAACTCCCATGGTGAATCCTACCTTATCTGTGGCAGAAACCAGGAAAGTAAACACAAAGTCTGAATTCAACTCACAGAACGCTGGAAACCCCAAAACCACCACAGAACCACTGAGGGGTTGATAGATAAATTGATGGAAAGAAAGTGGGAGTTTCTGGGAAAGTCATTACTAGGATTTGCTGTACATCTCCACACAAACCTATGCAATACAACTACTCAAAACTATGCTAAACTATCCTAGTGTGCGGTATTTCTACTATGTTTTTTTTCTTAAGTTTTAAAGTCACTTAAGACAGGCAAGAGGCATAGCAGAGATGGCTTATTGGCTAAGAACACTTGGTGCTCTTACCGAGAACTCGGGTTCAATTCCCAGCACCTACATCTGGGGGTCCCACAACCACCTGTAACTCCAGCTCCAAGTAATCTCTCTCTCTCTTCTCTCTCTCTCTCTCTCTCTCTCTCTCTCTCTCTCTCTCTCTCTCTCTCTCTCACACACACACACACACACACACACACACACACACACACACACACACCGGTCTCCTTGGGTACACATGAATAAACAAGTAATTAAAAAAAGAAAATTTTTTAAGAAAAAGGAAATATACTAGTGCCTGGATCACACTTGAAAAGATTCTGTGAGCAGCCTGTTAATTGGCAATTTCAAGGGTATCCTCCGAGTTTAACTTATGGGGAAGACTGTGGCCCACTGGAGTCAACTGTAATACTTGAGTCAACTGTAAGCAATCCTGTTTGTGTCTGCCATGCCGCACTGCCCAGGATCTCCAGTGGCTGTTGATTTTAGCAAAATCTATAGCACTCCCTAGAAGACCAGCTGAAGGTGGCAAGTGCTCTCCTTTGTGACTGTGCTTTTCACCTTGTGACTAGCAAACAATCTGAGGGCCAATACCACCAAAATAGGGTGTCTTTCACTAATTCTAGAGATCACGACTTTAGCATTCATTAGTGATCCATATTTGAATTAATCACTTCAAAGATGTTTATAAACAAAACAAAAAAACCAAAACTGATTCTCTGAGCCCACCATTCTGTGTTTGAAACCAGTTGGCACTCTTTCGTAAAAAGTCTTCCCCTCATCAACTGGCACTGAACTGTAGTTCTATATAAGAGACAAGAAAAAGGCCTTGCTCCCTTTAATAATCAATTGCCAGTTTAAGAAGTTAGTGCAACAATACTTCCAATACTACCCACGAGCTTTCCTCTCTTTGAGTATTGCCATGTTGCCTGGGCCTTCACTTATTCCATACATGATAATCAGTCACTGTTGTTCTCACTGACACTCAAATCACCTCAGATTTGCTCAGTGGCAGCACTAGTCCTCTGGGCTCATTTTGTCACATCATCTTATTACTCCTAGCACTTCTTTCCCTTCTGCCACAACACGTGTCCCAGTCTCATTTTGTGTTTTCTGTGACACATCTAACTAGGAGGCAGTCACTTCTTCTAGGAGTGTACTCTAGTGGAGAGTGGTGCTAGCAACCACAAATTGTATGCCTATTACTTTCAGAGTACCATTTCATCTGTGCCCAGTGGGAAAAGCTGGGAAATGCATTCTAAAACTATCCTGAGTTCAAGAGTGGGGAGATGGCTCTGTAATTACTGTTTGCTAGGCAAGTGTAGAGATCCCAGTTCAAATCCCCAACATTCACATATAAAGTGGGATGTGGAAGCTTATACCCATCAACCCCAGTGTTAGGTAGGCAGAGAGAGGAGGCTCCCTCAAACCTGCTGGCCATCTAATGAATTCTAGGTCAACCAGTGAGGTTCAGTGAAAGGCAGTCTCAAAAATTAAGATGAAGAGGGATTGATGAAGATGCACATAAACTCACACACATACAAAATCTTTTAATAGTGATGAGTACAAATTTTAAATTCACCTAATGGCATATGGCAGGGTAACCTGCCTCTGGTAAAGGAAGGACACACCATGTGGCTTCCAGGATTCAAGGCTATCACACCTGGCATCAAGCATCTTTACAGACTGAGCTGTCTTGCTGGCTCTTTCTTTGTTTTATACCATACTTTTGGAACAGCCAGTAACTAACTCTAGAAAAAACACACAGGGTCAATGGAAGAAAATCCAAAATTACAGATGATCGATTTCTATTTTATGTTCCTTGTTTAAACTTTACCTAGAAGAATCTAGAAGATCCTCCCCACCCCGATCCCCCAGCTATAAAGTGGTAATTTAGTGTATTTCATCTTAACAAGGGATTTAGAAATGCTACTTAGAAATGCTTTATAAATGCTATTTAGAAGTACAAGACAAAAAGGTCACAACGACACTTTCAAACTTGGTCACAAAACGTCTGATAGCTTGTGATTGCTGCCTACGGGGAGCAGACACCCACAGCCCAGGAGAACACGCCTGGCAGCCGAGTTGAAGGCAGTAGAGTCAAGAGAGAAACCTCCACTGTGGCTAGAGCGGTTCTGACAGCGACAGGAACTTCCGGGGTGGAGCCCGTCCATTGCCTCCCTATGGGGAATGTGGGCTTTCCGCACCGCGAGGCTTGGCTGCGATTTGGCTGCTACTTCCGTTATTTTGAGACGGTGCCTGAGTTTGGGGGTGGCCATGGCCAAGAGCAAGTTTGAGTACGTGCGGAATTTTGAGGTTCAGGACACATGCCTGCCGCACTGCTGGGTGGTGGTGCGGCTGGACGGCCGGAATTTCCACCGGTGAGCTGGAGGGGCGGGGGACCGCGTGGTGCGCCCGCACTTCCGGGAAGTGCGCCTTTCGTAGTTACCGGGGTAACGCGACAGCCAATGAGCACTCAGCATTGAGCGTCGCCTGAAGGACTTGCTAAGATCCGACTTTACTGGTTGAGATATTTTAAAGGAGCTGGGTACTGTAATTGATGAAAAACCCATGCTACTTTAGCTGAAACCAGTTTGCAAGAGCTTTGTGTGTGTGTGTGTGTGTGTGTGTGTGTGTGTGTGTGTGTGTGTGTGTATGTGTATGGGGTGGTGGTGTTATTTCTCGGTCCACTAATTAAACTTCAGCCACATGTGCGACCCTTTTGCTACTTTTGAGAGTTAAGAGGCCTGCATAAGCCTAACTGTGGTCAGGAGTTGATAGTATGTCCCTTTCTCAATGTCACCTTCATATTACATGGACTGACTGCACTAGATTGGGGACTTAATTTCGATAACGGGCTATGTTATTAGATATTACCATTATGTAGCTGTTTAAGTTCATAGAGCTATAGTAATGTTTATTGAGCACTTAGTAAGAGCATTTCGATCTCCTAATCAGTAATACAACCTGATAAGGTAATAGTGTTCTCAGTTCACCCAGAAAGGTGAAACTTCACAGAAAAGTGGGTTGGAGCCTAGCAGTTGTATCCCTTTTTGTCAGTTTGTCAAAGCAAGAAAGAAAAATTTGTTTGCTTGTTTTTTTGTATATGCCTATGCGTAAGTGTAGGGTCAACGTTGGGTGTCACCCCTCAGAGCTGTCCTCCTTGTCTTTCTTGAGACAGGGTCTCTCATGGAACTTCCTTGGAACTCACCAGATACTCTAGCCTGGTGGTCACCTAGCCCCAGGAATCCTGCCTGCACCTCTCCAGCACTGGGATGACAAGCAGGTGCCACCAAGCCCCCACCCTGTGTTTTTGTTTTGGGGCTAGAACTTGGTCCTGACAGTTTACCTACTGAGCTATCCCTCCATCTCTCTTAACTGCCTCTGTGGATGGTGTTGGTAATGACAGACTCTCCACCGCTTGTGCCCTTCTCTTTCCTCTGTGAAGGTTTGCCGAGGAGCACAACTTTGCCAAACCGAATGACAGTCGGGCCCTCCATCTCATGACCAAATGTGCCCAGACAGTAATGGAGGAGCTGGAGGACATTGTGATTGCATACGGCCAGAGTGACGAATACAGCTTTGTGTTCAGGAAAAGGAGCAATTGGTTCAAAAGAAGAGCCAGGTGAACTTCAAAACCAGTCTCCTCTAGGATGCTCTACCGTTGTCTGTTCCTCTGTTTCTCATGACGACAGCTGAGATCTTAAAGGTTGTGGGTGAGGCTGCATTTACAGAGTGCACATGTCCTAATTTGACTGTTTCCTTCCAATGAGATCTGAAAGTTCTTGTGTTGTGTATTTTCTTTTAAAGATGCTTTCTTTATCTAATTCTTCCCCTTCTGTATCCTGTCAATCCGGCCTCCAGACTGACCTACTGAATATTTAGACGATAAGCAGAGACTAGGAAAAATAGAGTATTGGTGATTTGTGGGTAGCATTGCAGGGTCACTCTTTCCAGGTATTAAAGAGTTATTTAAACTTTTTAACTAAGGAGATCCATCCTATATTGAATTTGGTAGTATATTGAAACTCTTTGGCAAATCAAATTATATGATGAATTGGTATGTTTTCAAAATAATGGTCCCCTTTCTTCCAAGACTTAAAACAATACCATACCCACAAAACAACAATAAGAAAATCTTGAATTATAAATGTATACCAAGTCTTATGGAGAAAAATTTGGTGTTAGTGAGCGTGCTGGCTAGTTTTTTGTCAGTTTAACATAAGCTAAAATTATCTGAGAGGCAGGAACCTCAATTAAGAAAAAGCCTTCATAAGATCAGGCTGCAGGCAAGACTTTGGGGCGTTTTCTAAATTAGTGATTGGTAAGGGAGGGCCCAGCCCATTGTGGGTGGTGCCCTTCCTGGGCTGGTGGTCCTGGGTTCTGTAAGAAAGCAGACTAAGCAAGCCATGGGAAGCAAGCCAGTAAGCAGCACCCCTCCATGGCCTCTGCATCAGCTTGTTCCTCCAGGATCCTGCTCTGTTTGAGTTCCTGTCTTGACTTCCTTCAGTACTGAAGAGTGATGGGAAAGTATAAGCTGAATAAACCCTTTCCTTCCCAACTTACTTTTGGTCATGGTGCTTCATCACAGGAATACTAATCCTAAGACAGTAAGTAGATTAAGTAGAGGTTGACCCCATTCAAAACATATTAAAAGTTTCTCTTAGCTGAATATATTTTATCTTCTAGCTGTCTGGGAGGTTTGTATAATCTCTCTGTTGTATCTGTAGGTCCAATCTTGGCATGGGATTAATACCAAATACTTTCTCTTTTCTCATTCCACCCAATGTGTCTTACAAGTAAGTTCATGACTCTCGTGGCCTCCCAGTTCGCCTCCAGTTTTGTGTTTTACTGGCGGGATTACTTTGAGGACCAGCCCCTTCGGTACCCCCCAGGGTTTGACGGAAGAGTCGTGCTGTATCCTAGCAACCAGACTTTGAAGGACTACCTCAGCTGGCGACAAGCAGACTGTAAGTTGTACCAAGTACACGGTTTGAATCAAATCTACCAAACTCGTACTTTAAAGCTGTGGGTCTCATACAAGTTTGCCTCATTAGTACATTGTTGGAGTAGAGTCAAGCATCTTTTAAAAATTGTTTGTTTGGTTTTTTTCCTTTCAATAGCCTTTCTTTATAGCCCAGGCTGACTTCCAATCCTACTCTATAGAGCCTGTGTTAGAGGATGTGTCCCACTACACCAAACTCTCACACACTCATTGGTTAACAATATTTGAAAAGTTAGGAGATTTTTATGGGAGAATTATCTATAGTTGTTTGCATATATGCATGGTTTGTATATTACTGCATGTGTACATGCATGTGCTTATGTGCACTTGCCTGTACAAGTGTTGCAGAGCCAGAGGAAGAAGTGGGCTGTCCTGCTCCATCACTTTGTTCTGTCTCATCCCCTGACTGAACCTGGAGCAAGTCTGGCAGCCGGCAAGCCCCAGAGATACTCTTAGAACAGCCTGGGGTTTCTGGGGTTCAGAGATCCTCTTAGAACAGCTCTGGGGTTTCTGGGGTTTCTGGGGTTCCAGGCGCACGTGGCTATGCCCAGCTTCTTACACGGGTGCTGGGACCCAGTCTCAGGTCCTCCAGTCTGCACAGCAAGAGCTCTTACCCATTTAGCCACTGTTTCTTCAGAAGGTAAGGCAGGCCTGCATTTCCACTCCATTCATGCAGAGCCTGTGTGATTGCAGCTCCCTTATTGGTTTGTGGCACACTCATGAAGTCATAAGCTGCACAGTCCCTGCCATTCCCCTGGAGTTACCTTGGCAACTGTTGCTAGGATGAACAGATTTGCATTAGGCATTACTGAGATGACCATGTGAAGTTGTTTTCAGGAAGTTAGTTTACGTGCCTATCCCTTTCCCTGTCTGTTCCCTGTGTAGGCAGACTGAGAAGCCACTAACTGTCTCTGAGATCCTTGTACTTTAAAGTGGAGAGAAGCTGGGATGTGATGTTCCTGGAAACATAAGTAGTCTATATGTAAAACAAAGTGATATACTATGATATACAATATTATACATTTATAAGAATAAGATCAGTACATATAAATGTTATTTTGTTTTCCTCACAGGTCACATCAATAATCTTTATAATACAGTTTTCTGGGCCCTTATCCAGCAGTCTGGACTAACGCCAGTCCAAGCCCAGCAGAGATTAAAGGTATAAAGATCCTACAACAGAAACACAGTTGAGGACATTTGCTCTGGTCACTCTTAGCATTTCTGGAATGTTCCCTTCGTTCCTTAGCTTCCTTTGCAGCTATGTTTGGAAAGGATATGAAGCTCTCAGCAGCAGAAGCTCGTGCCTTGCTTGGGGTCAGCAGAGTTGGTTATTACTTCTCCTGGGGCCACTCTGCCAGCGTGGTTACACTTGGCTGTGATTGCATCTTGGTTCCTCCCCTCTTTAGACAGTGCATGTGATTTTCTCTTTAGCCCTTGGTAATTCTCTTCCCTGTTAGACTCCTGTTATTAATCTCCCCGAATAAAGTGAGAGTCAGTGCTGACAGTCATCTAGCCCTATTCTGTGTATCTCTTCTTTAGGAAAGTTTAGGGTAATAGTTCTTACCTCCTAGGCTTATAGAAAGTACATGCCTTGATGTGTTCAAATACACGGAGAGGTCTGTGCTGAATAAGTACTGGCCTGCCTTCTTGGAGAACTCTGCTGCCTGTGGGATGACTAGTTCTTCAGTGAGGTGATGTCCTGAGACAGGTCCTGAGACAGTGTCTTCTACATCGTGATTACTAAGGTAGTCGTGGTCTTTACTGATAGTATCAATGGTGAAGGCTTACATATTAACACCAGTGGGAATGCCAGCAGCCATGTCCAGGTAGAACCAAACTCAGATTTTGCTTCCTTTTAGAAAAGTAAAGACAGATGGGCAAGTGGTAGCGCGCACCTATACTCCCAGCACTTGGGGGTCGGAGGTCGGGGGCACAGGCAGGCAGAACTCTGAGTTCAGGCAAGTGTAGTCTACACAGAGCGAGTTCCAGGACAGCCAGGGCTACATAGAGAAACAAAACAAAACAGTAGAGTAAAGATAGCCTTTGTCTATGTTTTCTACCCAGTAACGGAGATGACATTGTGATCAAGTAAGAAATATCAACACCGAGTCGATATGCACACAAAGTTGATCTTTCCTGTTAGCTCCTACTAATCCCACACAGTATGGGCAGTGCAGCCAGGGTTTACAGCAGAAGGGGATTTTATGGTGGCAGACACCTAGATTAGAATATTAGGGACTGGGGTGTGGCTCAGAAATAGAGTGATCTGAATGTTAATTAAAATGAAATTTATTAGTAATTAAGAGGAGCGCCGACAGTCCTTCCCCTTGGCGGTGGAAGGGAAGGTAAGAGACCTACTGAGATTTTTCTCTGTGTTTCCTCAGGGAACTCTGACGGCAGACAAGAATGAGATTCTGTTCTCTGAGTTCCACATCAACTACAACAATGAGCCACACATGTACAGGAAAGGGACAGTGCTGGTGTGGCAAAAGGTAAATGGTGGTCAGGTCATGGGAGCCCCAGTCCCTCCCTGGTTCTGTTTTCCCACCATCCCATGTGGGGCTACGGCACTGGTTACCTATATGCAATACATATAGTTTCCAAAAGAAGGCACTGTACAGGAATAGTTTGAATGCTCATCAGTCAGGAGTGGCCTGGAATCTCTTACAGCAGATGTAAATAGCATCCCAGAATTTTACATTTGTGCACTTGTTTTCTGTGTCCCCATACCAAATAAACCCTTTTAATGGGTAGTGTATAGAGCTGGAGAGACAGCCCAGCAGTTAAAACCACTTGCTCCTTTCCAGAGGACTTGGGTTCAGTTCCCAGCACCCACATGATGACTCACAACCATTTATAACTCCAGTCCCAGGAAGTCCAACGCTTCCTCCTGACCTCCTTGGGCACAGTGTGCATGTGGCACACCTATTTTGCATTCACAAAACATTAAAAACAACAACTTTTTCCTATGCTGGATGAAGCATGGGTTCATCCCTTCAGGACAGCTGACGTTCTTAGTGCTGAGAGATACCGTAAAACAGGCATGGGGGGGAACAGATCAGAGCCTCTGACTTTGAGCAATTTTATTAGATTTCCCAGAAATTCATACTTACCTTAATATTCTGGGATGTCTCTATATGTACGTAATTCCACCATTATTTTCTCAGCTGTCGGCCCATAGGTGTAATTATTTCTCTAAATTCATTTCTTTTCATGTTAGTATTTTATGAATGAGTGCTTTGAAGGATTAAAGGGCCCCTTGAGAGCCACAACGCATCCCACTGGCAGTCTCAGTTCTCTTATTACCCTTCTATTACACGTTTGTTATTAGTACAGCCTTGGGTACTTAATCCAGGCAGAGGAAAGTTACCTTTAGGTCTGTAGTTATTGCAAACTATAAAAAGAAATCTCTCCTTTGTTCCCAAACCCATTGTATTAGTGCCTCTGGAGAAACAGAGCAATAGGATGAATAGCAACATATATTTATATAAGTATATATCTATATATACTTATGTGTGTGTGTGTGTGTGTATATATATATATATATATATATATATATATATATATATATATAAAATCAACTTAGACTAAAATAGTAACAACAATTGTCTCTCACCTAGGAGGGTAAGAACCCATTAGTTGCCTTGTTCTTAGGCCTCAGCAATGGCAGACATCCCTCAGGGGCCGTGCCACACCAGATAGGCAGGGAACCCTGTACCTGCACAGTCCACCAGACTGACTAGCTCAGTAGTCCCAGTCTGGCACTGGAAACCTGCGAGGCTCCTGGGGTTGCTGGTCCCTAGTCAACAGTGGAAGCTGGTTCTGGTACTGGAAGACACTGTGCACACACCTTGAGTGGGTCTCCCCATATCAAGACAGTCTGGAAGATTCTTCAGTTGAGCCCTCCTATTCAGATGGTTCTAATTTGTGGCAAGGTGACATAAAAACCGACCATCACAATCACTTTTCAAAATACAGTAAAGTAACCTTTTCCCAAGACTTGTTGAAAATTTTGTGTTGCCAAAGGCCAACCCCAGGCCTCACATATGCTAGAGAGGAACTCTACCACAGATCTGCAGCCACAGCACTAACAGTGCTGGATGATTCTGTTAGTTTTTGAGACAGGGTTTCACTGTGTAACCCTGGCTGGCCTGAAACTCAGTGTTCAAAGGCTAGCCTTGAACCCACTAAAAATCTGCCAACCTCCCAAGTACTGGGAATAAAGGTGTGTGCTCCATGCCAGACTAAATGTATTTCTACTTAGAGAGATGGCGACCCTGCCATTACATAAAACACTAACGGTCAGTGGCATATCAACTAAAAAGGTGAATTTCTCCCATAATTCTCTTTACATCCCTGTTTCTCTCTCCCTTCCTCCCCACCACCACCACCACCCCAACATTGTCCCTGTTCTGTCTTTTGCCTATAGGTGGAAGAAGTCAGAACACAAGAAATTAGGCTGCCAGCAGAAATGGAAGGGGAAAAGAAGACCGTGGCTCGGACCAGAACCCGGGTGGTGGCCTTGAACTGTGATCTCATTGGGGATGCCTTCTGGAAGGAACACCCAGAGATTCTGGCAGAAGAAAACTGATCTTGCACTCTGCAGTTCTAGCATGCTTGATCACGCAGGGCTCCCCGAGTCTCCCCCCAACCCTAGGTGGCTCAAACATTCCTGGTCCCAAGAACACTGTAAGGAGGGACATGACTGGCGACGGGTGGAGACAGACGAAGGAGGGATGTATGGAGGTGGCGTATCTTGTTCTGCTTAAGCAGAATACCTTTAAAAAAAAAGAAAGAAAGAAAGAAAACGGTGTTAGAACATGACTTCTTTGGCTCTTTTCAAAATCATGGTCCTATTTTTATAAAGGAACTATTCATACTTTGCTGGAGGAGTCATTTTTAGCTGTGGTATAAGCCTTATAAAAAACTGTCACCTCTTTCCACCTCTGATAGAAGAGGAGCCCAAACTTTACCCTCACCCACTTAACTAGAGAACGCAGTGACTGAAAATTCCCACTCCTGACACCCAGTTGCTTGCACTTATCTTTTGGCGTGCAGTTAAATATGGGTTGCTGCCTGCACGATGCCTCCAGATTGAGAAATCCCAGGGAACACTCAAGACTCTGTGCCAGCTCCCAGGGTGGCAGCTTTGTCTGAACTGAACACAGGAGGAATGGTTTGGGGAACCTGTGCCATTCCAGGATTGATTTTTCTGGAATTGTTACCATAATCATTGTCATCTCTTACCGGCAACATAGTTTCCAGTCACTTAACTCACTTTAAGAAAAGGTATTTTAGGGAGGTATATGTGTGTACATATGGGAAATGTGTGTGTGTACATGTGTGTGTGCGTGAATGTGAATGAAGATAGAGAAGCAGCTACTTGTGTACGCTGGGATTACGTCACTGGCAAACTGACTTTGGGTTAGACTTCTGGACAATCACATTCAAACAGCCTCAATACAGTGAGAGCTGTACCACTTGAATTCAAGAGCACCAGAAGGCTGGTTACGGTGGTACAGCCTAATCCTAGCACTCAGGAGGCTGAGGCAGGAAGAGGAAATATTTGAAGCCAAACTGTATGACATGGCAAGGCTCTCAAAAAGGGGTAGAGTCGGGCTTGAGGTCACTGGTGATTGCAGAGGTTTTAAAATAGCTCCTCTCACCGATGGCAGGATGGGAACTGGCAAGGGGCAGAGAGTGGGGATGGAGGGCATTTGTCCGTGTTGAACTCTGGGGAAATCACGGTTCCCCTTGACCCTGTTTCATATCTTAGAGGGAAGAGTTTATTTGGCTCCATTAGGAATTAATTAAAAGACAGCCCGTGTCCTGCTGCTGCCTGGTCTTGCATTTGCAGGATTTTCAGCCAAGAAGAAAATATATTTTTGAAAGAGCAGCGTCTGGCCTCATCCCTCACTAATTGACACTCCATCTGCCGATGCCGGTTTTTTCCTTCCTATTCTCCCCACTCCTCAGGAAGAAGCAGTAGAGCTCATGTTTGGTAACTAATAAAATCTAAGAGCAAAAAAAAAAAAAAAAAAAAAGTATAATAAAGACTTCAGCTCCTTGGCCTACTTAATTGGTTCCTATAGAATGAGTCTAACTTGTGTATTTGTCTTTGAGAAAGCTAGGATGCATGTCCCCTCATAGCAGACATCCAGAGACCTCTGGGTACATTTTTTTAAAATGTTCATTTGAATGCTGAGTTTGAAAGTGCCAATGTAAGATACCCATGAGGATGTTTGAGACTCTGCAGTGAATTTTTTTTTTTTTTTTAAGCCCAAATGCTTCTGATACACAGCTATGAGCATTATTGCACTTTGGGCAAACAATTCCCTCAGCATATTGGAGAGGCAGTAAGATCGTTAGCTTCTGATGAGCAAATTTAACTTAATGGTAGGTTGATAGCATGTTATATCAAAATTGGACAAGTAGGACAAGACCCAAGTTTCACTGACAGCCGCTGGAGAAAGTGTGTGCTTTCGGATCCAGGGAAATCTCCCACTGGGCATGCCCTGAGAGTGTCATTGAATGGTGCTGTGTAGCTTGGAAGTTTTCACCCAGGCAGGGGATTTTTAAAGCAATAAACTGGGTTGAACACAAGTGTCATCAAGTACCATTACCTAACCGAAGCTTGCTCACAGTTGCGTGCTAAGTTTCATCTCTGTCTTAAAGATAGTCAAGTGTTCTTTTGGGCCACATTTTCAAATTTACAGAAAGTAAAGAAGACCCTAAAGCAGCTAGTGCAGGTTTAATGCTGGTTGATACTTAGAAAGGTGGTGGCAGTTAGGAGAATGACTTGTGTGGCCGGAGATGGCAAGAGGCAAGACAGCTATGCTGGATGAAGAGGGACTATCTCCAGGAGTCTCACTTTTCAAAGCATTCCTTTGGGGCTGAAGAGATGGCTATTCTTCCAGAATCCACATGGTAGCTCACCATGACCACAACTCAGGGTATCCAGCATTCTCTGGCCTCTGTGTGTATGTCTGATCGCTCATAGTGCACAGGCATACCTGCCGGCAAGCATGCACGTGAGGTATATCTTAAAGAGTTTTGCTGAACTAGAGCTAAAAAATAGTGTTGATTCTTTGGACTTTGCAGTAGTCAGGAAAACATCAACGAAGTCAGTTTTCTTTGATACCAAGGGTTCTTCAATCTTAGTGGGCAGGGAAAGGAAGTGAGGATGTAGTCACCCATCTTTTATAGCACTCAACCAGCTAATGTGCTCTCACTGTATACTCTGTACCCTTCCTGTCATATTTCAGATGACAATAAGAACCCAAAGAGGCTCAGTAATTTGAGCCCAGACAGGCTAGCCTGATCCACGCACGTCAGGAACATACTTAACAGGAATGAAAAATGGGGTATGTCTTGTCTTCCTGTCCTTTGCTTCCAGCTCAAGCCGGACAACAGAGAACATCCTGGGACTTTAAAATACTGCTCTCTGGGCCCACCCCCGAGTCTGGAGCATCACTCTAAGTTGTGAGGATCAGTGAGTTTTACTAAATAAATGGTTAATTTTTACTGCCTCCGGAATGTTGACTTTGTTTTCGAATAATGTGTCCCTAGTTGTATATTTTGTTGATGTTAGATCTCAAATTCAAGAGAGATAGTTAATGTCAATGGGAGAGGGAAACTAATAAACAGTATCTTTAGTAACAAAAAGGTCAGAGGACAGCCTCAACTTGTCTGCTGTCTGTGGAGGCGGAGCGAGACCTGGGCAGGTCACGCCTCTCGGCACGCCCCTGCCTTGTCACGCCCCCTGCAGCTCTCCAGAGCGAATCTACGCTGCCCCCTGGTGGCCGCGGCTGCGCAGTGCGTCCCCCTGAGCCGCGGCTGCGGCTGCGCAGTGCCGCCCTCTGGCGGCTCGGCTCCTTCCTCCCGCCCATCGGCTTCTGCTTGCGGGCCTTTCAAACATGGAGGAGCGCGAGTTGGGGGCGAGGTCGGCTCGCGCCGGCAGCCCAGCCAGCCCGCCCAGCCCGCGGCTGGACGTCAGCTCCTACAGCTTCGACCCGCTGCTGGCCTTGTACGCACCTCGCCTGCCGCCCATCCCCTACCCCAACGCGCCCTGCTTCAACAACGTGGCGGAGTACGAGAGCTTCCTGAAGGGCGGGCGCACCGGGCGCGGTCGGGCTCGGGGCACTGGGGAGCCGGCCTCGGCGGGAACCTCCACCGGAACCTCCACGGGAGCCGGGAGCTCGTCCAGGGCCCGTCGCCGCGCCGCGCCCACCCCGGATCCCGAGCGCATCCAGCGCCTGCGCCGGCTCATGGTGGCCAAGGAGGACACGGACGGCACGGCCGGAGCGCGACGCCAGGGCCCGGGGCGCAGCAAGAAGGCACCCCGCAATGTGCTCACGCGGATGCCTTGTGAGTGCTGTGGGGCGGCAGGGGCTTGTAAAGGGCGTCTGCGGGAGTCTCGAGGGCCGTGGGGGCGCGGGCATGGTCACCTGTGAGTCACAGAGGCTGTGCACGAGTTGAGGAACAGGGAGAGTGATGACCCACGGGGGTGGGGTGGGGAAGATCTGCACAGGCTATCATGTCCGGAGGAATGTCCCCCAGGTAGAGAGGAGCTGCAGAGGGGCTGCGGTAGTGATGAGGCTTACGGAGCGACTGTAGGGCTTGTGGACAGTTTGGGGGGGATGGGGCGAACATCAGAGGTCCGCAGAAATGATGAGAGGTCTTGGGGACCACTGCAGGGAGTTGAGATGTACAGAAGTTGTGTTGGAGCACAGCCAGTCTGAAGGTGTGTGGGATGTGAGGGTCAGGTGGAGAGTGAGGAGATGGATATGTTCACAAAATAGCACAAGAGACGTCTCCTATCCCAGCATGGGAATTGACAGCCCCGCCTGGGGGTGCCGTTTCCAAAAAAAAAAACAAAAAAAACGGCTGCAGGGACTTGATCGGCATGTGTTCACATTAAATCACTAGTGTTGGAGTGCCGCAGACACAGAATGCTACCAAAACACAGGTGCGGTTTTACAGCCATGGGGCAGGACTATCTGTCAGGCTCGGGTTGCTCTGTGTGCAGGTTGTTTTAAAATTCTAAAGGTGGAAATGGCACAAAAGAATTTCTTGCAGCTTCCTAATAGATCCGCAGGATGAACGAAGCCTTAAACAGCAAAGGTTCTAATGTGCTATTTAGATCTTGTTTAAATGGAATAAAAACAGCCTAGGGTTATATCAAATAGTTATGACATCTGCCCTGTGAACATAATGACCTACTTAGCCAGTCATAGCTTCTGTAGCCTGCTAATTAAATCGTTACAACGTTAAAGTGGCTTCTTTTGGAATAGAAGGTGTGAACTCAGTGAGAGATTTTGTTTTGTTATGTTCCTAGAAATTTGTTTATTACGAGAGAAAGACCCTGAAAAGCAGTGTACTGCTGCCGGAGCCTTTGTGGGTTGGCATATTGTACCAGATCCTCCCTGCCCAGCCAGGATTTCCCAGAGCTGGCTTGCACAGCGATAGCAGAAAGACAGAGCGTGCCTGGCTCTGGAACAAGCCGCTACAGTACTTTCTTTTTGCCTATGTGTGTTGCCACTGTTAGGTTATTGAATTGCACCCAAGTCTCAGAGTGTGACATTTATTCCTATTACCTCCTTGCTACCAAGATTTTCACGGGAAACACTTGAGAGCAGTTCTGGGTTTCCTGTGCTGTCAGAACTGCGAGAAGACCAGCTCCACCCAGCTCTCACGACTAAGTTCATTTCTGGAGTTAAGACCTCACAATGTTAGTCCTCATCACTGAAACCCTGAAGCAGATGGAGTGCCAGGAGAGATGGGTGGATACCGACAAGAACACCCTCCAGAAAGCAAGCAAGTGACTAAAGCACCAGAGTTAGGCTTGTTAAGGAGTTTCTCCAAGGGACACCTTTAGGATTTGAAGGAAGGGCATGAATGACAAAACAGTCTTCAAAACTCAAGTTATTCAGTACACTTTATGTATAGCAGAGGTTAGCCCTTCTCATAATGTATAGGCTTCACTTAAGTTTGAGCACTGGCATCTCTCATTTCTGACTGTTTTATTTTAGGCAAGTTACACCCTTGGGCCTGAATTTTCCAACGCGGTTAATGAAAGCAGTCATAGTGGCTGTTTGGCTCTTGTAAGGATTAAACTCATAAGCATTTGAAAACATTTAGGACAGTGGCATTCTCTAATTGGGAAGTTTTCATCAATATCCAAAGTGACTACTTTCTGTCCGTTGTTACAGCGGTGGTCATTATTCTTTCCAGGTTGACATAATTAAAGGTCAGGATACTCGTAGCTGCTTGGGCTGAGTGTTGGCTCAGCTGTTGACTAAGCAAATGACCTTGAACAAGCCACTCTGATGCCTTTGAGCCACTTTGTATTGTGCACTGATCATTGTGAGTGCCAGCAGGACCTAGCCTTCCCTGACAGTACTCCGCGTAGGCCTTGTTAGGTAAAGCTCACTAGAGAGGAAAGTTAACGTTGTGGTAGGTCTTTGTTGTAAGCATTCCTTTTTATTTTGTTTTATTTCTATTAATTAATTAGTTTACATCCTGACTGCAGTTTCCCCTCTGTCTTAGTTAGGGTTTTACTGCTGTGAACAGACACCATGACCAAGGCAACTCTTATAAAGACAACATTTCATTGGGGCTGCCTTACAGGTTTAGAGGTTCAGTCCATTATCACCAAGGCTGGAACATGGCAGCATCCAGGCAGGCACGGTGCAGGAGGAGCTGAGAGTTCTACGTCTTCATTTGAAGGCTGCTAGCAGAATACTGGCTTCCAGGAAGCTAAGATGAGGGTCTTAAAGCCCATACCCATTGTGCCACACATACTTCAAAAAAGGCCACACCTACTCGAGCAGGGCTATACCTTCTAATCGTGCCACTTCCTGGGCCAAGCAGATACAAACCACCACACCCTCCCTCCTCTCCTCCTGGTCCTCTTCCATCCCTCTTCCCTTTCTCTTCAGAAAAGGGGGGGCCTCCCATGAGTATCAGCCAGACTTGGCATATCAAGTTGCAGTAAGGCGAAGTGCATCCTCTCCTATGGAGGCTAGAAGAGGCAGCCCAGTAGGGGGAAAGGGTTCCAAAGGCAGGCAACGGGGTCACAGACAGCCCCTGCTCGAGATGTTAGGAGTCCCGTGTGAAGACCAAGATGCACAACTGTTACATATGTACAGAGGGCCTACGTCAGTTCCATGCAGGCTCCCTGGTTGGCAGTTAAGTCTCTGTGAGCCCCTGTGGGCTCAGATTGATTTGGAGCCCTTGTTAGTATTTTGTTTCCCTTTTTAAATGACTGAAGTTGTGAACACATGAGCATTTCAGTCTCTTTAATTGGCAGCTCTCAGACCCTTCCCAGAATCCTTCTGTAGTCCACACTGCCCAGGCAGGGGATTGGCTAGATAGTGGTGCTGTGAAGGACCTTGTTGCTATTCCTGGGATCCCCACTAGGGACGATGGTGAGTGCTGCCCTTTTTGCTCCAGCACCACCTTCTCAGAAACTCTGGTTAATCAACCAGCCCATCCACAGCTGGGCTCTTTCCTCAGCAACTGTGGCTTTTAGGGCCTCATGTCTGCCCAGAACTTTGTTTCGGACACTTGGGGCATGCTACCCAGGTTGTTGTCAGTCTGGTCACAGAACTCTCTGTAGCTATTGTGCCGTATTGTTTGATACGGTCTCACTTCTCTTCTGGAGGCCATCGTACTGACAACTGCCACCTTGGCAGGCTGCGCTTCAACCCTACAACGTCACCCTGTGGCTCCAGGAGACACCACTTTCACTGTACAACCTCTCTGGATGATCCCATTAGGGGCATGAAGATCACCTCCTCTCCTCATGACAGCCAGAAGTGTACCCAGCAAACCCGCGCTCACTGTGTGACCGAGTGCGGTCAGCAGACTGTGGTCCTTGCTAGGGACACAGCCCTAGCTCTACTCTACTCCTCCGTGGTACCCTCTTCTGCTGGAGCACTCGGCCTCAGTGAGTCCTCACCTGAAAGGCTTCACTGAGTGTGGTCTTCATCTTGGGTAGAGCAGGCAGACCTGGTAACGTGCCGAGCAGACGACTTCAAGAGGATGCTAGCTAGCCGCAGGCACACCCAGCAGGAGCTAGCTGGTTCCAGAGAGCGGTTAGGAACAGAAGTTGTACAGGCTGAGACTGAGGAACTGAAGGAATGCAGAGATGACAGTCTGTGGATGGAGAAGGGCAGCCAAGAGCTATGAGGTGGAGGAGTTGTGGAGAGCAAGGGTTATTAGAGCTGGCTGTGGGGGAATGGTCGGATAGGAGAGCAAGGTCCTGGCACCTTAAGCATGGAGTTGCTGAACTATGGATCTGTCTGTTCATGGTTTTCATTTGAATACAGGCAGAGAACAACCCTCAGCAAAAGTACCTGTGTGTTAAGGTGTAGTGTGAGTACCTGTGTGTTAAGGTGTAGTGTGAGTACCTGTGGGTTAAGGTGTAGTGTGAGTACCTGTGGGTTAAGGTGTAGTGTGAGTACCTGTGGGTTAAGGTGTAGTGTGATGTAAACAGAAGGATGGAGTCAAAGGGAGCTCACCAGGGGCCTGGCTCTGACAGAACCTGGGGGGGCGGTAAAGAGGCAGATGTTGTAGTTGGTGAAGGGAGCCAGGGGACCTGAAATACGCCAATCATCAAGTAAGATTCTGGGTGCATTGTGCTTCAGAGATAGAGAATACTGGGAAGGTGTCATTCTTGCCTGAACTTCTCGCTGACTGCAAACGGAGAGGGCAGAGCTCATCTGGAGTTGGATAGATGTGTCTCAGGATTAGTGGCAATAGAAGAAGGGATTTTGGAAGAACTTTCTTCAAAATAATGCATTTTTCCATACTAATTTTAAAGCGTCTGCTTCATATCCATTTGGAGTTTGCCATGGAAATGGCTGGTAATGTCTTAGAACAGGAGGCTCACTTTGCCCTGACAGCTTGTTTTTATAGGCGGTGCTAGTGTTCTGCTGGGACCACTTATAGAGAGAAGTGAATGCTCCCTAGAACTGCAGCTTGTTGAATCATTGGAAGAAGAAAAATCAAAAGAACATTACAGATGTAAGAATTAAGATACCCGAATTGCCATTTGCTTAGTTATGTGTGCTTGCTCCTCTGTTTTCGGAAGGTGCAGGCCCCTCATTTTGTTCAGCTTAGAAAGGGGACTTCCACTTTGTGGAAGAGACAGTGCATGTTTGTGTGCGAAGGATCTACCAAGGCATTGTGATGAGCTTCAGTAAATTGAATTATAGAGACCTATTCCCAAATGTGATCTAGAAGGTTACTAGTTCAATTCTGCTTTACAAATGAAGAAGCTTAAACTTGCAAGGTTTAAGTCACTTGCTGAGTTACCCTGAGTAAGGCTCTGAATGCTGCTTACATACCTAGTGTTAGGACACATACACACACACACACACACACATACACACACACACCAAGGGTTCGAAGCCCTTATCAGAAGACAAGTTGATGGACAGCAGTGTTCTCTGTCCCTTTCTTACATTTTTGGATATGAGCTTAGCCAGCCCCTCTGCTTCCTTCTAAGGCCACTATTTCTGATATTTGCCTCCAACTGTACCGTGTAACCTAATTTCCAACATGATATAAACTCCCACTTTCACTTGTTGAGTCATTTTTCTCCCAAGAGGATTTGCCTTCATTTGTCATGGTTTTCATTTTTACACCAACTCATGAATGAAGAAATCAGTTATCTAAACTGAAGTACAAGTGCATGTGTAATACCACTAGCAATAATGAAATCAAGGTTTTTAAAAAGTGCATTGGGGTTCTTTGGTTTGTGTGTTTGTTTTTAATTACTAGAACCAGCAGCACATGGAAGATAAATTGACATGAAGTAAGGAAAGTCTATCATTGCGCCAAGCTCTACAAAAGAAGCTCTGAACATAAAAATGGAATCTTTCCTGTGGATCATCCCTTCCTGGTGTGCTCACACTGCTGTGTTCACAAGATGCTTTTTAGGGCCCTCAGCAGCCAGACACTCAGTATATGCGCCTCACACCAGCAGGCCCATTTCCTCCCGGTGTGAAGATGCACACTGAAATACAGTAACTCCAGGGGCTCCCCCAAGTGCGCATCAAAAGGCCATTCTACAACAGTAACAAATGTTGATCCATAGTGCCATGATGAAACCTAGTATTATATACGATAAGTTGAAAAATATTTTTTAAAGATTTATTTATTTTATGTATATGAGTACACTGTAGTTGTCTTCAGACACACCAGAAGAGGGCATTAGATCCCATTATAAATGGTTGTGAGCCACCATGTGGTTGCTGGGAATTGAACTCAGGACCTCTGGGGAGCAGTCAGTGCTCTTAACTGCTGAGCCATCTCTCCAGTCCCAAAAATACAATTTTTAAAATTTAAAAAATATATAATTAAATGGACTAATTCATCCTAAAGGCAGCTATAGCAACATATTGATTAAAATAAAGTAAATAACATTATAAATACTGAAATAACTTTTATAGTTTGTGCCTCTGCCTCCAAAGTACTGGGATTAAAAGCATGTGCCACCACATCAGAGTACAACTTTAAAACTTTTACAGAACATAATATAAAATTACCCAAATGAACAATTCTCTAAAGCCATAGAAATAACTATAACGGTTCCATTTCTTAAATGTTCATTTTTGTTTGTTTGATTGTTTATGGGGTTTTTTTTGTTTTTGTTTTTGAGACAGAGTTTCTCGGTAAAGTTCTAGCTGTTCTAGAACGCGCTCTGTAGACCAGGCTGGCCTGAACTCAGATATCTGCCTGCCTCTGACTTCTGACTCCTAGAATTAAAGGTGTGTGCTACCAAGCTCTGCTTAAAGTATGATTTTATTTTATTTTATTTTCCCCTCCCTGTTTTTATTTTAATGAATAATATATTTAGTTCCCTAAATAGCCATTTTCTCTGAGAGGCTAGCATAGATTTAGAAGCAATGTAAGGCATACTTTATTCTCCTCAACATAGGAACAGGGCTTTTGGTTCCTGAAAAGGTTGACCCAGGAATGCAGCTCACCAGAATTATACTGAACAATGCAGGACTGAGAACCAGCTACTGGCGCGTGCATGCCCCTTTATTTTTTATTTATTCATTTATTTGCCTGCAGACATTTTTTAAAAATAATGGTACATCTTAGAATCACTGTCCTCATCAAGCAGAGTAGACATTTATAGATGGTGAATGATTTCGATTTGAGTCACACATGGCGGCTTCTCTGTAGTCTGTTGGAGTCTGGCATCCTTTCCGAGGGCGTTGGCTGTGTTCAGCCTGCACCCGTGGAGCTCCTTGGTGGTGGAGATGAGGGTTCCTTGGGTGTGCCGGGTGTGCTGGGAGGCCCTGGCGACCCTGCCAGAGAGGCTGGTGTCATCCAGTGCTGACCAAGGCCTCCACTTGTTTCAGTGCATGAAGGTAGCCCTCTGGGTGAACTTCACCGCTGCATCCGAGAGGGAGTCAAGGTGAACGTTCACATCCGCACCTTCAAGGGACTTCGCGGTGTCTGCACTGGCTTCCTCGTTGCCTTCGACAAATTCTGGAATATGGTAACAAACCTTTTTAAAAATCTCCTGTGTGTCTAACGGGCCTAAGTAACCTTGTTAAGCAAAGCCCTAGGAAGAATTTCTCAGAATTATACTTTATGCACCTGACAATCACCACTGACAAGAGCCTCTCTGCTTGTCTCCCTTAAAGCAAGGGTGCTCGACCTGGGCAGTTGGACGTTTCCCTTCTCCCAGGAACACAGGACAGTGTATGGAGATTGTGACTATTTGTCAGTCGTCACATCTGAGAGATGCTGGAGTGCTGCTTAGATGGGTTCCATTGCTATAAGGAGACAAGATGACCACAGCAACTCTTACAGAGGAAACATTCAGTTGGGGGCCGACTTACAGTTTCAGAGGTTCAGTCTATTACTGTCATGGTGGGAAGCATGGTGGCCTGCAGGTAGACATGGTGCTACAGAAGGAGCTGAGAGTCCTACATCTTGATCCACAGGCAGAAGGAGACTGTGTGCCACACTGGACATGGCTTGAACACATATGACCTCAGAGCCTGCCTCCATAGTGACACTCTTCCTTCAACAAAGCCACATCTCCTAATAGTGTCACTCCCTATGGCTAAGGATTCAAACACATGAGTCTGTAGGGGCCATTCCTATTCAAACCCCCACAACATCAGTGGGGCCAATTTCAGAAATAATGACTTAAACACATCCATATAGTGGAAAATAATCTGCCTTCCTCAGCTTCTACCTGATTAAATGCCAAACATCACCTTGAGCTGTTTTTTAAAATACAGATGTGGGTTGAAGTCTGATAGCAGGTAAGATAGCCTCCCTCCTCCAATCAAAGAGCTCTCCTGTCCTACGTGCCCATAGTGCCAAGGCTGACAAATCTTAAAGAATACTTATGTCTTCCTTTAGTAATTTAGACAGGCTGCCTACCAGCCATTCTTTTGTTTGTTTGTTTTTGATTGAGACACAGTTTCTCTGTGAGGCCCTGGCTGTCCTGGAACTGTGTAGGCCAGGCTATAGACAGTCTCACTGTGTACTCCTGATGGGACTCACTGTGTAGGCCAGGCTGTAGACAGTCCCACTGTGTACTCCTGATGGGACTCACTGTGTAGGCCAGGCTGTAGACAGTCCCACTGTGTACTCCTGTTGGGACTCACTGTGTAGGCCAGGCTGTAGACAGTCTCACTGTGTACTCCTGATGGGACTCACTGTGTAGGCCAGGCTGTAGACAGTCCCACTGTGTACTCCTGTTGGGACTCACTGTGTAGATCAGGCTGTAGACAGTCTCACTGTGTACTCCTGATGGGACTCACTGTGTAGNTGGGACTCACTGTGTAGATCAGGCTGTAGACAGTCTCACTGTGTACTCCTGATGGGACTCACTGTGTAGGCCAGGCTGCTCTAGAATTCAGAGATACACCTTCCTCTGCCTTCTGAGTGGTGGAATTAAAGATGTGTGCCACCATGCCTGACAGCCATTGATTTGTTCCTGTGTGGGACACCTGAGTTCAGTGTGACTGCTGGTCTCCTGGACATCTGGCTTGAAACCCTCTTAATTGTTATGGAATTTGGATCCTAGGGGCATTTCCTCTGAACTTCTTTCCTCATTTCTAAAAGTAGGATAACACACTGTGATGATTTTTTGTTGAAAAGAGACAAGTTTCTCTCTCAGGATTTGTGGACAGGATCTCACTCTACATTCTGGAACCCATTATGCTGCCTAGACTAGCATCCTGTCATCCTGTCTCAGTCTCCTGCCTGAGATTAGAGGGTGAACCATCAGACCTGGCCCTGGGAGGAGAGAATTAAAGAGTATATTTATTGACAGTAGTGGTCAGAGTTACCGTGTCTCTAGATTTTAGGGTGAGTTTACATTCTTAAGAGCAGCTCCATTGCAGTGTCATTGATCCTGAGAGTTCCTGTGGGGCTCACTTCACTCTGGTGAACCCCAAGCTGACTGAGACTGAGGCTAAAGGAGCAGCTATGCTTCTAGTGTGTACACGGTTTGCAGCTGCCCTGCAGCAGAATCACCCGAGATTTCTGTTGAACAGCACATGTGGGACTCTCTAATCTTGAGGCTCATGAAATGGCTCAAGCAGGTAAAGTCGCCGGCCACCAAGCCTGATGACAGGATTTGATCCCCAGACCCCACTGTAGAAAGTAAGAGCTGAGTCCCATTGACCTCTGTGCCCAAGTGATAGCACGAGTGTAGGGTAAAAAGTCTGAACTCACCAATCTCTGAGTTTGAGCCGCCACCAATCCCTGGGCTCACCCTAAGCTCAGGGTTGGAAATCCCACCAGTCTCCACCCTGGAGAACTGCCCCCAGGAAACCCCATATAAGTCTGCCTTATAGGGTAAAAGGTCTGAGCCTACTTCCAGGTTAGAAAACCCACCAATCCCTGGGCTTGGCTTGAAATTCTACCAATCCTCATCCTGGAAAGCTTCACCCTGGAAAATTCCGCCCACCAAGAAACCTTACTATATAAAGCCTGCCTCCTGCTCAGTTCTCAGCTGCTTCTCGCCCAAGCACAGGTAGCCACCCTTCTGTGTGTCTGCCAGTATGTCTCATGTGAGATTGTTGTGTGGTGTGACTTTGTGACATTCCTTGGCTCCTGCCTGTCAGGTTACCTTTCCCCTCAGTTGCAACACAATGTGCATTGTGCACAGTCTCCCTGAATACACACAAATTAAAAAAAAAAAGTCAGCAGTGTGCTACTGTACACGTTTAATCCCAGCACGTAAGAGGCAGAAGCAGGTGGATCTCAGTGAGTTCCAGGTCAGCTTGGTTTACATAGAGAGTTCCGCCAGCCATGTCTATGTAAGGAGATCCTCTCTCAAAGCAGGGAATGAGGGAGAGGGAGGTACAGGTAGAGGGGGAGAGAAAGGAAGACCCAAACCAAAGTAACAAACTCAAAACCTCACTTAAAAAAAAAGAGCAGCCTTGTGTTTGAATTTTAATAAGCTTCCTGCATGTTTATGTGCACTGAAATTTTAGAACATCTACTGTGGTGTTGCAAAGACCTAGCCATTGTTAAAGAAGCTCATTTCATCTACTAGGAGGAGCTTGGAAATCCTAGGCAGCTGGCGTCAGACCTTACTTCCTTCTTGTGTCCAGGCTGTGGAGTTCACCTGCTTGGCTCTGCTCTAATTACATAGCCCTCTGCCCTTTTGCAAAGCCTCTATAAATAATGCTTGTTTTTCCTTTTCTCCCCTTTGGGCTCTTCCTGTAGGCCCTCACTGATGTGGATGAGACCTACCGTAAACCTGTCTTAGGAAAAGCATACGAACGGGATTCTTCGCTGACTCTCACTAGGGTAGGCAGCTCCCCCCCACCTCCTGCGTCCCCATCCTGCCTTGTAGCATAGAAGCCATGATCATAAGCCCACTGCCTTTATCAGAGTCCGAGCCCCTCACTCACACTCCCAGCAGATCTCGAAAGCACCTGCTTCTTACCTATGTATATGAGCCACAGGTTGCCTCTTCGAAGGCTTTAATGCCTTTCAGCTCTGTAGCACAGAGATAAGGGCACCTTTTATCTTGCCATCATTATCTGAATTATGTCCAGAAGTTAGAAAGTGACTGCTGCCTTTTAAAAAATGTTAGTGCAAGGCATTCACAAGATGTCCCTAAGGAATCTAACCTCGTCGCATGTTGACAGAGTTACATTGTAGGCGTTACCATGGCTGATAGTGGTCACTGCTTCCCTCGTAGCTATTTGATCGGCTGAAACTTCAAGACTCCTCCAAAAAGGAAGCGGATTCCAAATCTGCAGTTGAGGACTCCACCCTGTCTCGATACTCCCAGACGTCTACCTGGAAGGTGGCTTCGGTATGGGGACGAGGGGACACTGACCGGAGCTCACACAGGCGCTCCCGCTCCGTCCCTTCTTCCTTGCAGGCATCTGCAAGGGAGGAGTCCAGGTCTGAGCTGTCAGGGAGGACTACACGGACAGAAGGGTCCAGTGTGGGAGGTACCTTCTCCAGGGCCAACACCCTTTCACGGGGCCAGTCCCGGAAGAAAAAGCGAAAGCCCAAGGTGGATTACCAGCAGGTATTCACTCGGCACATAAATCAGATTTTCATTCGAGGCGAGAATGTCCTGCTGGTCCATCTGGCACAGTGAGCAGCTCAGCCCACTTGACCTTTGGGTTTTAGAAATAAAGTGCATGAACTGTTCTATGCTATATCCTAGTCTCCCACACAGTGTGAGTCGAGCTGAGTCCCGCTGGCCCTGCCCATGCAGAGCACAGAGCTGGCTCACCCTCTGGAAGGACAGGTCAGCAGGACTAACCAGGCAGCAGCCACTCACAGGACAGGCTCTGACGGGCTGTCACTGGCTGCTCAAGTCTCCAGTGTAAGTGCTTCGCTTTGACTTAGGGTCATAGTACAAGGGAAATCCACTCCATGGAAACCTCAGAAAGGCCTGAGAAGGAATAATTTCATTTCGAAAAGCTAGTGCTCTGAGCACGGCGAGTTTGATCTCAAGATGATCGTGTTTGAGCAATGTAAATTGCCCACGATCCTGCACCCATATCTTGGAACTTACCTTTGTTCTACATCATTCCCTCTTGTTCAAGAAATGAAATTTCTTAATCCTTGAATATTAGTAAGGTCGAGGAAAGTTACCAGCTTGTGGAGGAGTGAAGCTCAGCTAGGTGGTTGCTCAGAGCTGCCTGTGGTCCCCTCTGCTCTGACCCCCTCTTCCTGTGGGAAGCTTGTCCTCCCCTCACCAGAGGTGGCCTCTGCACACGGCACACCAGACGGGGCTGTGCCACACTCGTGGTGGCTTGCTGTCCTCTCAACTCCTGTGGCATGGTGCTAGTGCATGTGACCTGTGCTGTTGTCACCCCATGTGTTGTGTGTGACCTGTCCTCATGTGCCCTTGGTGTCTGACTTCAGAGAGTTCTGCATGAACTCAGTAATACACATCTCTCACACGGCTGAGAGTCACCTTTCCAGGCGGGCCTGGCCTTGTGTAGAAAGTCTCTCGGAATGATGTTACCGTGAAAGAGGGGTCGTACTTTTATTCCCCAGGTCAAGCCAGTGAGGCTCTTAGAAAGAAGGACGGGTGTGTCCTAAGGGCACTTGACTCCCATTTATGCTTGAGTGTCAGGAATACCAAAGGACCCAGGGGTGCTCCTACTTGAATTATATCACCGTACACTTTTCCATCACTAGTACACAATGGGCTGCATCTCGACATAGACTGTTAGGCACTATTGACTTACAAAGTTTTGTTTATACTTGCTCTGTCTCAGAAAACTTATGTTCAAAAGGAGAATGAGAAGTAGCTAGCTAGTTCAAATGTATGTATGAATAGAGCATTTCCCTTGCCAGATTTGTGAATAGCACTGGTAAGCCCTCTGAGAAAGCAGGGCAAATAAAGTGTAAGGGACTGGGACACTTGGTCCTTCTGTTAGCTTGGACCACTGCCTCATCAGACAATATCAGCAGATGTGCCTCAGTTTCCCCATCAGACACCTACCTCACCAAGGCATTGTGGCAGAATTTTAGGGAGGCATTTTACAGCCTCTAAGTGCCATGAATAAATTTTCCCTACTCTATGGCATAAGTCTGTAAAACTTGTTGTCCTGTGAGCGAGGCAGGTGCTATAGGAGAGAGGGATCTTGCAGCTGTCATTTCTGGTCTTGGAGCCTTCATCAGAGGCTGCTTTCCATGGTCTGGTCCTTCCTCCAGAAAGAAGCAGAAGTTCTCAGAGGAACACCTCCATCCAGGAGAAAGTGACTTTCTGTCTGCGGCTGCCCACATCCCGGGCCTGCTTTTCAAGGGTATCTGTTCTGGTACTGAAGGGAGAATATGCATCTAAAAACAGCACTGTTCCCCAAGGGGGATTTGTGGGCTTCTGTCTCTTCTCACTTTACCCGTTTGTATTTCTGGTTGTATCTAAGTGTGAAGGCAGGGCAGGTACATTGGGGTCTGGAAGCTCTGGGTGAGGCTCGGAGCTCGAGCCGTTTGACCCTGAAGCCTGAATCCCCCTCTGTCCCCTGGGCTGGGCTTGTACTCAGATCAGCAGCTGCTTTGTTCACTATCAGCCTGGAGTGCCTCTATCTCCAGCAGTGCTCCCCGTGTGGGAGTGCTCCCTGTGTGGCAGTGCTCCCCGTGTGGGAGTGCTCCCCGTGTGGCAGTGCTCCCCGTGTGGCAGTGCTCCCCGTGTGGGAGTGCTCCCCGTGTGGCAGTGCTCCCCCATCTGCCCTGGTGCCCCTTAGCTAGAAGCTGTAATGGATGCTCTTTTCCTCCCACTATGTAGAAATGTGCAATCAAAAGGAATAGAGCGAATTTCTGTCATCCCAGTGACCCTCCTGGTGCCGGGCTCGTGCTGTCATAGAGCTCTCCTATATTTCTATAAGGATTGATTTATAATTTTCTCCTCAACATGACAACTCTCCCTGTGAAAATTATCTTTTAATTGTGTGTGTTCTATTTTTAGATCCCCTCCATTTATTTGTTTAATTTGGGTAGTGATTCTGAAATGAATACTCTCTAGGAAATGTGCAATTTCATGCAAAGCATGGTAATTATATTTTAGGAAAGTCAATTTAATAAATTATCGCCTTTAGCATTGGAACAGTTTTCAAAAATAAAGAAAAGTAGGTCGTACTTATGTATTGCTTCCCCGAAATGGTATCACACAGGTCATCCGTGAATCACTGGAGAGGCTAGGGGGCTGAGGGGCTGGGGAACTGGACTGGGTGCTTCATGGTGGGCCCTGTGCTCTGTTCATGAGTCCCTGGCGTGGATGAGTGAATATCTGAGTCACCAGCTGAAGTTTCCCTTATGAGGAAAGAAGAGGCCAGGGAAAGGTTGGTGAGGTCAGGAACTAGAAGATGCACCCCTTTCCTCCTGGGAGCCCCATGATTCAGGAGTGGACTGGAGCCTCGCTTGTGTTCCGTGGGGTTACAGTTTGCTTAAGAGTACACCTTACCCCCTGGGCGTGGTGGCGCATGCCTTTAATCCCAGCACTCGGGAGGCAGAGGCAGGTGGATTTCTGAGTTCGAGGCCATCCTGGTCTACAGAGTGAGTTCAAGGACAGCCAGGGCTACACAGAGAAACCCTGTCTCGAAAAAAAAAAAAAAAAGTACACCTTACTTTTGAATAAATGGCTTTGATTGTTCAAACTAATTTCTAGCCACCTGAATAATTCACAGATTATAGCTATTTTTGCTTATTTATTTATTTGTTTATTTATTTTGAAACAGTTTCACTGTGTCTGCCTGGCTGGTCTGAAACTCACTAAGTAAACCAGGCTAGTTTCAAGCACAGATCTGCCTGCCTCTGCCTGCCAATGCTGTGACTGAAGAGGTGACCTATCACCCTGACTCAGCCGTTAGAGTGACCAGCTTAGCCACAGTCCTGGTGCTCAGCTTGAAGAGAAGTTACAGGGTGGCAAGTATCACCACCTGAACAGGGCTGTTAAAGGTTCATGCCCAGATACAAGGGAGACAACACACAGGGCAGGACAGGGCCCTGGGCGCTGTCCAGGGACTAAGGAATACAGTTAAATAAACCAAGGGAGCCAGGCCCAGTCAGCCATTGTACAGAGGCCCAGATTTCTGTCTGTGTCTCAGTCAGTGGCTGGGTTGACAGAGTGGTCTGCCTGTCTGTGTGTGCTCCGATGGCAGAAGCTGCCAGCTGTGCTCACACCACCACCTCTGGGACAACCACGAGTTGGTCAAGTTCAGACACCATCCATGTAGGTTGCAGGAAAGCCGGGGAAGGTTACGGGTGGGAATACTGTTTTGAAAGTATCGTGCATTAAATGGCAGAGTTAATGTAGAACTAGGGTCCTGCCACATGCAAGTCTGTGTCCACAAAGCCATCAGTACAGCTTTCACCTGGGCTGTCCGTTTTAGTGTCTGGGAAGCTTGAGGTCCCTTCTTAGGACCAGCAGGCGGTTTGTGAAAGGCTTAGCTGGTTAGCATCCGAGGCAGGGGGTCTGAAGGAGTCTCTCTCTTGCTCTTTCATTGCCTGATGCACATCAAGATAGAGAGCATTGTGGTGTGGGTGCCCATGAACTCTCCCTGTGAGAGCTGTCAGAGCAGGAGCAGGCTCATCTGCCTTGGCAGAGGAAGAGCGCCCCTTCAGGCTGTCAGGTTATGAGCTCCGAGCTGCCCTTAATCCTCCTCAGCCTCCCAGAGGTCTGCGCCAACACTTCTGCCCTTTAAGACAAAAGAAACAGGCCCAGCACGAGTGGAAGTGGGTGTCTGTTTCTGTTTGCACTGTTTCTGTGACAGTCACCCAGGCAAAGTCATGAAATACACTTGGTCCTATAAATTGCTTCTTTAAATGTCCCAAAGATTTTTCCTGTAGGAAAACATTACAAGTATTCAAAGACAGCTAGCTGTCACTGGTGCTCCCCCCAAAGCGTGTCACCCCCTTCTGTGCTTCTTATGAATGAATTGGTTGCTGTGTGCAGGTCAGGTTAATGGAAGAACGAGTCTGGTGGTGTAAACAGAGTGGTTTGAGAGATGTCTTTCGTTTTTCTCTTCCTGCACCATCCCTGGAATGCATGCAGCCTGCTGTTGGTGCCCTGTTACCTGCGTCTTTCTTATCCAGGAGGCTGCTCTCAGTGCTTGGAAGTAAAACCATCTCAACTGGCCTGTACAGGAAAGGCTGTAAGTCTGCCGTTACTTTCTGGCAAATTTAAGATAAGCCTTGGGCACCTGTCACAGTTTTCTGAAGATGGTTGGGGCTTCCTTACCTCCTAGTGTGGAGTGTTTCAAATGTCTGTCACTTCTCTTGCACAGTCCTAACAAAAGTGAAAGCCCTCTGTCAAGAAACAACATGGGTGGTCCAAAGATCAGGGGCAAGAAAACCCGGCACACCTGGGACCCTTGGGGTCTTTAAGCGGCGGCGTCCAGGCTCCCTGAGAACACCAGCTGCAAACATCCCAGGGAAAGCTGGGAGTTTGGTTCCTGGCACATTGCAATCACTTTTGATTGTGAGTCCTTGGGAGCAAAGTTGTATTTTCACAACTATGAGGAAACGTCTGGGAACTCCTAGGGGTTGTTTCAGGCGATTGACTGCCTGAGTTCAGAGCAGCGAGCCCGGCCCCTTCTGTTTTCCTGGCAGGAAAGCAAGACAGTGAGCCATGCCCTAAAACACTCACACCTGTAATCCCAGTCCTCAGGAGACTGAGGCAGGAGGATCCCTGTGAGTTCCAGGCCAGTCTAAGCTACAGAGGGAAAATGTCTCAAAAAAAACGAAAACAAAACAAAACAAAACAAAAAATACTAAAATGACAGCAACCAAAAGTAATTTGCTTATTCAGTACAATCATGCAAAGACTCTGGCCACCGTGTCCCCTCTGCACTGTGACTTGGTGATGGTTTTATGGACAGGGCTGAAGCTGGATGAGATGACAGGAGTGCTCATACAGCAGCTGACATAAGAACCCCCAACTGACCTCTTCTTGTTGTTAAGTTAACTGAGACCCTTCTTGTTGAGGGTGCCTGCTGCTAGTAACCTTTGCAATGTTCTGCTTTTAATATGTGTCAAATGGGAGTCTGGAAACCGTAATAAACATGGTTGTATCCATTTGCTTGCTGCTTGGTCTCTGCTAACTTGGGGAGAATCCTGGAGAAATTTCGGGTCTATTACCAAAAGAAGACACACATGTAGAAAGTTAAAATATTACAAGCAGGGGCTGGAGAAATGGCCCAACAGCTAAGAGCTACACCGTCATAAGGATTGGAGTGCAGATCTATGCACCACGTAGCAAGTCAGGCATCCCACAATTCCTGTAACCCCAGGTGTAAGCCGTCGTGGGCAGCAGAGACGATGGCGCTTAGTGGCTTCTAGCCAGGCTCAGGGATGTGACCCCACTTCAAATCAAAGGGGGAGGGTGAAGGAGGACATCTAGTGCCCTAAGCATGGGCACAAATGCGCACAAATGTGTGTGCTCACACACACACACTCACAGAGACACATAATCAAATAAGCTTTAGCTAATTGCAGTCCTACTCTTGTGATCTTGGGTCTTTTTGATTCCAAAGCACATCTCTGGAGTCCCATCCTCCACGCGCATTTGTTCCCCTAAATTTGAGTTCTCCCAACTCTGAGCTGCACTAATCGCCCTGTGGACTTCTGCCTGGCCTTCACTGGCATTAATCCATTCTCCTCATGATCTGGTGAAGTCACCACTAATTCGTATCCTTAGAGGCTTCCAGAAATCTGTGAATGAAAGCAAGCTGAGTGGCCCGAGGGCTTGCCACATAGGTGACTTAATCTCTCCTGTGAGCGTTCTCGGTACCCAGTAGGACAAATAAGTCACGTTGGTTTGGACATCTCAGCACACTGGAGGTAGAGTCAGGAATCGGAGGCTAGCCTAGGCTACATAGCTAGATCCAATCTCTAAAGTGCTACGGACAGTATAGCTTGGTGGTAGAGTGCTGGTCTAGCATGGGCAAACCCCTGGTGCTCGCTCTCACACACACTACTGATTCTTTCTCACGTTAACTTGGCATGTCCTAGGTTAACCTGGGCTCAACTGCATTTATAAATTCCTAACCACCACAAAAGGGGAGGATGAGGAGAGGCCCACAATTCCCTTGTTTCATACCTCAGAGATTAGCCAGGGTAAGGAAAGCCCGTAAATAAATATATCTATCTTTACCTTGGTTTCCTGAGTAGGGTAAGAAAGAACTGGAAAAAAAAAAATTCCTTGCTGGCTAGTCTGCTCAGTTGCCACTAGGTGGCAGTGGGTTAAAGAAAACTGCTTCAGTAGATCTCGGAAGGACCCATGTCTCAGGCAGCGATCCATACTTTGACATCAAGGAAAAAAATCAGCTGCGATCCACCCCATGGCAATGTGGGTTGTCGTGGATTGTAATCTGAAGCTCAGCGAGCGCGGCGGCTGTCAGTCAGGGAGGGAAACGAACTTAGAAAAGAGTGAGGAGAAATGTTTCCTAGTATCCCCTATTCAGGGTGTCGGTCACTATCTCCCCCTGCTGGCAGGAGACTGCGCCTGCACTGCTGTACGAAAGCCCTTGTTTCTCCCGGCAATTGAAACAATAACAGTCCGAAACAATTGAGACGATACAGTCTGCAGCGCCGTCTGAAAGCCCAGGTGTGGCAATGGTTGCTACCCAGTGGAGTGGCCACTCCAGAACTGGATGCAGACATGTTCATGAGTCAGACGGGCATTTATAATGAACAGAGGAAACCTGCTGTGTTAGATTAGAACAGCCAAGCAACGGGATCGGGGTTTTGGGTATCAGTGCTTACCGACATCCTAAGGCATGCCAGGGCCTCCAAAAGGCTTCCCTAGCCTTCCGGAAACATGAGTTTCTAGCAGCAAATGTGGTGGAGGCAAATGTGGTGAGTGACATAAGAACTGATTTTCAAAGGAGAAACAAGATTATGGTTGTGCTTGTCTAGTTTCCATAACTATAATGACAACTATATAGCTATATATAATTATATAACTATATATGCATTGTTATATTTTATTATATATATATTAAAGAGAAGGGTTTATCTGACCCATAATTTTGGGGGTTCCTGCCTCATTAGCCCCATTGCTCCAGGCCTGTAGTGAGGCAGCCCGCTACAGCAAACCTCTACCCTCTGTATTTCATAGTGAACTTATTTCCTGGGAGGGTCTTTGGCTCTCAGGAATCACTTCAAAGCCTTAGTTTCCTCATCTCTAAAGTAGGCACACACCATTTTCATCTTTAAAAGCTGGCGGTTGGGGCTGGAGAGATGGCTCAGTGGTTAAGGTGCTTACAGGCCCTCAGAGGACAGAGCTACAGATCCCAGCAACCGTGTAGGTACCTCACAGGCATCTTTACCTCCAGCTGCAGGGCATCTGATGGCCATGCTGGTCTCCAGACACATGTGGCAGACGCAGACACTTACACATAAATAAAAATCAGTCTTAAAGCATTGGTGATGTAGCCTGCTAAGCCAACAGAGCACCCCCGTGGTGCCCTTTACACTTGAACTTGCTGTGTGATGTTCTGTGCTTTTCTGCTTTTTTTTGCCTTGAGACCAGATCCCTCACACTGGCACTGTATCCTCCTTTCTCCCAGCATGCATGTATCTGAGAGGTTATTCCTTGGCTCCCCCAAATTCTCCATGCTCCCTCAATTGGCTCTTCCTGGGTTAAACCTTCAGAAGATCACATATGCTTCGAGTGGAGCCCCGTGCTTCCCCAGGAAGGACATTAGGCTCCATGGGACATTCATTAGTTGGGGTTACAAGAGGGCCATGGGGCACTGGAATGGTAATTTCCTACAAGAGACCCCAGTGACCCAGTGCGAGCTAGCTCAGCTGGTCTGAGCATGTGGCTAATGAGGGAAGGGTCACAGATTCACTCCTGTGTGGGCCAATTAGAGTCACGTGGAAAGTACACGCCGGTGGCAGCAAGCAGCAGCTCACACATTAGCTAACTGGTCACCAGGAAGGCTCGTCACCAGCTATCATCACTGTCAGAAACCTGAGCCAGTGCTTACATCATCTTTCCTGTGACTGCATGGCCCAGTGTGTCGCCACTCCCAACACACACTCCAGTAACTCATGGCGTCTTCAGGGTTTCTGCCTTGGTCTCCAGCACACCTCCTGTTGCCCAGGTCTATTTAGCCATTGTTTTCCTTTAGGTTGGTTTGCTTTTTTAACTTTGACTTAAAAAGGAGCCGAGAGAGGAAAATTGAGAAATCTGTCCCGGATCAGGGCTCTCTGTATAGCACATGCAATTATTCAAAATAAAGCCTTCATCTTCCCGCCAGCTCTTAGCAGCTCCCGTGCTTGCCACTGTTGTAAAATGTAGATGTAGAGTCTGCGTGTGCTGTGTAACACAGGGCAGGGATCAGAAGCCATCTGCAAGGACTGTATTAGGAAGCATTTGCTTAAAAAAAAAAAAAAAGGCAATTTGCCACGGTGGGGACGCTCAGGAAGTTTCATAGTCACACCAGATAAAATGATCATCCTTGCAGGAATCTTGACACCAAAGGCCTTTCTGGAAGTCACTTTTGAGCAGCTATTAAGTTGGAACAAACCCAAGGCTCCTTCAACAAACCACCGTTTTCTCCAGCGTCACAGACTGTCCCACCCCACCCCCAACTATCTAAAACCTTTGCATAATTTCTTTTCTTTTCTTTCTTTCTTTTTTTTTTTTTTTTTTAGGATTATTTATTTCTTTTATTTATATGAGTACACTGCCGCTGTCTTCAGACACTCCAGAAGAGGACATCAGATCCCATTACAGATGGTTGTAGACCACCGTGTGGTTGCTGGGATTTGAACTCGGGACCTCTGGAAGAGCAGTCAGTGCCCTTAAACTGCTGGGCCATCTCTGCAGCCCGAGTAATTTCTTATATCTCCCATCCCCAGCTGCCGCTAAAGCCCGTGTAAACATGCCAAGTGGATGTGTTTGCGAATCAGCTCTGTGTTCTTCCGGTCACTAGCTAGCTTTTGCCCTCAGCCCACTCACGGTCCTTCTGCCTCAGCTCACTGGACTTGGATTACAGACACATTCCACGCCTGGCTATTTGATTTTCTTGTATAATATGAAGAGTACCTGCCAGGCGTGGCGCACGCCTTTAATCCTAGCACCAGGGAGGCAGAGACGGGCGGATCTCTGTGAGTTCGAGGCCACACTGGTCCACATAGTGTGAGCTCCATGCAAACCAGGGCCACACACAGAGAGACTGTGTGAAACAAACGGAGGAGGGAGGGACTGAGGTTTTTGCCAGCTCCCATATATGTATCTCAGGCCCCCTCCAGTTCATCCGACTGTGTAACTTAAGTATTTTCCGTGTGTGCTTTGAAGCAGAACCCGGAAAGCTTTATTCTAATCCGTGCTCTCTCAGGCAGTCTGGGGGCTTAGGAGGGGCTGGCAAGCTTCCACACACTGGGCTTGGGAGCCGCTGCTGGCTTTGACTTGAGAAATGAAACCAAGTTCAATCCTAGTGACAGTTGATTGTACTTCACAGTGGTCCGTGGCTGAAATTGTCCCATGAGCTATTGAATAACGGATGCATGAAAGTGTGCCGGGAGCTTAGGAAACACTCAACAAACGGCAGTTGCCATGTGGAGGACCAAATGACTGACGACTGACCGACTGACATGTCCTGTTGACTCTGACCATAAGACCTCAGGTTTGCCTTCACCCTCTTGTCTCTTCCTCTCCTTTCATGAGCCCATGATTCAGAAACTCATCCATTAAGAGCACTGACTGTTCTTCCAGAGGTCCTGAGTTCAATTCCCAGCAACCACATGGTGGCTCACAACCATCTGTAATGGGATCTGATGCCCTCTTCTGGTGTGTCTG
>NC_034603.1:14369221-14374798 GCF_900095145.1 Mus pahari | reverse complement strand
AGAAGAAGAAGAAGAAGAAGAAGAAGAAGAAGAAGAAGAAGAAGAAGAAGAAGAAGAAGAAGAAGAAGAAGAAGAAGAAGAAGAAGCTCATCTCTGCTCTTACCCAGACAATTCAATTAGCCCTTTCATTTGTCCCTCAAGGGTATCATCTATCTTCATGGTTGACCCATATGGCTCCGTTTGGATGCTTGAAGCCTCAAGTAGCAGAGCAGTCAAGTGACAGTTAATTCACCCATTAAGAGGTCCAGTTTCCATAACTAGTTTGAAAACAAAGTAATCGCTGGGCTTGACTTGGGACAGTTCGTCTAAATGATCATGTTTGTTTGTTTTGCCTTCTACCTTGTGGTCTCAGTGTGGCTGCCCTGGTTCCAAATACCACCTCTACTTGTGATGCCATCCAAAGGCACAGAAAAGAGCCAGGTTTCCTCCCACACACACCAAAAAGAAAAAAAAAATGCTTCTAAAAGCTTCCTAGAATTCCTCAAAGCACAACTACCTTAAACCAACCATCGACAGAGTGGAGAGGAATTACAATGACAGGCTGTCCCCAGGCCTGGCTCTGTGTTCTTTGAGCACTGTATTAGTGGAATAGCCAAACACAGCTGGGATTCCTGCAGCTATGTTGGGTAACGTCATTTCAGCCAGTACTTCCTACACTCTGCTGGCTGATTCAAGTGTGTCCTGCTTGGCCAAGCCTCCCCCAAAGCTTATGCAGCAAAGCCGGTCTCTTTCCCTGGAGTTGGGTGTTCCCTCCCTAGTGTAGCAGACGAGATCTGGCTCCTCGGCACCATTTATAATTCTCAAGGAGGGGACAACATGACTATCCAGCTTTAAACCTCCAAGTGGAGGGCTGGATCCATTTTGCATCTCACAAGGCCCAACACATGGCACAGAAGTTGGACACAGCAGATTTTCATCATTGTGTGTGTGTGTGTGTGTGTGTGTGTGTGTGTGTGTGTGTGTGTGTGAATGGACATACCTGCCAGAGGGACAGAGGGAGCATGAAGCAGTGTCAGCAGCTAGACATTGAATTCAGCAAGAGGCTAAAAGAATTTGGTGCCTGAACATCACCAACATTTTGTTGAAGGACTGACTGCCAAGCCCCCCTGTGCACGGGGGACCATTAGTAATTCCGGAGCTATGCAAATTAAAACCCTGATGTATGATTTATAGCTTTAATAACATTCTGAAGGCTCTTAAATTTTAATCACTTGCAACATCCTTTTTAATATTCAATTACTTTATTAACTAATTAGGTCACTTGCTGAAGAGGCACATAAGACTGGTGCTATTTTAATATCAGCTGAGCCTCACAAAATACCTTTGAAATGGTGCAAATGGTTTATTTATTTTAAACAGATCATTAAGATGCTATAATTAATAAACCAATTATGAACAAGAGGCTGGATAGTGATAGATGCTGGCGCACAATGGCAGTGTCCGACAGATTAGTCATTTTTATATACGGACATCAAGGGGCAAAAATTTAAATGAAACCCCACCATAAAAAGCACTCTCCTAAATAATTAACTTGTTCAGTGACTGATAACCCTATCGAAGCAAGCCTAACTTGAGGCTTATTCATCACGCGAACCTGAACCGCGTGCTTCCATTTCATCTTATGACAGCCTGGGTAGGGAATCCCCAGCCAGCTAAACCTGCGCTCCTTGATTACTTACAAGGTTTGCAGACTGAGCTGGGCTCCCCTCTATGTACCAGTGGGCTGGAGTGAGCCCAGCCTCCCAGAGGACACTGGGAAAGAGCCACACTCAGGGGCAGCAGCAACCCGGCTTATTGATTTCTCCGTGCCTACAAAGGGCTTCAAAGCAAACAAAGTGAACAAAGAAAGCAGAGGCCAATCCTGTGGGGAGTTCCAGCCTGGATTTTAGAAGTTGCAGGGCTGGGGGTGGGGCTGCTAAAGCAGGCAGGCGCTGGTCGCTGGTCGCTGGAGTTGTTGTTGTTGTTGTTTTCTGGGGTCAGAGTGAACCTAGAAGAAGCAAACGCTTTCACTGTGAAAGGACACTGTCAAATCCTAGGGGCTGGGTCATCTTCCTGGATAACAACTAAACCTAATGGCTTCCTTTATTGAGTGCTTACTGCGTACCAGGCTCAGACTCATCTGCTGGATTAGCTCCCTGCTATCTTCATGAATCTCAGTGTACACCTGACATGTCTCCCTAAGGTTCCTTCGGGATAAACTGCAGTTCTGCCAATTCCACACGCCCCCTTTGTGGGCTGTAGCTTAGGGTGTGTGTTCCGTACCTAACCGAGGTGGTTTTTAACTAAGCACAAGGGCCAGGCCCTGCGTGGGCATCAGAGACTCATCACGGGGCTTATATTGTCTTGGGACGGATGGACAATCTGCAAAAGGAAAGACCGTAAATAAGAATGCTAGCTAATGCAAAGCATTGTGCAGATAGAATTTAAAGAGCAGGGCTGTGGCGATGGCACTGCAGGCAAGTCCATGGACCTGGGTTCAAGTCTGGAGGGGAGAAGCAACTCCTATAAACTGTTTTCTGATGATGCACACGTACACACACACGGGGGCAGGGGGAGAAAAAGTGTAAGCGTGTGTGTGTGTGTGTGTGTGTGTGTGTGTATGTGTATATATGTATATATGTATATATATATAATATATATAATATATTTATATTTAATAAAAAGTGCAGAATTTGGTAGAGGGTGAGTTTGTAATTAAGTCACCAAAGAAGGTCTCTGAAGAAAATGTCTTGTGCAAATTGGTCTGGAATACTGTTCCTCTTCCCTCAGTCATGAAGTCTGCTTCTCACTCTGTTTTTCGGGGTGGAATGGGGATGAGCTAAGAGAGTCAGGGAGGCAGGGTGAGACAGTCAGGTAAGAAAAAGCTGGGCTTCTGTAAAGTCAAGATCATTACCAAGTCTAGAAACCTGCTTGCAGTGAACTTGTATAGATGTGTGCCTCCCGTCACCTGGGGATTACAGATGTAAGACACCACATCTGGCTTTGTACGTGGGTTTCCAGGACCAGGGCTCAGTTCACCGGGGTTTTCGAGGCAAGCAGTTTTGACCCGCTGCAGTAACTCCCTATCCCTGGGCTGTGCTTTTCAATACTTTCTGGCTACAATCGATTCCTGATTAGTCAGGGAGAACTTCACTGGAGGTACCCGTGCAATCTCACCGTAAATGGATTAGGGAGGGCTCTTCTGCAGACCCCAACCCATGCACATTTACCCAGAAAAGTCCCGTTGTCTCTTAGAGTGTGATCTGTGCGTATGACCTGATTTCTACAAAGTCAGTGACATAAAATTCAACTTCATTTAAAGATAGTTTTTGGCCAGGCAGTGGTGGCGCACGCCTTTAATCCCAGCACTCGGGAGGCAGAGGCAGGTGGATTTCTGAGTTCGAGGACAGCCTGGTCTACAGAGTGAGTTCCAGGACAGCCAGGACTATACAGAGAAACCCTGTCTCAAAAACAAAAACGAAAACAAAAACAAAAACAAAAACAGACAGTTTTTTATATAAAACTGTACTGTGCTGGTGTGGCTTTGGGGGCTTTAATTAAAGATGAATTTATCATTCTTATATGTATATATAGGCCTAGGTGTATGTATGTGTAGCACATTCATTCAAGAGCTTACAGAGGCCAGAAGAAGGTGTCAGATCCCTTGGAACTTGGGTGGTTGTGAGCCACCTTGTTGGTGCTGAGATGTGAACCTGGGTGTTGTGTCCACGCACACACACCCGTGGAACCACACACAAGTGAAAAGATTTTCAGGTAATTCTGCATACCATATTCCAGCTTCTGCAACCAATCCCCAGGGAGTTGTCATTTAGCTGAAATGCTAGCTCACGGGTTAGCACGGGCATCCAGTGGAGTAACTAACAGCTGTGGTCCTCTCAACGCCTCGCCTGGCACGGGGCTGGCATGGTTTAGCCATGATTTTAATAGATCTGTTACTGCTTTCCATCCAAAGCGGGAACCCTGAGCTCCGTGTGATACCAACTACGTGGTTATTAATGCAACCACCCAAGGGAAGACGAGAAAAGGTCTCCCTTCCCCCGTGGTTACATGGTGAAGCCTGGGTCTTTCCACCAACAGGACCTGTGTCTGGGGAAGGCTGCCTGAGTGCTCTCTCCAGGACTGGCTGAGAGGAACAAAAGGAGGATTTGTGAGTGGGAAGCAGTCTCCCTCACTTGGCTCCCGTGGAGGGAACTGGAGGATAAGATTCTGGAAGGGTTGGCTGTGGTTGGATGTCACTGAGCAGTCACTGAGCCCACTGGGGCATGAGAGTCATTAATAATCTTTGAGCCAGAGGGAGATACGTATGACCTTGTGAGTGAAGGAGAGCCAGGAATGTAATCCAGGAAGCCACTAAGACAGATCCCTTCCGAGCTCACATATGTGCGCGCGCGTGTGTGTGTGTGTGTGTGTGTGTGTGTGTGTGTGTGTATGTGTGATGTCATTAGTCTATATTACATAATATATATTTACTATATAACTCAACAGAGAAAATTGCAGCATCTTTTCTCCACCCTCAACTGAAACCAACCAAACATCTCATCTATCTCCAAAAGTAAGAAAGAAACAAAGAAACAAAGAAAGGAAAAGAAAAAAGAAAACAGAGAAATAGCATATACTATATTAATAAAGAGGCCTGGGAATGTAGCTCAATAGAGTACTTGCCCATCATGTACAGGCTTTGGATTCTGTCCCTACCGCTGCAGTGTAAGAAGGAGGAGAAAGAGGAGAGAGGAGAGGAGGGAGGTAGTGGGAAACAGGAGGTAATGGGGGGGGGGAGTGAGAGGAGTGGGGAGGAGGGGAAGGAGAGGAGGAAGGGGGAGGAGGAAGAGGTTGGGCTGTCTTGCAAATATAAGGAATGGATGAATATTATTACTTTTTTCCTACTCGGTTTCTCTGTGTAGCCCTGGATGTTCTGGAACTCACTTTGTAGACCAGGCTGGCCTTGAACTCACAGAGATGAGCCTGCTCTGCCTCCCGAGTGCTGGGACTGAAGGCGTGCGCACGTTTAGTTTTTCATGACAGTTACCCTTTGCAGATGACACAGTCTCCACTAATGACTAAGCACCGTGTTAGGATTCGGTCTCGTGACTGGAATTCTGTCATGTGACTAACTCTCAGTCCACAGTCAATTACAGGCTTTCCAACACTGCTATTGTACAGAATATTGTCCCATTCCCATGAACTGCACAGTGAGCCCCCTTCCTCTGTCACTGAGACACTCATTACATTCTGTTTCTGCGATTTGGCCTTCCTTCTTGGACACCTTAGAAGAGGTGATATTCCTGGCAGGGAAATGGATCTTACATCTCCTTGAGTGGTGTACTTAAGTCTGAGTATAAACTCAAGGCGATGTTTTGTGTGTTTGTTTGTTTTGCTTTGTTTTGTTTTTGTTGTTTGTTTGTTTGTTTTCTTTAACCAGAGGGCTGGCACACACCTGGTCATTTTATGTGTGTTTTTGATGCCATGTTTTTTTTTTCTCCCGAGACAGTCACAGTCCTCAGCTTATGACAGAATGCAATGCCACACTTACTGTATGTATTAGTCAGGGTTCTCTAGAGTCACAGAACTTGCAGATAG
>NC_034603.1:14285388-14368896 GCF_900095145.1 Mus pahari | reverse complement strand
TCCCAGTCTCCAGATTAGGTTCACTGGTGAGCCTTCCAATTCTGGATTGTAGTTCATTTCAAATATAGTCAAGTTGACAACCAGGAATAGCCACTACACTGTAAAATGCTGTCCTTGTGTGGCATAGTGAGCGGATCTTCTCCCCATATGTTTTCCCTCCGTGGAGCTAAGGATTGTCTTAGGCCCTGTGTGAACTGAGCCCTGTTCTGCCATTGAGCTCAGTCTCCGCCTCCCCTCCCCTTTGCTTAGTCTCTAAGGTGGATTTTCAAGCTGGAAGTGAGTAAAGCTTACAAAGATATAAAGTCTGTCCCCCTGGGCTTTCCAACTCAAAAGGGCCAAAAAGAGAGCAGAATCGAGCTAAAGGTCACACATCAAAGCCAAATGATAGTTAATGACAGCAAAGCCCAAATGATGGCTCTTCATAGAGTAAGCGGACCAGCTATTTGGGAGCTGTGGAAGCAGCAGCACGATTGCGTCCAGGTAGCCCAGTCTCCCATCTAGAACAGCAACAAAGCAACATTACATGTGCCACTGTAAGTCCACAGCTAGGCGTGTCCTTAACTGAAAGCAAGGAGTTGGTCAGACGTTTTTTTACAGCGACTCCGATGAGCTCTTATTCACAATAGCCATTGTGGAAACAACTCAAGCACCCACCCGTTCAGGAACAGATAGACAAAGCACGACAGATACATACAACGCAACACTAGTCAGCCTTAAAAAGGGGGGTGAAATCCTGAGGCATGACACAACATGAGTGGATTCTGAGGATGTTATGCTAAGCGAGAAGAACCGGTCACACAGGACAGATACATTCTGACCAAATTGGCATGATATACTTAGAGCACACTCAGAGAGACAGACCGTGGGATGGGCCACCAGGCGCTCAGAGCGGTGGAGACACGGGTGAGAAGATAGTGTGCCAGGTACAGAGTTGGGGTAGACAATGAGGGTGTCATCATGTCATTGAACCGCCTAGTTAAGTATTGTCTATCTATACACATATTTACCACGCTATATATTTAAGACAAAAATCTATTTTACCATAAATTAAAGGGCATGGGGGATGCTGAAGAGGTAGGTCAGACACTGGAGTGGCCGATTAGCTTGTACGCCTCAAGTTTGATACCAAGCACCACATGAACAAGGTGTGGTGATGCACACATGTAATCGTAGCTTTCAGGAAGGGGAGGCAGGAAGATCACGTTAAGGTCATCCTTAGATGCATGGTAAGTTTGAAGTCAGCCTAGACCTCATGAGACCATGTCTTTACAAAAAAAAAAAAGAAAAAAAATTAGTCAAGTGAAATACAGAGCTGATTGAAAGACCCTCCGAGAGTTAGCACTGCCCTTTACCCCGATGAGAACAGACACCAGGAAGAAGAGCTCACGTTGCGTTATGAAAGTGCAGAGTCCTCTAGGCCCCATTTCTCACCTGGAACAGGGCTTCCAGAAACATGCGCCCAGAACTCCCCCAGGAACTGAAGCCTGACCCTAATCAATACCCAGGTCGTTGTCTGCATAGGGCTGGGGTGGGCTGGGGTGTGAAGGAGTCCCTCAAAGGACCCAAGAAACATTGGCTCCGATGTCTCATCATCGTATCGTGTCCCTAGGTTTCACCCTAAGCATTTTCTTTTTTCTTTTCTTTTTTTTTTTTTTTTTTTTTTCGAATTTTCTAGCTCACAAGGAGAGGCACAGAACCAATCCGATGTCGACACGCGCCAATCCGATGTCGACACGCGCCAATCCGATGTCGACAGGCGCCTACCTTTCTCTAGGAGAGATGAGTCTTTTAGGGTCTTGGTGAACATGTAACTTAGGAGAGCAAAATGGAAGACTGTTTTTGTCGTGTGTGTGTGTGTGTGTGTGTGTGTGTGTGTGTGTGTGTGTGTGTGTGTGTGTTTTAACACAGACATTGTAAGCTTCCGGTTAGGGACTCAGAAAGGAACAAAGTTGTACAAGGGAAACTTGGCCCGCAGTCTGGGAAGGGTTTTAGAACTGAGAAGACAGAGGCAATATGGACTCATTGTTAACCTCCCCAACTCAATTCAGTGTGGCAGTGACACTTGCAGCACATTGCGTCCGATCTCATTTGACGCTGACAAAGATTGTTTCTGCTTTACATCTATTGGTTTATTAATGGTCTGGAGCCTCTTAGGTTGATGAATATTCATTAGGTAGCCAGCTGTTAGGAGGTTCCCAGATGTCGAATGTAACTCGGTCTTGGAACACTTTTTTTCCCTTCCTTATCAGGAAAATAAAGTAATCGAGGCTTTATTAAAGAACTGGTTAATTACTAAATCAGTACCTTATGGCATCCTTTTATCATTCAAATCTAAGAGCTCTTGGGAATGCTAAAAAAACTGGGTGAAGACAGTGTTTAAGAGGCAACATTTATTACATACACAGATAGGTGTTGTACTCAGAGCTCCACGTTAGAGGAACTAGGGGTATGTGCAATTTTTTTTTTTTTAAAGTATTACATTTTATTTATCTCTGTGTGTGAATCCATTCCCCATGCATGCGTGGAGGTCATAGAATGACTTTCTCTTTCCACCACGTGGGTCCTACGGATTGAACTCGGGACCTCAGACTTGGCGGCTGGTGTCTTTACCTACTGAGTGAGTCTTCTTGCTGGTTGCTATATGATAAGTTCTTAACTTCTTTTGTTTATTTTTATTTTTGGTTTTTTCGAGACAAGGGTTCTCTGTGTAGCCTTGGCTGTCCTGGAACACTTTCTGTAGAACAGGCTGGCCTAAACTCCGAAGTCTGTCTGCCTTTCTGCTGAGCGCTGGGGTGGTGCCACCACCGTCCAGCTATGAAAGTTCGTTAACGATTTTTCTGTTACCTCTATTGGTTCACTAAAGAGATTAAGTCTAAAGGACAAAACTGGCAAACCAAGTAAATTAAGATTAAAGTTCTTTAATATTTCTTTTATTTATTTATTTATTTATTTATTTATTTATTTATTTATTTATTACCTTATTACTTTCCTGTACATAAGGACTTAAAATTTGTATGTACACACAGGTAACCCATGCTCAAATCAAACCCCACCTCTCAAAAATATACTCAACAACTGGTAATCAAAGCAGTGTTCTCAAATGGCTGAGTGTTTTCTCAAATGGCTGAGTGTTGTCTCAATGCCCTTCAAAGCCCTTAAGAGCAACTTTACTAGCCTGGTGGTGGTGGCATACACCTTTAAGCCTGGCATTCAGGAGACAGAGGTGGGCAGATCTCTGAATTCAATGCCAGTCTGGTCTACAGAGCCAGGGTCCCACAGAGAAACCTTGTAGAACAGCCTTACCTATAGAAATTTCCTATCTAATTGATTTGGTGGCTGGGCCTCTCATTTCTTTTTCTCCAGAGTTAGCCTCGTAGGAACATTGCCAAGGGCATACACATGCTTTGGAAGCCAGTGTGACTTTCTGAAATGGATTCCTTGCCCCCGCCGCCCAGCCCTGCGCACCTTCCTCTTGTAGCTTACTTGTGACCGACCTTCTGGCCATTTCAGGTGCCTTCGGGCTCACTTGCTCTGAGGCTGCTAGCTTTCTCTGCTTTCCAGGTGTGGTTATTGTTCTAGATAATTATCATAATGATAATTATGATGATTATGGTGGGGTATGTGTGTGTGTGTGTGTGTGAAGATATACATCCATTGTATTTGTTATGAGGTCTATCTCCCACTGCTGACCTTTAGAAAATGCAAACAGATGACATGACTATCCCATGCTTACTTATAAAAACACTAGTTAAGTTCTACTGAGACAGCTCGGTGGGTAAAGGTGCTTGCTGCCAAACCTAACAACCCAAGTTTGATCCCCAGAAGCCATGTGGTCAAAGCGAAGAATTGATTTTCACAAGCTGACCTCCACAGATAGGCTGTGACAGCATGCATACACACGTGTGCACAATATAGTAGCTATCTATGTATCTATGTACCTGTGGATGTACAGACGTGGATCCAGAGTTACAGACAGTTGTGTTATCCCAGCAGGTTCTGGGAATTGAACTGAGGTCCTCTGCATAAGCAGTCAGTGCTTTTAACTGCTGAGCCATCTCCACAGCCCCAGCATTTTAAATGTTTAATAACTAAAAATATCATGAGTAAACTACAACTACTGGACCATAGTCCATGATCTAATTTCAGTTACATTTTAAAAAGAAAAGAAAGCTGGGTGTGGTGGTGCATACCTTTAATCCTGGCATTCTAGAGGAAAGTCTCCAAGTTGGTCTACACCTGCACCCTTTCTCACCAAACCAAACCAAACCATACCAAATCAAACCAAACCAAACCAACCAAGCAAGCAACCAAAACCCCCAAACCAAACAAAAACCACACCTGCTGAGTGTGGTGTTGAGTATCTGTAACCCCAGCTATGAGGAGGTCTAAACAAAAGAATCATGAATTTCAGGCCAACCTGGGCAATATAGCAAGACATCCCATCTAAAAAACAAACAATCCAGGCCTAAATCCCCATGGCTTTTGAGGGTGAGACAGGATTGTAGGCTCAAGGCCTGCTTCAGCTACAAAGTGACTTCATTAAGACTGGGCACTTAAACAGTGAAGAAAAATAACATTTAATAAAATGTATAGGATATACTCTGGAACAGTGGTTCTCAACCTGTGGGTTGCAACCCTTTTGGGGTCCCATATCAGATATTTACAATTCATAACAGTAAGCAAAAATAGCAACAAAATAATTTTATGGTTGGAGGTCACCACAGCATAAGGAACTGTATTAAATCGTCATGAATTTAGGAAGGTTGAGAACGACGGATATAGAACATCACCTTTTTAATGTTCTATTCACCAAAAATAAATTCTACATCTACACTACAAATAGTTTCCAAATGAAGCACTTTGATGAGGATTTCCAGGGAGCACTGTCTAGACTTCCAAGTGGCATTGTCTTCCCACGGCAAACTCCTGGCCTGATTGGGCAACTGGGTGACTGTATATTAGCAGTCTTTGCTTGGAATACTCAACTCTTTTAGAAGTATTTAAAAATTTCTGCCTTGCCTATTCTTTATGGCAAGAAGGTAGTATTCCACTAGCGTCGAGAATGAAGGGAATTGAGTGGACCAGGGGCTTAGCCCCGAGCTCAGATGTTAGTGTCGCTGAGCAACTGCAGCAGCCACAGGTGAACACTTTTTGAGGTTTTCTTTCTTATGGCTTATTGTAAAGGGATCCTGAAACCACAGAGCTTCATACATCACCCGATCTCACTATAAACTAGGAAACGTATGTGCTTGGGGTATTTAAAGACTTTAGTTCTAAGATGTAAGGTGAGGAAAAAAAAAAAAAGGAAAAGGAAAATGAAGGGTCTCATATTGTGTTTGTTATTTCAAGAAAGAAAGCCCATTTTTGCCTATCAAGACTTCAGGTCTCTCCCAAATTTGTGGGAAGCTAAACTTTAGAACTGGTGTTTGATTCCCCACTCACCACCTTAAAGCAAGACAGGAATTATAGCTGTAGTGAGTCAGAGGTAAATAAAAGCTCTTCCATGGATTTTTTTCTCTTTTTGGTCTTTGTACATCATCACTTACATGGATATCAAGAGTTAAGTTCTTAGTAAACAAGATTTCTAGAATTCAAATAACACATCTGAGATCTCTACAGCTAATAAAAGCTAGGGCTGGTGTGGTGGAGTACACCTGCAACGCCAACAAGGAGGCGGCTGAGCAGAAGCCCCAGGTTATCCTGGGCTACAGAATGAGTTGGAGGCCAGCCTAGGCTACACCAGGCTCTGTCTCAAAAGTAAGTAAACGAGCAGGAAATAGTCTGCAGATCTCAGACCAAAAGCTGAGTGTGTCTCTGTCTCTTGGACATCTGCATTCCCATGGTAAATACGTATGGAGTCGTAACAATTCCCTTTACAGTTAAATAATATAAAAAGTGGTGTTAAGTTCACGAAGGCAGAATAACTATCAATTATTACTGTTATTATTAGTGGCCCAAGGCAGCCACTGGGCCTTTCTGAAGGACTTGCTTTTAGAAACTTTGGAATTTTGCTGTGTCAATTAAGTGACATCACAGGAAGTGGTGAAGAGAAACCGGAGCAAAGGGAGTTGGTATTGGGAGCATATTTGCATAAGTGAATTGGAAGGCAGAGACACACCCAGGGTGGGTGGGTCCCTGCTGTTTTATTTAATCACCAAGAGGCAAGATTGTGGACTTCATTTTAGAAAAATTAATCAGAGTACAGAAACGTTAAACACTGATCGAGCTTGAAAAGGTTGATCTCATGTATTTGCTTTCAAATGTGTGTGTGTGTGTGTGTGTGTGTGTGTGTGAGAGAGAGAGAGAGAGAGAGAGAGAGAGAGAGAGAGAGAGAGAGGGAGAAAGGGAGAGAGGGAGAGAGGGACTCAGGGATCCTACCCACAGCTTCGAATTCTCTACTACCCTTTAAAAACAAAACTTTTTGTCATAATCCAAGTTGCCAGCCAGGCTCTGAACTTGGACTCTCCTGCAATCTGATATTATATGTTTGTCTGGACTATCAGACCCAGCTCCAAGCAAATAGGTTTTCCTCCATCACCACACTGCCGCCCAGGCGAACTGAAACAAAAAGCCAGTATATTTCTGAAATCCATTTAACATGTCTGATACAAACTTCACTTCCGATTATCTTAGCTATACAACTGTATCATAATGACTGACCACCATAGAGAGTGGAAAGTCCAGAACGCAGGGAAAGCCGCCAACACACTCTACCTCTCCAGGAGTACTGGAGGAAGAAGCAAAATGCCGACCTGAACATCCAACTCTAAGTTAACTGAAGGGCTCAGTTCTTGTGATTACCTCCAAGCTAGTCTCATCAAGGTGATGACGTGTTGTACTGTTAGTGGGTGTATGTGCACATGTGTAGGTACCTGTGGAGGACAGGAGTGGCAGGTAGCTGTGAGCTGCAGAGCCATCATCTCTCCAACACTGACTTAGAGGTTTAAACAAAGGGAAGCTGAATGAAGCGCAGCAGAGAGCACCAAATAATGTCTTTACTCCACGACTGTATGTGTGTGCACGCTACCACACAAATGACCAGAGGAAAACTCTGAGCAGTCCTCACCGTCTACCTTTAATGAGTTCTGGGGATGGGACTCACATCAGGCTGGAGTGGCAAGCGCTTGACTGCTTGAGGCATCTCACTGGTCTTATTCATATGCATGTACACACACATAACTTATTTTGCATGTATTTGTGGATGGGTGTAGGTGTGTCTGTGAAGGTGAGGACAGCTTGTGGGATTTCGTTCTTTCCACCCACTGTGTGGGTCCTGAACTCTGGTCATTGTGCAAATGCCCCAACTCACTGAGCCTACTCATGTGGCTATTTTTATTTTAATTATTATTATTATTAGTTCTTAAAGCTATTAGAGAAGGGAAAACTAATCTAAAAAAAAGACAAAAATAGAACTACAGTATCTGAGAATCCACTGCTAGGTAACTTTCCCATTACATAATTTATACAATACAGAGATCCAAGCAGTTAAATCTTTAGAGTACACAAGCCCTTGGTGGGGTGGTGCCATATACCTGTAATCCCAGCATGGGGAGGCTAAGAAGTTTGAGGTGGGCATTGCTATGCAGGGAGACATCTCAAAAGGCCAAATAAACTGGACAGGCCCTCACTGAGGAAGCACTTGGCAAAAACCACTTTGGATATGGCAAACTAGTATTTAGTCCAAGGAGAAAGGGGAAGGGGGTCCTTGACGTCCACAGAAACATGGCAAAGGAAAGCCAGGGCTGGAAAATGTGTTGAGGTAAACACTATCAGAAAAATCCAATCCAACAACAGCAAAACAGGCTCAGGTATGAAATATTTACTTCCTTTAAGAACTATATATAGTTGAGAAAGTGAAGACATATTTCTTAATTAAGAGTAAGTGAAGATTACAGGGTTCAATCGTAAATGCAGACAGCCTACCCCCACTGCCAGCAGAGGTTGGCTGGACTGCTCTGAAGTAACAACAGTTGAAAGCTCCCATTCTTTGAAACAAATTTAAACACACAGAATTGTTGAAAGATTAAAAACCGCAGTCAGCTAATTACACCCTCTCTCATCTCTTATTCAGCAAATGAATCACTTTTCCTTCCCACTTAGCTGAAGTACATGGATTTCTGCCTAATTAGAAATGTTGTAGATGGGACATTAGCGACGCAGAGCAGAGCAGGGTGTCTCTGCTGCTTCATGTTTAATTCCTGACAGTAGAGCCTGATAGGAGAGAATAGAGAAGTCATTAAATAATTTTAAATTATTTATAAAAATTACTTTGCCCAAATTATAATTATTTTTCCCCCAATGGCCTCGTGTCTAGTGGATGAGAAAAGAGGCAGGTCCACGTTGGTTTTAATGAATGTTTTAATGTTATATAGAACAGAACATCATGAATACAATGGAAACAAAGTTGTATCAATTCAATAAAAAAATTTTCAACATAAAGTAGGGGAGGTAATAATTTGATACTTATAGTATTTATTTTAAAAAATATTCCCAGCTTGAGGTTGAAACATTTAATTTTGCATTCCAAACTCTAGCATCATGATTTTCATGTGAGCTTAATGCAGAATCACAGCAGGAAAAAAAAACATTTTAATTAATTTCCTTTATTTGTCATTAAATCAATAAAATGTCTGACTGCTACAGGTCTCCTTTAATAATATATATCGAACTTCTATTGGAACCATATTGCTAATGCGGTATTACACACTCAAAACGCAAACAAAATGAATACAGTATAAAATCTAAATGTGAAATTGCCGAGTCCTAACATGTACATTTAACTTAAGGTTTTAATGTAGTTTTACCTTTCAATTTTTTGAAAAGACACCAAAAAAGATAAAAATAAATATTTTTCTCTTTTGACTGTTTCTGACTTGAATGATGGCTACAAGGGTACGCACAGGAAACAGCTTCGCCAAGTCAGTCACTGCAAAGGGCAATGAACAACCGCTACAAACAAACACCACACATGAGCCTTCCTCCTCCATCTGTTAAAGGAAACCGCTGAGCAGTCCTGAGAAAGGGTTCCCAGTTCTGCACAGGGCAACTGTAGGAGACACGGGTGGAGTCTCACAGCTGCTGCCAGCTGTGGACGAGGGTTCAAATCCATGGAAACTCAGATGGTAGTTAGCAGCACTGCTGGAGCCTTGGCAAAAGCCCACACATCCAGTTACCTCTGATTTAGCCATAATCACTTATGTATGCCTTTTTTTGGACAAAAATATATATTTTTATAAAAAACTGATCATCCAACTTTAATGATTTCATATATGGACTTGAGAGTGGTAGTAAAGGAACAGACCCAATCATGACAAGGCGATTGAGGGACAGAAAAATCAAGTTCCTCAGGGAGAAAGAAGTATAAAGTTAGAGAGTGAAGCACACGTACTCAGCCCCGTCTGTGCCAGTCCTCCCACAGACTAAGCTGTGACATGGGCTGTCCGACCCAGAGAGTCTCTTGTGACCCTCACCCCATTAGGAGTGTATCTTCACTGGGGAAACAGATCCTGACTGCCTCATCTGAAGTGCTCTTGCATCGCTTCTGAAACACCAGCCTTTTTGGTTCTTTATGTGGGTTATTTAATTAACTGATAAAAGAAAAGGGAACTGTTTAGCGTCTTCCATCCCAACATCACCTATTGCAGCTACAGAGTCTTCTTCCACTCGCTCCGTTACAACCTTTTATTTGCTAAAGTTGGCAAAGTTTGCAAAGGCATCTTGCTTGGGTTGCACAGTTCCAGAAGGCATAGCCATGCTGGGCATACCCATTCCCATGGTGCCCGTCAAGCCCATCCCGGAGGCCGACATCCCCATGTTCATGTTCATGCCCACCATGCCCTGGCTCATCCCTGCGGTGTTCCCCAGGGGGGCCATTCCCATGGTGCCCGTCATTACACCGGGCATGTTCATAGGCATGGGTCCCCCCATGAGAGGGTTAGTTTGTGGCCGGACAGGAAGCATGTTTGACGGAGAACTGAGGTTCACAGCTCCAAAGCTTTGTGTCATCACATTCAGAGGCTGTTGCATATCTACAAGAAGAAAGGAGAAAAAAACTGACTTCAGTAAAGATTTATAGAGCAGAAAAACATAGGTTTTTCTGACTTGTCTATATCCAATAAGTCAATTAATCTGCCCTGATTACACTCAACAAATATTCAGTGGATGTTGGCCTGGTTACCTAGAGATGTAGAAACAGCAAGAGTAGGAGAAATATGACCCAAAAAACATTCCTACAAAATCCATTGCTGACCCATTGTCAGTCAGGGTCTACCAAAAGCCTTAAAAAAGTTTAAATGTACAGAATATATACAAATTTAAATCTATTTATAGTTTAAAAAGCTGAAAATAATTTAAATGACCAACAAGGGAAGCTGTACACTGGTATGAGGGGATAACCTAAAAATCATTTTTCTCTGACACAGGAAAAGAATCCCTTATATTTATATTGTTAAATGCAAAGAGCAAGAAAGACCAGAGCACAGACATCCACCCATCCCTCAGCATCTCGAGATAAAAGGACAGCCATGAGGCGGGGCCCGTGCTGGGGAGTTCACATGGTTTGCAAGCATCGCTGCATGGTGATTCTGGGAAAAACCACTTTCTGTTTTGAGCACCGTGGAAAGTCCGCTGCTGTAGGGATGCTAGGCAAGAGCTAGCCCTTGAGCTACATCTCACTGTCCGGGTGTTTAACACAGTCTTTCCATGTAGTTCAGTTGTCCTTGAACTCATACATCATATCACAACCAAAAGCAAAGTACAGAGTCAGTGTGTCAGTGGGAAGGGCGCCAAGTCAACACTAAGCAGAAAGATCTTAGGTGAATACGGATACCTTCACATACACCCCTAGCCATCCCCAGTATATTCATCTATTATTATTTTAATACTTGAAGAAGTCCTGTAGTCAGGGCAAAATCTATGCAGCACAGGTGGGGCATGTGAGGTGACTTACTCTGTTGTTGAATCATTGTATTAAGCGATGGCTGCTGGGGCTTGGAAGGCTGCATACCAGGTAGTAAGTTGTCTAGGCTGATGTTGACACTGGGGTCAGACCAAGTAGAGGGCAGGGTTTTGCTGGCCGACTTCTGGACCATATCTGTATTCTGATTATAGAGAGGGTTAGGCTTCTGCAGCACTGCACTAACATTCTGCAGAGGCTGGAAGAGAAAAGGATGCTCTAGAAATGAAGTACCAGCTGCTCAGGTATCAGACGACAACTTCATCGGATCATCAGATAACCACCGACGCCTTACACTAATGACTTCAATGCCAAGGTACTTCTCTTACTCACTTTACATCCCACTCACTGACCCACTCCTGGTCTTAAACAGGGCCTTCTGAAGCCTTGGGTATGACCCCATAATCCACTGCTCAGTCCTGTAGAAGCCACTCTCTCTGACAAATGCCCGGACAATAAGCAACTTCAGGTTAACATAGCTCCCACCTCAGGAAAACAGTTACTGAGTAGAAAGCAAAGGGCAGCGCCTGGACAGGCAGCAGAGACCCACCAGCTGGGTGAGCACAACTGAAGCCGGACGACAGGAGGATGCAGGCCTGTCTGCTCATGTCATAAAGCCCAAGCCATCAAGTGGCAAATGGCCGTCACAGGGCCTGACTGGCGTTTCCTGGTTCTGGGCATCTCCACTGCCTCTAGTGGGCACTGACAGTGGCTCAAGAAACACATGTGGACTGACAGAAGGAATCGAGGAGAAAGAAGCAGAGGTGCACGATGGCTGCTAAAAATGACTTTTAAAGGGACAGAAAAAAAAGGAACAGTTGACAAGAAATGAGAAGTCTACCAAGGCGAAGTGCTGGAGGAGGACACAGTGGCTCAAAGAAGGCCGCTGGCCTCTCAGTCACCGCTCTGCTTCTCTCTTCCCTTCCTTCATCCCAAACCCCCAGAGACGAGGATCTATACATTAAAACAAAGGATTAGCATAGAAACGCATCAGTGACTCAGCCACAACTAGCAAACTCCAAGTATAACTCAGATACTTTCCAACTATGTTCAAGTCTAAGATATTGTTGTGAATTAAAGTGTGAATTTAAACCCCTCACGAGTTTTCCTTTATTAAAAGGAAACAGGGGTATCATCCATCACTGGATCTTCTACTTGAGCATCAATGCACAGCGACACAAAACCACCCAAACAAGGCAGAGTTTATTGACTATTTTCCATGAGTCAAATAAAATATCTATTCTCCCCAAATCAATGTTTAAACACAACTAAGTACTAATTGGTGGTAACCCACCAGACTTTTGCCCGTCTCTCTGTGTCAGACTGCCCTGCCTTCTAGAACATACAAAAGACCCAGTGGGTGAAAAGGGCAACCTACAACATGTCACATGCAGTCCTGTGCCACCTAACAGTGTTTAGGCCCACAATGGACTATGGGGTGGGGGAGGACTCAGTCTGTGTTGTCTTACACTAATTACACATGTCACATGCAGTCCTGTGCCACCTAACAGTGTTTAGGCCCACAATGGACTATGGGGTGGGGGAGGAGTCAGTCTGTGTTGTCTTACACTAATTTATCAGGCTATTTGACCTCCTAGTACTAGTGTAAGCAACAATTCCCAAGGGAAACAGACAACTTACCTGTGATCTGGACATGGGCAAACCAAGTCCCACGGTGTTAGTGCTCATGAGAGAGAAATTCATACTCTGGGAAGACGTCATGGTTGCCTGGGATGAGCCCATAAGATCAAACAGGTCTGCCGAGTTTGAGGCAGCGGGTTGTGGGCCTAAAGTTGGCTGTGAAGCACTGATAAGCTCTACAGCCGACTGTGGGGCACTGCCAAAGAGCTCACCACCAGAAGCAACAGGGCCTGATGGGGCTTGGTTGAAGGCACTCCAGTCACCAAAGTCGCCATTCCCACTTGTTGCTGTTACCAAGACAGAAAGAAGGCAAGGGTGAGAGGCATTCTGAAGTGCCCAGAGCAAATGTAAGCTATATGAACTGTAACTAACTGAAGCTGATGGGAGTCCATGCAGGTTAGCATCTAGAGGCCCCAGCGCCATCTGGACATCATCCTTCCTCATGAATATTGTAAGAGTGTTCCAAGGTGGCAAAGAAAAGTTAGAACTCTCAAAGTAAAGCCCATCTCTTGGCAGACCTGTGCATGATACACAAAAGCACCATGACATCACACAACGAAGTCTGTATCAGCCAAACACATGGGACTCAGAGAAAGGAGGAGGTTCTAAACTGGGTGACTTCCTGTGGGAGTGGGGAGGGACTCCACAGTCCCATCTTTGCTCATCATTTAGAAGGTTCAAAAAGAAATCAGCCTACAATTTATACCTACGTAATTGGCAAAGCCTCACATTCATGATCTATAATTTAATAAGAACAAAATAAGCCACAGAGAATAATAAGCTAATAAAATGACGTGTGAACATTTACCACATTTGTGTTAGGAGGTCTCACTCTTGTTTTTTTTCTCACTGACTACCATTGGCTACTACCAAGAACAATCTCCAGTATGCCGACCGCTCAGTCTATTTCAATAAAAAGCAAGGGGAACTCTTGTTTAGTTTGGATTTGAAATGAAAGCTGAAGGGGTAGGTATTGAAGACTTGGTCTGCAATCTGCAGCACAGAGAAGCGACTGGATGATAGCTGTGCTAAGTGCGTCAGTGAGCCAGTCTAGATGAGCTCATCCACGGTAAGCCATTAGGAGGTGGGGCCAGGATGGAGGAAGGGTGTGCCTTTGAAGGGCATATTTGGCCCTCCCTGGCAGCCTCTCTGCTTCCACTCTAAAGACAGTAGCCTTTCTAACCCAGGCCCACAAGCCTCTGAAACTGAGCTAAACACGTTTCTTCCAAGGTAGTCTTCTTTATCCTCTCATAGTAATGGAAAGCTCACATTTTAGGCTAGCAACCAGCATGAGCTCTCACATTCCAGAGACAAACTATTAAGAAGTCAAGCCTAGCCAGGCATGGTGGCACATGCCTTTAATCCCAGCACTTGGGAGGCAGAGGCAGGCGGATTTCTGAGTTCAAGTCCAGCCTGGTCTACAAAGTGAGTTCCAGGCCAGCCAGGGCTATACAGAGAAACCTATCTCGAAAAACCAAAACAACAACAAAAAAAACAAAACAAAAAAAACAAAAACAACAACAACAACAACAAAAAGAAGTCAAGCCTGAGCTATTCAGCTAGTTTCTCTAGGCCCAACTCTTTTTTTAAAGATCTATTTATTTTATGTATATAAATACATTGTAGGTGTCTTCAGATACAACAGAAAAGGGCATCAGATACCATTACAGATGGTTGTGAGCAACCATGTGGATGCTGGGAATTGAACTCAGGACCTCTGGAAGCGCAATCGGTGCTCTTAACCACTGAGCCATCTCTCCAGCCATAGGCCCAACTCTTAAATCTACATTGTAAAGACGGGAGTAGTGACACACATGTCACCATCGGAGGTTTGATATTATCACACTGGGTTAATAACTTGGATAGTCCAAGTGAGTCCATCACCCAGACTGTTGGGTCCAGCCTCTGGAAAAGCTGTGTACAGCACACTAACTACGCTGGTTATATAAGCAAGTCATATTTAAACATTACTTTGTCTAGGCTACACATTACTCCAAGGAAATCAATCTTTCCTTTAGGAAGGGACAAATGCATGAATATGAGTCTGTGGCAGTTGAGAAGGTAGAGAGTGAAGAAATGGCCATTTAAGGGTGGTCATGTGGAAGTGTTAAATGCAGTCCTCACAATGGTCTTTACAGTTTGGAAATGCATGTCTAGCCTAAAAGGTAACCTCCGTGGTGACACTGTCTCATGATGCTAAGGATCAGAGGAGTCAGTCATGTTGCAGATCACACTCCTCTGTTACTGGAGCAGCAGGCGGCATCCTTGGGAGAGAAACCCAAGCTCTGTACGCAGGTTCAGGTAAGAATGGCTACTATTCTTTACGCAGGGTTTTACTGGAGCCTGCCATTACTCTTTACAAGACACTCTAGTAGCCATTCTAAATTAGTTCTGAATGAACATAAACTTTCTCCTGATTTTCCATTTGTTGGATTCACTAAGCAGAGTTATGGGTGGTACCAGGGCAAAGCGTGCTGCCTCATCTGAAAACTCAGTCCTAAGATGACTGACCATGCAAGGACGTGCTTTCTAATGCGCAGACACTGTTCAGAAATGATTAATCACGGCTGTAGGTCCGGCACCTGTGCGGTGGTGATGAGACTGCATTAATCACACACACACACAGATAGAGATGTATGGGAAGGCTGTACTGACACATTCAAGTTGTTTGTATACTAAACAACTTCATATACATAAACCCACCAAGGATTACCCAGGGAGCCTGTAATACTAGGGCATGTTTACCTTCCACTTTGATGTGCCCACAGTAAGGTACCAGTCTTACGATGGCGCTGCAGTCCCCGAATGAAGCCTAACAACTCTAGCTTGGGGGAAATACTCAGATTTTTATAGAAGGAGATTGTCAAAATAATACAAACCATACTCAAAGCTATGCATTTCCCTCTAACTCCCGCATTAAATTCAATCCAGATTATCTGAACAGCAATAGAGTCTATGTGAACCAAAGAGTAACTCTAACTCAATTACATAATATTTTGCCCAGCCCCTGCTTCATGCTTTTGATTCTTAGAGCTCTTTTTATATTGGTCTCACACTGTAGATGACCCAGATTGTATGGGAAAAAAAAAAAAAAAATCACCATTCTTTCATAACCTTCAGGAAAAAGACGCAAGGACCTTGGTCTGTACTTTCCATACATCTACAGATATACCTATCTATCTGAGGAAGCATGCAAGGTGGTGTTCATCCTTAGTTTTGAGACAGTCGCCCATTTTCTTTTTCTTTTTTTTTTTTGGTTTTTCGAGACAGGGTTTCTCTGTGTAGACCTGGCTGTCCTGGAACTCACTCTGTAGACCAGGCTGGCCTCGAACTCAGAAATCCGCCTGCCTCTGCCTCCCGAGTGCTGGGATTAAAAGCGTGTGCCACCACGCCCGGCCCACCCATTTTCATTCCTGGAAAATCAGGTCAACTACTGTAATCACGAATTACTACATTTTTGCTCTAAAGTAAGATCCTGCGTCCTTACACTCACCCCTGCAACACTAAACAAGAATATTATGAATATGGGTAATTCATGGCATAGTTTAGTACACAACTAAGTTAATTCATCTGGCATACCTAAGACACTGGCCCAATAAATATCTTGTGGATAAACTGGGAATTATGAAGTGATAAATTCTACAAGGATTAAAAAAGCCAATTAGCGGCTGTGTGTCAACTTTTCTGGTAACTTCACACAGCATCTCATACCTTGGGAAGGGAAACTGCCTGATGCAGCAGCTGAGCCGAAGTCAGCAAATCCCCCGAATAAATCAGCTGATCCCCCTGGAAGACAAGATGGGGAGGACGTTTACAACAGCTCAACTTGTGGGGTAATTACAAATAATTCTAACAAGAATTCTTTTTAAGCAACACGAGAGGTCTATCCCATCACGTGAGCTGGTCTGCTCTCCTGTGCGTCTCTCTGCCATCTTTCTTGGATACTCAGACTTTTTGACATTTCCTCTTCCAGTTTTTAAAACCTTATTTTACATACACATTATATATTACATTATATATTACATATGTTATTATATGTGTATATACATATGTATTACATATATTACATTTATATATGAATGAAATCACACATTGAAATTAACCAGACTCAAAATCTGTACGTGCCAATGAAATTCTATACAGTTAGAATAGCCATTCTTAACCTGCGGATCTTCACATTGCACTTTAGATTTTTAAAGAAAAAGAAAATTCCATGTCAGAGTTAATACCAGAAAAACCATTAACATAAAACAAAGAACCAGACAGTCATGCATACACAGGGGGTGGGGAGTCTGTACATTTCAAAATTAAAACCATGTTTACTTTTATTTATGTGTATGTGTGTGCTGTGTGAGTACATGCCACATGTATGCAGGTGCCCAAGGAGATCAGAAGAAGGTATCAGGTCTCCTTGGGACTGGAGCTGTAGGGTACTGTGATGTGGGTGCTAAGAACTGGACTTGGGTCCTCTGCAAGAGCAGTATGTGTTCTTAACCACTGAGTCATCGCTCCTGCCCCCATATGCCAATGTTTTAAAGACAAAAATTTGGGGAAAACCTTAAAGTTGGTTTGCATTAAAATCACTGTGAACAGACAGCAGGAGAGACCTCTGAGCAGGGCTGGGAAGATGGATTCCCACTTGCTCACTCTACATAGCATTAAACACTGTAACACACAAAGGAAAAAATTCAGCTTTTGGTATTTATTTACTTATTATTAGTGTGTGTGTGGCTTTTTTACACATGCTATGACATACATGCAGAAGTCACAGGTCATGACTCAAGGACCAACTCAGGTCATCAGGTTTGTGTAATGTGAGCCGCCACCCTGTGTCAGCCCTTGTTACTATTGCAGAACTGCTATTTTTAAAATGGCAAAATCACAGCCACTAGGTCAATCTCCTATGCACAGTTTGTATTTATAAACAGAATAGTAAGAGATTTACTTTTACTAACACTGTGTACTACTGTGCTTTAAGTGTTAGTATTGTTTTCTTCTACATAAATGATTAACAAACCACAGACCTAAAACTTTTAAGTTGCTGGTTTTGTTTTTTGTCCTTAAAAGTTTCACCAGCGAGCCAGAGCTGCGAAGCCAGCAGTTCCATCAGAGCACTTTAGTGTTATAGGAACCTGCAGGTTACATCACAGCTGCTGAGCCTGCAGTGCTCAGAAACTTGCCAGGTGGGACTGCAACATCTGGGCAGCACTCAAACACCACAAGGGACAGCCTCCAACATCTGGTGCCATTTCTGATTGTTTTATCGCTGTGAGACATTCTATGGCAGCTGCTCCACTCAGCTGGGTTAATTAAAGTGTAACCCCGCCCATTCCTTCTTAGATGGCCGGCTCAATAAAGGAAGAATCCGTTTCCAACACATGTTTGTTGCTCCTTCTTTTTAATGTACACTTATGCAGTCGACTATCAGCAGGCATAACTAATACCTTCTTCCGTCCCCACACTCCATCACCACACTTACTGATACATCCTCACAGCAGCCAGCTAGTGCCAAACACAGGCTCTGCACTCCTACCAACAACAGCTCATGTTGCTATTTACAATTCATCCAAAGGGCAGGATCGCAGTGATTTGGGTTTTGTTTTCTTTCTTACGGGTACACTGAACATGATAAAATGCTATGAGCACAAAGAGCAGCGAGCTAAGCATGTCTATCGAAGACAGGAACATGGTCATAAAAACAGGGACATGAATGCTGCAGAGTAGATGCTTAGCATGTTTGTTTTCTGTTCCTTTATGTTAAACATTTTGATAAAGTGGATTGCTAATAAAATGCTAATTTATATTAACAGTAAAGGACACAAAACCAGATTATATTAATTTGCTTCATCCAAGCAGTGAAGAAACAACATGGAGAAAATTTCTTGCTAAGCCAAGTACTTCAAGTACGTCAAGCCTGACTAACCCAGCCTTAAGTTACAAAGAAGAATCCATGCTGGGGACAAAAGCCGCAAGAAGCAGATTTTAAGAAGCTTTTCCTAACATGGTATTTCAGGTATATGTGACCCCCTTCTCTGACCCCATGAAGACTATATACATCAAAGTCAACAGCAGCTCCCACCCCACTCACATGCGGCTTGCTTCCTAGATAACCTCAGGAAGGAGCAGTGAGGCCGGGCACACACATGCTCTCTGGCACGGACTTGACATTTTCTGAAGCACCACGAAACTACCTTAACTGTCAGAAGCCTTTCAGACATTAAATAGGAGGGACAGGCATGATGACGCACTAACTCAACCCAAGTGCCTATGCTCCAGCTCCTCCCACATCACCTCTGCGGGAGTACAGAAGACTATCACACGAGCGCTGTCATTACAAACAAACCAAATCCATCACCTCTCCGGGTCAGCAAGGAGGTTATTTATTCCCTTACCAGCGGGGACTATGAATTTTCCAGAGCAATACTGGGAACAAGAAAAATATGGTCAGACAGTGCTTGAAATACAAATGAAAAAACCGCATATAGAGTTTAATCCAATGCATTAAAAACTTAAGAGTCCTAATATATATAAAGCAAGTGACTAACTTTTAAATAATCAGTAAGAACAAATATCTCCACTAGAGGAAGAGAAGGAGCCCAAACATCAACAGGCAAAGTCACAACTGGCCTATAAAATACATGTTCAAACACAGTACTCAAAAAACGAAATGTGATTCTCTCCTCAAAGACTCTGAGAGGCAGAACTACTTCCGTTTGGAACACAAAAGAATTTAGGAAAACTTTAAGATAAAAAACCTGAAGTGCAGAAGAAATGGGGGTCACTTGGTTAAGTGACTTTACAATGTGTAACTCACAGCAAGTGCTTCTGGAGACAAGCAGAAGGGAAGGTCAGAAGAAAAGCTGTCCTCAAGCAGAAGCCACAAGCTCTGCCACACAACAAACGCTGAAGTCCGTCTCTCTGAACACACAGTCCACCTGGGAGGCAGTGTGCAGGGGTCACCTGAGCAGCTAGCTGGGAGGCCAATGTAGCAGAAGCAGAGGTGCGGCCAGTCTGGGCTACGTGGCAAAGTCTCATCTTAAAAACATTTTACAAATAATATTCACTAAAAATTTTAATAGTTACCTTTGTATATTTAATTTGGGGCAAACTGTTTTCCACATTTAAAAAGTCGTCGTCGTCATCATCATCATCATCATCAGTGAAAAAAAACCCACTACCAACTTGCAGTAAACGCAGCTTAAAGACAACTTGCACTCAAACGCAGGATGATTTACTGAGGCTGCCCCACTGTGCTTCCAATCCACGTAAAAAGCAGGCAGGATCAAATAATAAGGAATAATTTGGACTTGATATATTTTCAGTTCTTAAAAAATTATTTTAAGCCTGGGACACGTGATGGCAGAGCACGCCTTTAATCTGAGCACTCGGGAGGCAGAGGCAAGCAGATCTGAGTTTGAGGCCAGTTTGGCCTACAGAGTGAGATCCAGGACAGCCAGGGCTACACAGAGAACCCCTGTTTTGTACTAAGCCCTATTAACCCAGTTTTTCTAGTTGTGCTGGTGACAAGCTTCTCTCCACTCTCACTCAGGAGACATACAGCTCGTGGCACAGTAAGTTAAGACCTAAATTCCTTATTCACAAAGGGCAAAGCCTCCAGGCTGACTCACGCTAAAAGAGAAATGCCATGTTTTTAGCATTCTACTTTTAGTTGCCTTAGTTTCTAATTTTAATACCTATTTTCTAGCCCCAACTTAGGAAAACGTTCTGTAGAAGGCACTGAAACATCATCTTAGGAGACTGTAAAACAGGAGATTACGATGGAGCATTTATCAAAACAATCTCAAGAACAAGATGATACACAGCCTGGGTTTCACATATGCAGTTTTAAATTTGGTCAGATAGTCTACAGATTTTAATCAAATATTTTAGCAGATATTCTGCAAAATGCTAGCAATGAAGATGTAAACACGCACACACGCACACACACGTGTGGAAGGAGGAAAGGGTCACACGGCTATGAAGATGCTCATTTGCTGAGGGGGGCCCCATGAGCATCTGCTTACCTCACTGGTGGTCTGTGGCCCTATTACTTGGATGGGAGTCTTATTATACATAGAGGACATCTGGCAGGTCCTTACATAGTCCATGTGCAAGTGCTAGTATTTAAATTTAACTTCCTTCTGTAGCAGAACTTCATTTAAGATCCACAGTTAAATATATATATTTCAAATGAAGTTATTAAAAAGTAATTCTGATGTCAAACCATGTTCAGTTGCTTTTGAGATAATATTAAGCTAAATTTTAAGGGCAAGAAACCTTCCAGATTTCATTTAAATTCTGCCTCAGTTACTATATTAACTGTTCTATGTATATAAGTCAAGTCTACCATTTATACCAGAGAAGAAAAAACACTCAAAGGGTTCTTTCTGCTCAAGTAATTTTCTGTTCAAAGAAACCTTGGGTCACAGAAGAGGAAAGCCATGCCTGTACAGATGATCTTCCCAGGTACTTAATTCTTTGACTTAAACAGGGCTTTTCACTAGTTCATGCCAGGAAGTCCAAGATAACTGCTATTCCGTACCACATTAGACAGCGGTATGCTAACTACCATTCCCACTGTAGTTCAGATCTTAAATACACAGAAACAGCATCCAGCGGCTGTTTAGACACCCACAGCAGCGTTCTGCCACGGTGAGTATGGAAGCCTCTCTAGGACACAGGTCATTGTAGAAGGACCTCAGAAGCCTTGCAAGTTTATTCCTAGGCCAGTATGTTCATGACAGCATGAGAGAAAGAAAAGATCTGGTGGTTTTACAATCACTAATCTATCTGTGAAAAGCAATTTATATCACAGATTTGTGCTTAAAGCAAAAAAGCAAGTCTGAAAACAGTTTGGCTTTTAGGAATTATTTATACAACTTGAAAAACAGCTGCACTTTGGACATTAGTTCAACCTGCATCCTGCTCATCTACATTTGAATAATCAACTTTAAAGAGCCTCAGAAAAACTACCCTTAAAAAGCTCTTACCTTGAGCTCTTTTTATTGGAGTACAGTAGTTTATTAAGACTCTAATCAACAAGTGCAATCCTATGGTATCAATGTACTTGCAAACAAGTTATTAGGAATTAACTCAAAATCTAGCACACACTGGAGATCACAAGAAGAAATCCTTAATCTCATCAATGAGACAGGCTTCAATGTGATGTTCTCCCCACTCTCCTGACAGATCTGGGTATGTTGCACAGTTGCCTGGAGACCCTCTCAACTCTGCTTGCCAAGAACTGCAGGCACAGGCACGTGCACTCCACCCTGGCCACAGCCCTCTTACAATATGCTTGATGAGAAGTCAGTTATACACATATTCCTATAATGCCCCCTTCCCTGCAAAGCACCCAGCATGTTTATAACTAGGTAATTACAGTCAATTATTGCCCTTTGACTATTACTTCCTTTATTTGACTTTTCCAAAAGCCTAAGAATTCCAGTGTCTGGGTCAGCACACACTCGCTGACAGATGAAAAAGAAGTAATGAACATATCTCTGCTTTGACCACCAAAATGAAGGTTTAGGGCACGTAACAAAAGCATGCAGAGTAACACATATTTTTATAAAGAAAAATTTAAAAGGTGAATGTTAATGTATTCACATCTGCAAAATTTATCTTAACAGTTTAAACATGCAAACAACAAAGCCTCCGAACTCTTTGTGAAAAGTGCCATAAACCTATTAGACTCTGAAGGGGGAAGCGGTATGGAGAGGAGGAGAAGCCCTGTAAGCTGAGCCACGTCACAGTGATCTGAGGTCACATTTGTCATTCACTGAGATTTGTTGACTACAACCAACAGTTTTTCCTCCCAAGACCTAAAGGTCAGAAGGTTTAAAACTGGGTGAGATCCTTTTCAAAGCTTTAAGAAATGGGTGTATGAATGAAAGACCAAGAAAGCAACGGTAACCCCACATAGTCACTTATAGGCACCAAAGAAATTAGGGGAAGGGGCTACCAAATTATCACCTTCTTCCTGTTAGGCAGTCAAATAATTCTCTCCAAATAGCAGAGAATGCTCATTAATTTCACATTAGTAAATCCAGGAAGTATTTCTGTAGGACTGTAGAGTCCAGAGTCACACAAATGCTTGGCAAATGCTCTACTAAGAAACTATATCCCCAGACCCCTTTCTAAATTTTATTTTGAGACAAGGCCACTTTGTTCAAGCTAACCTTAAATTTGTAACCACCATCAATGATTATAGGACTGTATAACCATACCTGTTAAATCATTTATCTCCCTACTTAGTCCTGGCTGTTTTGGTACCCACTGTGTAGACCAAGCTGGCCTTGACCTCTCAGAGATCCGCCTGCCTCTGCTTCCCAGGTGCTAGGATTAAAGGTGTGCACCACCATACCCCACTAGAACTTTTTTCTTTTTTAACTCCATCTTTCATATGGCACTAAAAAGAAAAAACCAGAACCATAGTTGCTGGAAAGACAAAGCCCCCGTTGAGCTTACCTGCTGACTGGCTACTGCCATCAAACAGGTCAACAAGGTCCCCCGAGGACTTGCTGCTCGGCACCGATGGCTGAAACAGTGGAAACAGTGAGCAAGGTTACAAAGACCTCCAATGTCAACCCCCAATTTTGACAGAAACCCTGTAATCATCTAAACAAGGTGAGATTTAGATTTCTAAAAAAGTAACTGGCCTTGAATCCTTATAGAGAAGGAACAAACATCAAATCACTCTTTATATAATAAGCACCATGAAATACTAACGGGTATGCCTTTTCCCCCCAAATATGCTTTCTTTTTTGTCAGTCTTAAAACATTTTATTAAGGAAACATATATGTGTGTATGTGTGCACACGTGTGCAGGTCACTGGGGTTCAAAAGAAGGCATCAAATCTCCAGGAGCCAAAGTATGTACATCATAGGTGGTTGCGAGCAGTCTGATGTGGGCCAGTGACAACAGTGCACCATTTCCCAACCCTTAGAAAAACATGGTATGCCCAGGGTGGTCTTGAACCCAATCTCACTGCCTTAGATCCCAAGTGCTGGAATTATAGGCATGTATGACCAAACCAGGTTCCAACATTTGAATTTTCCTCTAACTCACTCCTCATCGTATTGCGTTTCAATCTGGAAAACAGTGCACCTCACACTAACCATGTTACAGTGCTAGCTAGCTGCTCTTTATCCTTTCTTCAACCATGCTTCCCCTAGAGGCTGCAGCTGAGATCAGCCATGCTGGTGGCACGAGATGGGGCAGATGGTCTACCCTGGGATTCACAACCTCCCCATATGCATGGCAGTGTCACTTCTATATAGACACAAAAAGTACTAAGTACTTTCTACAAAGTACATAGACAGTCTCAGCACTGCGACAGGTTTCTTATCTAAAGAGAGCTGCTGCTATTCATGACTGAGCAGGGTAAGCCAGATGATCTATAATTGATATGACTGATGAAAAGGCTCTAGTTTACTACGGCAGGAATTCGGAAAGCAGTTTAGAGAATATGACAAACACGCCGTTGTAGACCTATGTTGTCCGCACCTTCGCTGATGACTGAGGCATGTGGGTTGAAGCATTCTGATCCGGGCTGGCTTTGTCCCCCGTGTAATGTGCTGCTGCTCCGAGATCAATGGTTTTGGAAGGGTTTGCTGTACGCTTGTGCCGGGTTGTGGTGGTCTCTGTGGCCTGTGTGATGTGGATATGCTTCGTAGTCACCGTTTCCTCTTCATCTTTGAATTCACCTTTGGGAGATCTGCCTCTTCTTGCTTTCTTTTCCTCATCACTGTCACTAAAAGATATTAAAAATGAAACAACGTAATAAGGCTTGGGATTACTGTAAGAAGGAGCCCTTAGTGATTTGAGTGAAGGAATTCAAATGTGCTAACTCCAAAACTCTACATGTTGTTTGACAGGATCAACACAGTATTATTTAGGCTGCTGAATAATGATGCGCATGTGTGAGGGAGGGAAGAGAGATGTGTGCAATTCCCCAGTTAAGTCTAAAATACACCTAAGGGGAGGGCAATATGCAAAAAAAAATGCCTAAAATACCTCAGTGTGTGTTTCAGACTTAAAACTTAACTAGCAGATAAAATAGCAGCACGCTCTCAGAACTCAGGCAACACACATCCACAGCCTCTAAATATAAGGTGCAAACCTCTAATAGTCCATTCTCTTTCTCTCACAAACATCATTACTGAGTTTCTTAAAAGACAGAGTACCATGTAGTCTTAGGTGGTCCCTATCTCACTATATAGCCAGAGATGGCCTTAAACTCCTTGATCTTCCTGCTTCTGCCTCCCAAATGCTTGGTTAGAGGCTATGATGCTATACCCAGCTTTTACAGCTCCATTTTAAGAACTGTTATGGATTCTCATGCTCTAATCTGAGGAACATAACAAAGGGTGACAGATGAGGTGCAGGATGCACCCCTGTAGTCCTAACACTTGGGAGGAAGGTCAGCTTATGGTCAGCCTTGGCTCCATCATGGGTTCGAAGCCAGCCTATACTATCAGAGACTGCCTCAGAGGGAAGAAACAAAACAGTGAAACTTCAATGGCTAGCTTAAAACAGCGTGCTGTGTCAACTGTCACCTGAAAACGAGCCCAAATATGAAGCAATAATTTTTACAATTGTGCTTCATTTTGTTACTGTCATAAGCATTATATAACTGTCAATTGTAGAAATTTAAGTGTATTTTAAATATTTCTGAAACAATTATTTTACTCATATTAACACTGCAGGTCAACCAATCAAAACCCCCACAAAAGCAAACCACTAGGAAGCAGGAATCCAGGCTTTCCATATGCTAGGGATGAAGAGTATTCTCTAATGGTAAGTCACTGAGCTTTTGTCTGCGTGTGAGCAGGCAGGAGGGAGAGAAAAGAGAAAGTGGGGAGTGACAGAAAGGCAGGAAGAGAGAGCAAGAGACAAGAACCTGAAGTATGCTCCATTATCTATATTACTTAATTGTAGAAGAGACAGTTTAAATTATAAACATCCTAAAGCAAAATGCTATGACATTACTGATGAACTATGACTCTAATCTAGAGCAATCTCAAACACAAGTCAATTTGGGACTTGTATAAGTAAAGGATCAGAAAGCGAAGGACCTGGGCTGGCAAGAAGGCTGCAGATAGAGCCCCAGTCCCATGCAACTCTGTCTACAACATACTGTTTCCTCACCGAGGGGCCTTAAACTGCAACGTGCACACACCACTAACTGGGATTTGGAATACAGTTCAGATCTTTAATCTGAAGTCTCGGGGCCAAAGGTGCAGGAACTCTTCCCCATCCATCCTCAGGACCACACACTGCTGTATCACCGGGACCCTACCTTGGCCCCCGCTTCAGAAATAAGAAGGAAATATACAGCTGGTGTATTTTCTAAGTCAGGTCAAAACTTGTATATAAAATTACTAAGGGAAGACAGCACTTAGACACTGTTTCTCAGGGTTCAGTGTTACAGCCGCAGGCCTTTGATAGAAAGCAGATGTATTCCTATTATGTATTCCTGATATTACTGACCCTTCAAAGATCATGTCCTTACAAGTATTAAAATAGGCCATTCTAGAGATTTAATGACTCTGGTGCGACACTGAAAATACACTAAAAGTGGGTATTTTAAAACCTATTTTAAAATCTGGTAATGGTTTTATTTGAACTTCACTGCCATGACACCCTAATCTGTTCTACTATACATTTATGGATAAGAAAAAGGTGTTAATTAGTTAAAAACAAACAAACAAACAAACAAACCCAAACATACAGCAATACCACCATCAACAACAAAAACCCCAAACAAATAACAAACTCATTTTCCATAGGTTCATGCAGCCTGAGTGGGCCTCAGGTTTTACTTCTATTGTTTGATGTAAAGTAAATATAATTGCCCTACATCAGAAAATGAAGCTATAAACATAGGCCTGTACTACCTCTAGGTGCCAACTGCACAGGGTTCTTCTGGTCATGTGGGCACAGGATGGTAATACAATGTCTCAGGTAGTGAAATTTCAGCCCTTTCTCTCAAACTTAGGCTTCATTACCCTGGACATGACTTCAGACCATGGAGCCATCTGAAGTTCAATGTAAGATGACAATTACAAAGTTTAGAGGGGATAACAACTTGAGGCCAAGACTGAGATGTCTGAAGAACACTGTAGAGGACAAGCGAGACAGACGGTTCAGGCAGCTTGGAAGAATCAACACTAACAGCACTTAGGGCTGACCTAGTATCATGACACTAGGTGACTGGCAACTTCATAAATGGTGCCACTTTTTTTTTTTACACAAGGCATTTTCAAGGAGGTGGCACTTGTTAGTGGAGAATATTGCATGTTCACTAAACTGCACAGAGCCATCAACATGGTAACCTCCAACATAAACTGTACACTGTAGCTAACGCATATCAATACTGGTTTTTCAGTTAAGAAATGTTATCAAAGTAACACAATTACCTTGAAACCCTGAGAAAGGGAAAAGGTGTGTAGCGCCTTCTGTACTTTATGATCAAATTTTCTGTGTCATTTAGATTCCGCTAACAAAATACGTTTTTTAAAAAAGGCTAAACGTCAGATAACAGCAATCCCTAAAATTTAAACAAAGCAAGCAGCTGTGTAAAGGCCACGGCCCTCAGGCCAGTGGTGGAGAGGCGGCATACCTGCACCTTTCCGGAGAGTCCTCTCGGTCTTTCCTCCGGAACTTGCTGATGGTGTCGTCAATTGTGCTCCCGATCTTGTCGCTCAGCTCACCCAGCTTGTCACTGAACGGAAACGCACTCTTGTTCTTATCCCATTCCTCATCCCATTTGGACTTGGGCTCAGGATCATACCGCTCATCTGTGTCAACAACGAAGACAAACAAAGTGAGGACATTCCATTTGGAAGGCTCCAGTGTCCTTCCTTCTTATAAGAACGGTATTTTTAAGGGAAAACACATCTTCCAAAGTGCCACACAAGCACAGCATGGTGCAGGCCATGACAGCCACTGTCAAGAATACAGATTCAAAAGCTTTTCTTCATGATGACGTCACAGCCTCGACAAGCAGTGGCAGTCACGAAGCCCCTGAACACTGCTACAGGAATGATACAAAAGACACTCCAAAAACACAAGACGAATGAAAATCTTTCCAGTTTTCTAAAGTCATCCAATGAGTTCAATGACTATTTTATTCTTGTCTTAATGGTTCTTCATTTTAGAGAAGTATAAGCGAACAACAGTATCTTAAATAGAAAGTAAAGCAAGGTATTGTGGTCCATGCTGTAATCCCCACGCTCAGGAGATGGAGGCAGAGAGTGCAAGCTCTAGGACAGCCCAGGCTCCAGCACAACAGGATGTGCTTCCAAAAACCAAACAACAAAGAAAGCTAAGAAGGGGGTGGGGTGGGGGTGGGGCAGAGAGAAGGGAGAGGGAGATGAGAATAAGGTAGAGAGGGGTGAGCACACATTCAAAGCAAGCTAGCAAGACATGGTGGCAGGAGGCAGTGAAGCTCAGTGATCGTCTGAGAGCAAGAGTCCAAAGCTGTCCAGTGCAACACAACACAGGGAGATCACCATCTCAGAACAGGTAAAGAGGAAGGAGGGACAGACAATGAATGGAAAGGTGGAGGAGGGAAGGAAACTGACTGACTAAGCAACCGACTAACCACTTAAGCACTGTTTCCCTAAAAGTACTCTAGTCTGGCCGGGCGTGGTGGTGCACGCCTTTAATCCCAGCACTTGGGAGGCAGAGGCAGGCGGATTTCTGAGTTCGAGGCCAGCCTGGTCTACAAAGTGAGTTCCAGGACAGCCAGGGCTATACAGAGAAACCCTGTCTGAAAAAAACAAAAAACAAAAAAACTCCAGTCTGAGGTTCATAATCCAATTAGCTGAGAAGACCCCATTCTTTAGTATCAAACTACAAGACTGCAACTGAATGGACTGAGACGTGGGAAGAACCCTGTAACTTTATAAAAAGAATTGGAACTCTCCAAATCTGTACCCTTTAGAACTACAACTATGCCCAGCAGCTCCAAGCTGCTCCGAGCAGCAAGAACCCCCGAGCACTGGAGCATCTGAGGAACCTGTGTGAGCTTTACTGGAGTAAAGTGAAGACTGCAACGATGTCAAACCCAACACCATCATCTGCGCTGGTGCTTGTCTGGAGCTCAGTGGAGATGGAATTATGGACACAAAGAAATTGCCTATCTCCATCTCCAAACTTAACTTAAAAAGCCAAACTGGGATGGAGAGAACTCACGTGAGGTTTGAGAAACAGAAAAGATGAGAACACGGGCAGATTGGGAAGCGACAAAGAAGGGCAGCCAAAGGGAACACTGAGCCCTTGCTGACAGGGTAGGATGGCACAGGTGCCCTAGGGAACATTCTTCAATGTGCACTGCTGACCTAGCTGCTAGAACCTGGAGGTCAAATGTTGCAGGAAAAGTTTACCGATTTTAAAATGTGTAGGAGGAACTAGGAACACAGTTGAGAGGAACGGACCAGGTCACGTGTGTTAGCTCATGAGTGCCTCCACGAGGCTCACCCCAGGGACCTAGCAATGGCTTACCAGATGCACCAGGTGTGGGTGCATGGGCTGCCCACAACTCTCTCTTTCAGTGTTCTTTTCACTGTTCTTCTCTGTGTTCCCTCATCTGTCTGCCTGTCTGTCTGTCCACTTGTCTCTACCACGTCTCCAGGCCCACATTGCTCTCCTTTCCCCAGTGAGTCCCCTTTACACCAGGTCTACTTTATAGCATAGTTTCTCAGGGCACACCTTGGCACGGGCCCACCAGGAACCCCCTTGTAGCATCATATTTCACAACAACGTGCAGCCCAGTGTTTACGCCTAACTACAGTAGAATGAGTAAACTGCTGAGTGGGTGAAGGTCGTCATCTGATGCCAGAAGTAAACACACCAGTCAGTGAAAGCTACCAAAAGTCCAAAACCATCAAAACACTAACAAAGATGGTTAACACACCATTCAATTCCACCCCAGCACAAGCTGAGCCAACCCACTGTGACCTGGTCGGCAAGCTTGCTCAACTTTCTGAATTCTCTGGGTCCAGTTTCATGTAGTGTTGGTAACAGAATGGGACCCAAGCACTTGGAGGGAGGGAGGAAGGTGCAGCAATTTAGCAATGGAAAAAGCCGAAGAACGAAATGAGAACTGGAACACACGAGCCAAAGCCTCTTCACTCTTGGAGAAGCTGCTCCAAAACGTCAGTGCTTACGAGAAAAGACGTCCTCTTGATCAGTTCACAGCCTGGCTTTATGTGATATATGGCATCAGAAAGATTGTTTTTCTGCTGTTAGAAACATCTTTTAATAATAATTAAATGAGGTATTTTTCTCTGAGAGCAGGCAAGCAAAGGAACAAGAGAGTGAAGATATTTTACAGGCCACTGCAAAAATGACAGACTTTTTGAGGTAAGGTCTCACTACGTATCTCTCAATGGCTTGGAATTACAAATGTCAACCAGGCTAGCTTTGAACTTAGAAACCTCCCTTGTCTAGTGTGCACCACTACACTTGGCAATAAGAAATTTCTTTTACCTATATCCACTGAAAAATGTACAACCTCAAAGAATCCAAACGTACACAAAGCAGATGCAGATGCTGGAGGGGGGAGCCTCCCCGAGTGGCACTAAGGCTGCAATGGCCCGCACATGCACACACTGGCCTGTGCACACACACACACTGGCCCGCACATGCACATGCTGGCCCGCACATAGACACACTGGCCCGCACATACACACACAGGCCAGGCACTGTCACAGCTCACACAGGATGGGACAGGCCCAAGAGACACACTCTGAAAAAGAATTTTTATCTCCTGTGTTTTAAGCATCTAATGTATGATTTCACATTAACAATAAATATTAGAAACAACTCAAGTTCAAGCTACCTTGTGGGGTGAAATGAGAGAGAGAAACTGGGTCTAGCTATGCAGCCAGGACTAGTCTCAAACTTACTTCTTTCTTCAGACTCCCAAGTGCTAGGACTGCAGGTGTGCATACCGTATCTGGTTTTGAACTGCTCTCCACTGTGTCATTAACAGCAAAAAAGAAAGCAACAACAGACACACAAGAGAGCCGACAATACAGTCAGCCAGCTTTCTGACTGGGTTATATGTTGCTTAAATTAAGGGAAGGGAACTGAGGTTTTGTGGACTTAGTGTTTGGAACCATAGCTAAACTGGTTTTGAGTTAGGAAGACCAAACTGGCTGGCTGGAACTGTTAAAGAGTTTTCTTCTGTAAGAAGACTAACCCTAAAGAGGGTACACACCCTCTTTACTCTCTAAATTATCTAACTAGCCAGTATCTACTAACACCCTGTATTTTGGATCCACAATAAAAACAGAAAGACTTAGAAGATCTGGGAAAACAGGAGTCAAAATGATACCACATATATTTTAGAATTCTGGGTATTACTAGAATCCCCCACCCCCCTGGATTTTGGTTTTTGGTATTTTATTGACTCTTACAATACAGAAAAGGCCAAGTAAGCTGGGGCCGTGGTGGCAGTGGCCCTGATACTCACTGTATCGGAATCCGCCAACGCTGTCTGAGGAGACCCCAACATACTTGTCTTTGTTCTTCTTTGCTTTCTTTCGCTCTTCTCGAAGCCTGTCATCATCCTGTGCAAACTCAACCAGTTCCTTTACTTTCTGCCGAATGTTTATACCTTGATCCTTGCCATGCTCATCTTGAGGACAATAAAGGAGAAGGCCAACTGTAAGAACTCCCTTAGTGTGCGCCAAACTCACAAAAGAATAGAAATGAAAATACTTACAAAAATAATGTTAAATTTTAAACTTTTTAAGGAGGCAGATTATGGCATTAAATTCTAATTTGACTTAATGACCCTAGACAACAGATCTAGACAAGATCAATTCTTGACCTACTGAAAGGATTACACACGATGACATATGGAATGCACACAGCTAAAAGTGTTTTCTATCGTATTTTAACAAATAAAGAATGACCACTCACTTTTAATACTCTGATAGCCCAAAAGCACCCCAAATATCTTATTTCCCCAAGATTGGGAACACTAATCACTAGGACTCAGTGCAACTAAAGCCTGACATTTTACAGTAGTCACAGGGAAGGCAGGCTCCAAAGGAAATGCTCCCTGCCCTGTGCTGCCTTCACATTCAGAACACACTCCGGCCTCGCACAGTACAGACTATCTGCTGGGAGGGGGCCTGGCTTCAAACAGATGTGTGTGTTTTGGAGCTCTAACCTTCTCTTCCCACATGATTAAAGCTATTCCTTTATGGACACCACAGGGGACCAGTCTCCAGTGCATATTTTAATATAAACCCCAACACTCATGTTGTGTTGGTTCTGTTGTTATTAGCCAGTCCTTTCTGCAAGCTCCTGTCTTCACTAATTAATACTCTAGGGCCCCACGCCTTGGATTCTGCACTCGTCACACGACCAGCAAGAATCACATGCTAATTAGAGCAGAGAAGCTTCCAAGCTGGTTCAGGTGACTGACAACTCCAACTACTGTTTTAATTTGCTTATGAGGGTTTTCTATTGCTCACCTACAAAGTGGTAATTTTCCAGGGATCGCAAATCATAAATGTGTTCTCTGGCACTCGTAACAACTCGCTCCGATCCATTTCTTATGAGGTAAGCTAGGAGCAGCAACGACTGTGGAAATATAAAGCACCAAATGACTGAATGAAATAAGCTCTAGAAGAACTGTGGAACACAGTTAAACACAAACACAAACTCCAACATTACATTATATCACTAGATGGTAGTGGTGAGGAGTGTGCCCCCCCTTTCTGTTTAACCGGAAGACAGTCTGAACTTCATCTCACATTCCTCTGATATCTAGTACAGAAAATAATTACAAATAGCCACTTTAAATTAAGACTTAAAGTAACAAGTAATTCTGAAGTCTAACACTAGTCAAACAAACCATGGGATTTCATGGAATAGCCTGGCTCTCACTGTTGGCATTCTGGAGCCACTCCCAGAAGTACTAGGAACATGGGAGGATCATTCTGTCTCTACAGGACCTGTAGCAGTATCTTGTGATAAAACCCAATTCTGATGCTAATGAGGTTTCAAATGATTTCAACAGAAGGAAAACTTTGCAGAAATGTTAAGCCAAGGGATGCTAACTAAGTGGGCATGCTTGATGCTGAGGGTCTGAAGCACCTAGCAATGATGGGCTGGGCTGGTATTAGGCAGCAGGGCTGGCATTAGGCAGCAGGTGGGGCTCTTCACAAGGTTGTAACACAGCAGGATACACTCATCTGCTTTCTCACTTGAAACTTCATTTTACCATGACTTCAGGTCTGAGGGTCTGTGCAGGGTGGTGACACCCAGGGCACAAACTCACATTTACTAGTAAGTAATCTGGGGGTTGGTTTTGAGACAGGGTTTCATCATGCCTCTCTGGATGGCCTCTAGCTCAAGGTAATCCTTCAGCCTCAGCCTCCTAAATGCTGAGAGTGTAGCCCTGTAGCCATCATACTCAAGATTTCCTAATTTTTTGAAAAAGTACGACAATCTTTAAAAGCCCTCATTTTAGAAAAATTACACAATTTACAGAAATCTCAGAGAATATTTTAGTAAACAAACATCATAAAAATCACAAAATTTGCTGCACATGGTGCCACATGCCTTTAATCCTAATACTTGGGAGGCAGGGGCAGACAGATTTCTAGTAGTCCAAGACACAGTCTATCTACTTAGTTGGGCCAGCCAGGGCTACAAAGAGAGACTTTGTCCTCCTCAGCACCCCCACCAAATTAGAACAGGGAGGAGGGCTGAAGAGAAGGCTTAATGGATAAAGTACTTACCATGCAAACATGAGTATAGAAGCTTGGATCCCCATCACCCACATTAAAAGCTGGGCAGGCCTGGCTGCCACCTGTAATTCTACTGCTGAGGAGACAGGGATCCCAAGCAGCTAGCTGAATCAGAAAGCTCTGAGTTCAGTGAGACTCTGCTCATAAAATGGAATACCCGAGGAAGACACAGGAGGCAAAGCTCTGGCCTCTATATACTTCCAAACACACATAAAAAGGCACATTACACTCAGACACTCAACAACAGTAACGGTAACAACAAAATTCTAGTTAAAACAGGTTTTTAATTCTGAGAGTCAAAATGTGTCAGGTTGCAAATGTTAACACTGCTGTGGTCTGCCACGTGTGAGAGTGAATCCTATTGGCATACAGCATGTTTTGAGGAGCAGGAAAACATGATTAAAGAGAAAGACCTTCACCTTGCTTTAGAAATACAGAATCAAAACTAAATGAATCCAAGGAAAAAGTCCACACACAGGTGAACGCATCAGAAGTCTGCACACCTCAGTCCCAGCCCCAGTTTACAGACTTCACTGGACTAAATACTACTATCACACAACCACAAATTAAACAAAGCTTTACAAGAGGTGACAAACATGAGACTGGTTTTTATCTTAAATGTTCACGTAGCAAATTTGCATATGAGTAGAGATTCAATACTCAAAATACCTCAACAGATTTAGTACGAAAAAACTTAAGAAACAGTAAAAATCTTCAATATTTAGAAGAACATATGTCTGAAAACACTCTGTACTATGAAGGGCTATTTATGACTGGAAAACAGAAAACAGCCACAGCCACATCTTAGTGTGTCTGAGGAAAGTCTAGAAACTTAGTGGACTACAGTCATGTCTACACTGTCAACACTCACACTTGTAGGCTTCCACCATACCTTATAAACTCTTCTCCAGTTCTTTTTGTTGTCTTTTAGCATTCGGGACCAAAGCATGTTCATGAGTTCTGGGAACTGCTCATACATAAAGGTAGCCCTGAAAGAGAGGAGTTTCCTTAAGCATCTGTAGTAGGACAACTCTGACAGTAGATGGCAGCCTTGCTCTAGGTTCTTTGGCCTACCCAAACATAGCTTAGAAAAAAAAATAAGCCTAAATCAAATTTTAATGACACTCCTCCTAAAACATGCTTCCTCTTATTCTTCACAACACACAGCACATCTATGAGGAACCACGCTGCCATTCTGCAAGCTTTTCCTTCATGGCCTCGGTGCCCCACATTGTCACCAAGAAAAAAATTGTGTGATTATTTTTTTTTTTTTACTTCAAATATTTTATATGTGTTCTTCAAAATTTGCAAGGAAAGCTATAGAGTCTCTAAAAGCTAATTTTTAATGGAAATGGAACCTATACAAAACTCCACACTAATCAAAATGGATTATGCAGAACCTATGGCTGATAGTTAAACAGGTTGAAACTGAAGGTAAACTTAACTTCCTGTGTAAAGACACTTTGATTCTTCCTGTACTATTGAGTCAAATTACCACTTACTTGGCAATCTCTCCCATGAGCTGCCCAGAAGGTCCCCAGGGATCATCATTCGTTGCTTCTCGAACCTTGGACTCAATCTCTGAATAATTCATAACCACATTGGTGCTGCAGAGGGGAAAAAAATGCACATGTGTGCATGTACACACACATACATTTAGATACATAAAGATTAGCATCAAAACTGAGCAACACATGAAAATTTAATCATGATACTAACTTATGTCTTAATGAGCAACCTCTATGGAGTGGGGGGCAGCTCTGCGCACAGGCTACTCCAAAGACACCACATCACACACTTAAGTTATCTTAAGAATTTAGCTTTCAAGAATGCAGAGGAATGCCATCAGACATGGTTCCGGGTCAGATCTCAAAGACAAACGGACGCGCTCAAGTCTATTACGGAGCCAGGATATTCACCTTCTCTCTGCCCGTGCTTTACAAGGGGTCGGGTTTGTGTTAATAGGGTCCTGTCCTCTTACATTAAATTATAGTGGACTATTCTATGTGGCATTTAAAAAGACATGACACAAAGAGAGTATTCTACAACTGTTTAAAACTATTACCAACATTTCCTTCTTTATCAGTGTTTTTCCTCTAACAAAAACTTAATTATTAGTTATTGTAAACCTCACACCTTCATAATATTTTACTGGGAAACTATACTTAACTTTTCCTTGAGACTTCTAGTTTTTTGGCAAGAACATGGGAGACAGAAAACCTGACTCCAATCCCATTTCATGAAGCAGTTTTGTTTTAACCTTGGATTTGACACTTATGGTTTAACTGGTGGCTGACGACTGCGTGGTTGTGGGCAGCTAAAAGCATCCAAATGTAGCTGGGAAGATGAACCACACCAAACAGGGTTATAATCCACCCTTGCATTTTGTCGCAGAGATCTCCACTAAAAGATGAAGGAGCCTGTACTCCATGTCCATGAAATATTTTCACCAGAACATTCAGCAATGCTGGGGCTCTTGGAACACTACTTTCCTTGTTCAAGCTACAAAGGCCCGTGGGTCAAATGAGAACCCTTCAAAGGCTCGTAGCTGAAGGTCTGTATGTTGGAGCGGTGGGTGTTTAGGAGAGATGGCAGAGATCCAGAAATTTAAGAATTTCCTCATTTCCTTAACTGAAAAATAACAGGAGCCATTAAAACATACCGTTCGGTGTAAAGGACATCCACAGAAGGATCATATGCTGTTGCCAGGACAGCAAAAACCTAATACTTTCATGAGAATACTGTTTTAAAGCTTTTTTTTTCAATAAAACTGTTGCTTTCAAAAATGATCAAAAAATGAAGTTGATAACATAAAGAACTCTAGATTTAAAAAAAAAAAAAAACATTTTAAAGCTTCATTAAGTCAGAAACAACCGTAACAAACAACAAAGAACCCTGTGTAGCACAGCCTCATTCCATTACCATTTAAAAGCACCAATTTCTAAAAAGGTAAATATAGCTTTTGACCCTCTGTTGTTTGGATAGCTTCAATCTTGGACCTATTCTTGACACCAGTAACCTTCTAGAGATGAAAAACAATTCCCTTTAAAAATGAAAATTAAAAACAATTAAAAAAATTTACTTCCCTGTAGCTTAATTCTAAATCTTCCCAGGTCTGGGAGAGATTTATGTCCTTGTTGAATTCAGTCACTAGAGGGGGCCCTGTAATCAATTTTTGGACACACAAACTTCAAAGAAATGTCTGAACTTGGCTTTGCTGAAGAGCAGGAAAGCAGGCTTCCCAGCACTTGGGCAACTGCCAATCAAGTAGTTTTTATGTTTGTAGCATAAAAACATGCTTTACTAGAAAATATCCACAGAGCAAAAGGGAAGAAGTGTGGACACAACTCAGGTCCAGCTGTGAATGGAGGAGCAGTGTGGTAGCAAGTACTTTTCCCACCCTGTCTCTTTTCCAAATGGGGTCAAACGGGTTTGTATCTTCACAGGGCACCGTCCTTCTAGTCTAAGCTTACAACTCAATGTTCTGTTATACGCAGGTGTACACATTTCACAGAAAGACAGCCAGAAACAGACCGAATAACTTAGTTCCAAGCAGCAGTTTCAAACTATACTATTTCCTTTATACTTCCTCAAATTTCCCAGTCCACCCCGATGAGCATTCTTCCACTCTAACCACAGGAAACAATACAATCCCACTAAACTGCACACCAAATTCAGTGTGCCAGTTGCCTACACTGTAACTGTAGTACAGGTTAGGACACAGGACATTCCTTAACACTTGTGATGGTCTTTGGTTTGGATAGCTAAGTGCTGCAGCATGGTAACTGAAGTTTGTACCCAGTGCTGTGGGAGTAAGCCACCGAACAAATGCAATGCCCACAACTGGAACAACACTAAAACCTGTACCGAGGGTGAAAAGCACAACTAAGTCACCTCTTAAAGTGCTGAACGCCTGAAGAACTTCCAAAGGACAGCTGAAAATCCAGTTTTGAGACAGTTCTGCTCCCTGATAAATACCAATCTCCCCACTGGCATAGTCATACTCCCGGGACACTTGTGAGACAGGGGCAGCAGGATCAAGAGGTTGAGGGCAGCCTGGACTATGTGGCAAGCCCCTGCCTCACTCACACTATGATTTCTCTAAATGCTGCAGTACCCTAGTGAATACAGGACATCAAGGGCAACAGGCATTGTTCTGCTCAAGGAACCTTCTGTTGAAATCTTGTCTCAGTCACTGACTTTTTGTTCGGTTTTTAGCATGTATTAAATACAAAGTGTCTGATGAAGAAGTAAAAAGTGGTAGCTAGAAAGATGGCTCAAATGTTAATAGTACTTTCTGCTTAGAGGATGGTTCAGTTCCCAATGCTCATGTTGTTCCATGCCCAAGCTCCTGGAACTCCAGTTACAGGGGGCCTGATACCTTTTTCTGACCTTTTCTGGCACCAAGACACACATATAAATAAATAGTAAATCTTTTTTTTTTTTTTTTAACTTGGAAATTTTATTTACATTTCAATTCTTATCCTCTTTCCCGATTTTCCCTCCAGACCCCCTCCCCCCCCCCGATCCCATCCCCTTTCCCCTGCTTCTATGAGGGTGTACTTCCACTCATCCACCCATTCCCACTTCCCTGCCCTTGCATTCCTCTACACTGGGCATAGAGCCGTCCCAGGACCAAGGACCTCTCCTCCCATTGATGCCGCCAAGGCCATCCTCTGCTACATATGCAGCTGGAGCCATGGATCCCTTCATGTGTACTCTTTGGTTGGTGGTTTATTCCCTGGGAGCTCTGGGGCATCTGGTTGGTTGACATTGTTCTTCCTATGGAGTTGCAAACCCCTTTAGCTCCTCCAGTCCTTTCTCTAGCTCCTGCTTTAGGGACCCCATGCTCAGTCCAATGGCTGGCTGCAAGCATCCACCTCAGTATTTGTCAGGCACTGGCAGAGCCTCTCAGGAGACAGCTGTATCAGGTTCCTGTCAGCAAGAACTTCTTGGCATTCACAATAGTGTCCAAGTTTGGTGTCTGTATAAGGGCTGAACCCCCAAGGTGGGGCAGTCTCTGGATGGCCTTTCCTTCAGTCTCTGCCCCACACTTTGTCTCTGTATTTCCTACTGTGAGTATTTTGTTCCCTGTTCAAAGAAAGACTGAAACATCCATACTTTGGTCTTCCTTCTTGAACTTCATATGGCCTGTGAATTGTATCTTGAGTATTCCAAGCTTTTGGGCTAATATCCACTTATCAGTGAGTGCATACCATGTGTATTCTTTTGTGACTGGGTTACCTCACTCAGGACGATATTTTCTAGTTCCAGTAAATCTTTTCTTAAAAAGAGATAAAAGTAATTTTCTCCTCTTTTAGACATTGTATTTTGTCTGTCAGTTGTCACACGCAGAGGCAAGAGAACAACTTGTAGAAGCAGGCCCCTCTTTCCACCAGGGGGATCTCCAACAGTACGCTGCAAGTGAGAAAAAGTAGTCTTCCTGAACCAACCGCTAACACCTTGCCGGCTTTAACACCGACGTGTCTTTAAAGACCCCTGGCAGTGGGGGCAGTCTTCTTTTTTTCTCACTATGAGGTAGCCAATATTTACAACCAACTGCGTTCTTATTTTGTCAAAATGAGACATTTTTGTGGGCAGTACACTTCAACTCATTGAGTCTATAGAAACCATGTGTATGTATGGTTAAGGACACTGACTGAGGCCAGAAGAGGGCACTGGATCCCTGGAATTAACTCAAGTTCTCTACAGGCACAAGCGCTCTTAACAGCTAAGCCATCACTCTGGCCCCAGAGGTGACTCTGAGTCAGTTTTCCCAAGGTCCCCAGCCTGGAGATCATCCTGATCTGTAAAATGAAACATAGTAAGAGGCTGGGCTAAGACACTTGTGCCCAACCACAGAGAGCAGAACTGGGTCATGACAGAACTATAAACTATGTTTTTGTTACAAATTTCCCAGTTGTTTATTAAAAACTGAAACTTTGAACAGAAAGTCTAATAAGAAAGCACTGTGCTTTAGAACTCATGACAGAGGTAACTGCAATGTCCAAGTACAATCTGTCTACACAGAAGTCTATCAGGCACTGACATGAGATGACTGCACCATCTACTAGTCCTAGCCTGCCATTCTCTACAAATTCCAAACGTGAAAAATAAGCTGGGCAAGTTAACCTATGCCTGCTATTCCAGCACCCACAAGTCAGCCTGGATGATGAACAGGAAGATGCTGACAGGGAGGGAGGGAGGGAGGGAACGGCGAGCAAGGGAAGAAAGGAAGGAGGGAGGGGAGGTATTTCAAAATCCCAAATTTCAACATGTGCATTCAAGAAATCTGTTCCCTTGTTTATAAGATCACATACCTAACACTCTAGGAAAATTCCTGCTATTTTGTATCAGTGTGAAGGAAGCAACACTAACTAAGCTCATGTATAAATTTCTGAGATTCATAAAAACCAATGTGTTTAAATCTGTCTAAAGTTGTCCTAAAATCTATAAATCTTGTTCCCACAAGCCACCAACTTTCTGATTGCTGCTAATGGTGATTTAATCTGGCAAGTTTTTAGAGAAATCCTTGAGTAATTTATGAAACAGATGTGCAAAGAAATGATATGAAAGGGACAAGCCAAGGAAACCATCCTGGTGTCAGGAGCTATGGGAAGACACAGTTCCCTTTCCTTACCCTCCAGGGGTGAGCAGCACTAAACTAGACAAACCGCTCGCCCACCCAGCAGCCCATCCACGGCCTTGCTTGGCTCCAGGAACTACTCCAGGATGCATTAACAGCAGCACCGTGCACTCATGTGCTCTCACTGTGCTACTTTGTTTTCGCAGCTAGTCTGTACAAGACAGAGCAAAGCCATACACAGGCTTGCCCCATCAGTGACTCAGTAAGTTACTAAGGTGTCAATGTTTGTCTCTGGTATGTACCTACTGTTAGGGTCTCTAAACAAACCAATCACTCGTATGCCTCAGTTTCCTCATTTAGAAGGTCCCTTGTATCACTACTAGCTAAGTGACTAAGAACATGTGCAAGGCAGTTAGCAGACTTAATACCGCTGTTTTTCAGGTGAGTTTTTCATTCTAGATAGGACTTATGGATTGAATAATAAACACTCTATTGGCTCATGTGTCGAAAGCCTGGACCCTGATGGTAGCAGTATTTTAGGAGGCTCTAGAAATTGTAGGAGATAAGTCCTCTCTGGAAGAAGTTAGTCACCAGGGAAGGTCCTGTGCCTGAATTGTCCTCTATCTCTACTAGCTGCCATACCATGTACCTCTGTGCTCCCTCTCCTCCTTGCCACAATAGGCTGGCACGACTGAGACCATGAGCCTGTCTAGGTTGTTTGTCAGGTGAATGGTCACAAAGACAGAGAACCTGACAATGGTCCCTCATAAGGAAGGGCCGTAAACATGTGCTAATCCAACTGTCTCACAAACAAATCATTGGCAGAGTGCTGGAGAGATGGCTCTGTGGTAGAATACATCCTTTTTTTGAATAGGGTTCTCCATCACCCTCTTCAGGCAACTCACAAGTACTTGGAACTCCTGGTACTGACATCCTCTTCTGGACAGAGTAGGCAATTGCACTCACCCATAACCATACACAGACATGCATACACATAATCAAAAGTTAAACTCAAGTAAAAAAACAAACAAACCAATATTTAGCAGAGGCTGGCAGTGTGGTTTGGTGGTACAGAACAAGGTACTGGGTTCAATCCCCACCACCAAAACTAACACACACCCAGAATAGCAGAATTCTGAGCTTTTAAAACATCCAAACCAATGTCCATGTGATCACCCCATGTAGTGTGTGGCTGAGCAAGGGGGTTTATACATGCCACAAAACCTGGTTCCTTTCCAAAGACATCAACTATAGCAGGAAGTATCTGGAGCCACTGGTTCTTACTGGTTTGTTTGGACCTCTGTTCACTCCCTAGAAGGAGTTCGGCTTTTATGACTTAGGCAGGACATGGCAGTTACCGTTTTCCAGAGAGGCACCTTGCCAGCACAGACTGGGAGGTCAAGCTTCTCATGGCTAGCAAAACCAAATATATTACACACAAAAAGCAGAGTAAAAAGTAATTCTCATGTGGGCAAAAATTTTAACTCTTAAGAAATCCCTACCCCAGAAAGAGTTCTCACACACACACAAAAAATATATGAAGAAGTTAAACAAAGCTCCAAACAAAACAAAATGCCAGTAAGTAGAGCAGGGTGATGGGTGAAGGCTGTTCTGCTTAGTATTATTTAAACAATGATTAAAAAAAAAAAAAATGGACTTTTTTGTTTAAGAAAAAAATAACCAGTACTTCAACTTGTCTCATTTTCTATGCAAATGTTTGATGGCTGGACACACACAGTTGTGTTGGGAACCAGTCCAGCTCCTTGTCTGCACATGGAAGACTACGTCCACTGTTCTCATCCTTTGGCCAGAACATCTGGCCATGACCAGAACACTAGTCCCTAGAGATGACAGTCACAATCCCGAGCCATTTCTGTTTTCTACCTTTTAAAAACTCTTATTTTCTCAGCAATTTTAAAGATCTTCAGTCGTTTTATTTTCTCTGAAGCAGTGGTCTACACAGTTCTGTGAAAACTGTCACTGGGGACTGACTACAGGTGGTCCCTGAGAAGAGTGCTCCCTGGGGAGCTGGACAGCGCTGGCTACAGAGAAACTTCCTAATCGTCCCGCTTCCCAGCGACTTGCCTGGTTTAATGGCTCATCCTTGGGCCCCAAAAGGAACAGCAGTGTACATTCCTCAAGCTTCTGAGACATGTCTTTCCTTGAACTTTTTTTATCCCCCCCAAGACAGGGTTTCTCTGTATAGCCCTGGCTGTCCTGGAATTCACTCTGTAGACCAGGCTAGCCTTGAACTCAAAAATCTGCCTGTCTCTGCCTCCCAAGTGCTGGGATTAAAAGCATGCGCCACCACTGCCCAGCTGGAACATTCTGTAAGTGTCTCCAAACTCACTTTAGTAGACTGTTGCAAACACAAGTGCCTTCAAGCCATCAAATACAAAATCTGCTTTCATTCCACTATTCTTAGTTCACCCCTGGAGCACACACAATGGAAGAAGAACAATGCTCTTCATGTTGTCCAAGTGTGTGCCATGGTATGCTGATGTGCATGCATACACCTGTGCACATATATACAAAAATAAAGGTAAAATAAGTTCTATTTAACTCTTGACTAAGATTTCAGCCTTTTAACTTGCCTCAAGTCTCACCTATTTTTGGTGTATTTTGAAAACTTTGCCTGCTTGCTGACTCCATGTACTTCCCGTTATTGACACATAACTGTGCACACATGCAGTACAGCCTCGTGCTTTGTTGCAATTACACACTGGGTAAGACTTGGCACAACCATCCTTGTGGTGAGACCCTCAAAAGCCCTGTTCTGACCACTCCAAAGCACCTGTTAGTCAGTGATGCTGCTGTGCAAGCATCCAGCACAACTTTTTCTTTCCTGTTCCTGTAATGATAAGTGTGTTGAGGATCAAACCTAAGACCTTCTACATGCTGAGCAAGTGCTCTTAATACTGAGCTATACTATCAGCACCTCTTTTTCTGAGACAGTCTCTGTGTATAGCTCAGGCTTACCTAGAATTTGCTACATAGCCCAGGCTGGACCACCAGCTGAAGACTAGGATTACAGAAGTGTATTTCTGTAACAACAGACCCATCCCCCCTCTTATTCACCTTCCTGTTTTCCCAGCCTCTGGTAATCTCTGTTCCCTCTACTCTCCAATTCTGTAGCCAGCCAGCTTCTCACTATGCAACAGCGGAGAGGCATCAGGAGTCTTTGTGTCAAATCTCCCTCATCATGTCCTCCAGTTTCATGTATGCTACTGTATAAGACCAAAAAAAAATCCTCTTTTTCATGTCTGCAGAGTATCCCATGGTGGATATATACATTGTCTTCATGTAGTTACTTCAAGACACAGTTGATCTCATGCTATGAATGCTTCAATAAACATGTGCTATTTATCTCTTCACCTGTAAGTGGCGCTAGTGAGTCTGATGTGCATGGGTGTTTCTCCCATATGTTTGCATGTGCACCATGTGCACACCTAGTTCCCAAGGAGGCCTAAAGAGGGTGTCAGATCCTCTGAATCTGAAGTTATACATGTGGTAGAAATTGAACCCTGCTCCCCTGGGTAGAGTCGCTGTGCTCTAACTACTGAGACATCTTTCCAACCCATCTATGCCTAACTTCTGCTTTTCGTCTGCTGTTCTCTAATGGTGGTGCTAGCTCACTTCATAGCAGCCAAAGAGCACCACCTCCCCAACATGTGCACCGGATACTCCCTGTCCTACCCTCTGCTTTCTTTATCCCTGCTGTTGCAACTGGGCTTTCTTTAAACTCATTTGCTTATTTTTCTGTAAACAGTCCCCTCTCCTTATTTTATACTGGGTGTAAAAATAACAAAACAAAACAACAACAACAAAACATTTAACTGTTACTCCAATCCCTTCAAAATTCTTATATTTTAGCTTTGTATTTTTAATTTCTAGCCTTCACTTAATCATTTTATGCCAACACCTTCCCCTTCACTTTGTGCTAATTTTATATGGCACAGCTGAATAGACAGACAAGGAACTACTCAGAAATGGAATGGATGGGTGGATGGGCCCTCCACGTGGCCTGACTCTGGACAGCAGTGCTTCTGTGGGCTCTGACCCCATGAAGAGGTATAATGTTCACAGATGACAATTAAATATCCATGCTATGTTTGCAAAAGAATCCACTTCATCAAGTTCCAAGAGTGAAAATGATTATAAAATGTTATTTTTCTTGCTATTTGACATACAGCAGCTTAGCTCAGGGACTGTAAGAAGCCTGGGCAGGGTACATGCAATAGCTGGAATGCGTACAGCCTACTCACATACTCTATTGATAAGAATACTGGCTCTCCTCTCTGACCAAGGAACAAGCTACTTCCTTTTAACATGTAGTGGTGGCCATGTTAGCCCCCTCCCTCAAACACTGTTGTCTTCTTGCATCCAAGGACAATCCCTGTCCTGTCAGGGGAAGAGCCTGAGCATCTCCGGTCATGTTCCTCACTTTCTCCATCTGGCAGGCCACATACTTCTAGGTCTTTTCGATCCTCTTTCCTAAATACCTCTAACATGGTCTCCCTGCTTCTTCCCTCCCACACCACACTCCTTAATCCAGCGCCTTCTTTCTCTGCCTGAAAGCCTCCCAACTAGTTTTCCTGCTTCTTTGTACAACTTCTCTCTAGGCTAGAGTCAAAGGGAACTCATGGTCGGTCACATACAAGTCCCACTTAGCTAACAAAGGTCCCCTTCCTGCTTTCACCTTAAACCCCAAGTTCCTTGACATGAAGTATGATTCTTGCTGGAGATAGAATTTACTTCTCCAGCCTCATTACTCAATAACCATCAGGTTGCTTGGGTTTTCTTAAGTTTTTGTTTTTAAGTCCTTTGCTCCATAGTCAACTATATCTTCATCTGGTTTTATAAATGCCACTTCCTCCAAAAAGCCTTCCTGTAGTGCCCCAAACAGGGAGATCATCTACCTACTCCTGCCGTTTACAACTGAACTGAAACAAAAGCAAGTGTCCTGTGGCAGGCCTGTTTGTTTTTTACGGGCCTGTCTTTCCCCTGCCTTGGACACAGTATTGTGCTTATGTACTGGAACAGGCTCAGTGACGGCAAATACCAAATCTTTACTGGACAACCAACCTCAAAACAACAAACAAATGAACAAAAAAAAAATGAGGCTGTGAATGAAAAGGACAGACCAGGAGATGGGGCTGGAGTAAGAAGCAGACTGGACTGTCTCCTAGGAACAAAGTGCTGAAGGAGAAGCAACGAAGGTGGCTTCCATCCGCAATAGCACAGACTGACAGAACGCAAAGGGGCACTGGGCATGCCAGTGAACCCAACGGCCTACACACAAAGCTGCCTATTAGGCAGTTGGTTTAGAATTTCTTTGGTTCCAACAAAAGTTCGGTCATCTGATACCAAGCCTACACTAGTTAGAGAGTTCAAGGAAATATACAAAGATTTGATTAGAATGTTTCCCCAATTTGTGGACATGCTAATAAAGTGAAAGAGAGCAAAGTCACTAGGAACTGTGTCAAGTTCAGCTGCAACCAGAACTACAGACAATAGGGAAAAAACAGAGCTCTAATCCAGTGGTTCTCAACCCTTCCTAATGCAGTTTATGTTGTGGTGACCTCCAACCATAAAATTATTCTTGTTGCTACTTTATAATTCTTAATTTTCCTACTGATTTGAGTCAAAATCTGATGCGAAGGATACCTGAGAAAGGATCATTTGACCCCCTCAAAGAGTCATGGCTCACAGGTTGAGAAATATGCTCTAGGTCTTCTGCTGAAGAGTTCTTGTCAAAATCTGATCTCTAGTGCCTTCCATTTCTGATCCTTCTTGGTCCTGCGCACCTAAGTGCAATCAAATGATCTTGGCTCACAATGGAACTAGTCTCCAAGTATACCCAGGAGTCAGCAGAAATCTGACACTTTCTGGTTGCTGTTAATTACAAGGTAGTAGATGTGGGGTGGGGGGATTCATCCCCATTCTTTGTGAACTCCACACTTGCGAAGTGACCAAGACATTAACATGTACCTGTAACCCTAGAACCAACATCCACATGCTGTCCTGACATACCCACCACACTAGTTCTCAGCTGAAGTCAAAGACAACACCATACAGACCCTCCCCTCCTTCACTCAGTACAGCTCTTCCTTGAACTTAGAGCAGTACTGGACAGCACTTCTGCGCTGCCTTTGTGGGCTGTTTAAACAGAATCATGGCAGTGTGGTACTGAATAGACAACAGGAAGAGCCTCTCTCTTCCCTGGGGCCTCAAGTCTCTCAAGGATTAAGCAAATGCTTTCTTCTATAAGAGTTGCCTTGGTCATAGTGTCTTTTTACAGCAATAAAACACAGATGGGTGTTGTGTTTCCTGTGTGTATGTGTTTACATACAAATAAAAAGTCTAACTCTTGACCACACAGAGCTCTATACTAGAGAGGAGGACTGATTAATCCCTGAAGGCAGATACTATCTATCATTATCTCTACTTTACAGAAAGTAAACCGAGGTATAAGAACTTGAGAGTCTCTCACGCATCTCACCACCATTAATCAGTGTGCTGAGGACCCAAGCTCAGGTAGTATGGCTCTAGAGACATTGTTATTCAGTGTTAGGTCACAGACATGATTTCAATAACCCTCCCCAGTCAATATACAACTCGGCACTAGGACTAATGGACATGTTTCACACTCTTGCTTTTCTTTTCTTTCTTTCTATTTTTTTTTAAAGATTTATTTATTCTATGTATATAAATACACTGTAGCTATCTTCAGACACACCAGAAGAGGGCGTCAGATCCCATTACAGATGGTTGTGAGCCACCATGTGGTTGCTGGTAATTAAACTCAGGACCTCTCGAAAAGCAGTCAGTACTCTTAACTGCTGAACCATCTCTCCAGGACCCTCACTTACTTTTCAAAACCCCTCACAAGTGCCTTTTTAAAAAATTTTTTTAAAAAAGATTTTATTTATTTTATATATTTGAAGAGTACACTGCAGCTGGCTTCAGACACACCAGAAGGGGGCAGTGGATCCCGTGACAGATGGTTGTAAGCCACCATGTGGTTGCTGGGATTTGAACTCAGGACTTTTGGAAGAACAGTCAGTGATCTTAACCACTGAGTCACCACTCTAGCCCCACAAGTGTCTTACAATCCTCAGGACAAATCCAACTCCCAACCAAGTCCCTATAAACACTCCTCTCCCCTGCTCACCCCTGGATCACTCCCCTGTGGTTGCCCTCTCCTCAGTCATACTGGAAGCACCATCTCCTCAGAAGGTAAAGCCCCCATCTATTTCACTATTTCAGCTTCTTCCCAACACTTCCTGATTGTCTAGTGCGCCTTAAGATGTATTTTCATTTCTATGTATATGTCATATAAATTATAAATGCCTGCTTCTCTATCACATTTGCAGTGCCCACAGTGGCTGAAAGAGGGTGCTAGATTCCCCTAGAAGAGGAGTTACAGGTGTTGTTGAGCCAGCTGATGAGGGTGTGGGAACTGAGCCCAGATCCTCTATAAGAGCCAAGTGCTCTTAACCTCTGAGCCAGGTCCAGACCCAACTACTGTTTTCATCTGTGCCTCTACCTAAATATTTTTACAACTCAAGTACCCAAAAGAGATCTAGGTAAAAGATAATTATTCATTCAATAAACTTTCCTACGGCTTCCTGTATTCCTCGTTACATTTTTGTTCCTTGGGATGTGGGCATCTGCCTTTCGTCTGAGTTACTCATCACAGATTACATAAGTATCGAGACAAAGTTAGAGGACAGGTGAGATGGCTCAGAGAGTAAAGGTATTTGCTGCTGAGCCTGACAGCCCAAGTTTAATCACTAGTACTTACATGGTAAAAGGAGAGAACTAAGTCTCACAAGCAAGTACACACATCCACCACCACCACCAACAACAACCAAATCAACAAAAACCAAAATGTAACTTTTCAGGGACAGGTTCCATACAGAATTTTTGTCTAGACTATGCAAAGTCCTGGATTTAATTCCTAAGTACAGTGCACATATACACATATATGTGTGCACACTTTATATTCATTCATAACTTCATGATTATCTGCCAAATAAGCAACAGCTGTAGCCCAAGCCCTCTTATTTAAGGGTCCGTTTATTTGTTGACCTAACACCACAGCGCAGACAGGTCAGGCACAGCTCCCTAGAGTTGACGCTCTCCTTGCACCTTTGCAGTTTCTGGGATGAAACTCAGGTTGGAAGGATTGCATGACAAGCTCCCTTATCCTCTGGGCCATCTTCTTGGCCCAGCTCTTCTAGTCTTAACATTTATGTTGAAATTAAGAAACTGGGGCTAGGGAGGCTGGGACAGAAACACTGCCAGTTCAAGGCCAGCCTGGGCTACAAAATAAGAATTCATAATGCTCCAGTTTCAGCCTCCGAGTACTGGCACACTCATTTTTAGTTGCTGGGAAAATGCTATTCCAACATATAACCAGTTCCTCTCCAACTTTACTCAAAATGATTTCACATTCCAAACGAGCTCTATGTTTAGTTTGGAAGGGAAGTGCAATATGTAACCTTAGACTATCTACAGATACACTGTCAATTCTTCCTTACACAAACTTCAGGAACAGCTACTTCACACTTGTAGTTGCTAAATGAAGTGCCAACACAGAGCATTCTAATTAGAGCACTGCTGTCATAATTGAGGCTCTTACTGAGTCATCGGTTAAAGCTAAGGAGGTCGCAGTATTATAGGAGTGCTCAACACAGGCGTGAGCCCAGCCAGCAAGTGCTACTAGCAGCAGCAGCAGCTTCTCCGAGAGCGCTGTGTTGACATCATCAGGATAAATATGCTTTGATTGTTGTCTGTTCATACCTAATTGATTTAAGGAAAGCAAATCATGTTGCTGTGGGGGGGGGGGAGGAGGAAACAGATACACAAATGTGCTCTTATCCTCTGAGCGCCTGCAATGTAAAAGAAAAAAGGCAGGCTGAGGATGTTGCTTAATCGGTAGAGTGCTTGCAGGGTATGAGCACGTTAAAAAAAAAAAAAGGGAGGGGCACAATTTAAATAGCATCCTTTCATTCCAAACAGAATATGTGTCTATAGACACATGGCAAGATGGTTCACAGAAAAGCATGTGAATGCTGGACGGTATGGACAAGGAGAGGGGTTCAGAAATGTTCCTGGCATAATTCTTAGAACTTTCCTTTCAAAATACAAAGTTTAAAAAAATAGGGACATTGGCTGATAGGCAGTGTCTTATAGACATGACACAGAGGCTGCACTCATGAAATCTTAACAGTATGGTTGCTGAAACAAGACATCCATGGTTACAACACTTGTTGACACACCAATGTGGACCAGAGAAATTTCACAAGGCCCTACGTTAGATGAAGAAATATAGGCAATCAATATGCTGTGCAAGGGAGAGTAAGTTTTCTCCAATGACAAAAGGTCTCCTGGGAGATTTTCTAAACCCAAGTGGTCAGCCTTAAATACATACACATATGAGCAACACTAAAGAAAGTCAGGTTATTTTTACATATATACAAAAACATATGCAGATATGTATTTTATTTATTTATTTATATGTGTGTGTGTATGTATGTATGTATGTGCCTGTATATGTAAAAATAATAGTTATAGAAAAGGTCATGTATTCAGAAGGATAAAGGAGCTGGACGGAGAGAAGAAAGGGTAGAAATGACATAAGTAAAGTACTCATGTATGAAATTCTTGTTTTTAAATAAAAGGGAGGCTAGTGATTTGATGTGGAGGGCAAGAGCACATCTTGCTCTTGCAGAGGACCTGGGTTCAGTTCCCAGCACTATGTGGTAGCTCACAACCATCTGTAACTCCAGTTCTGAGGGCTCTGACACCCTCTACTAGTCCCCAGGGGAACAATAAACCTAAGTGTGTGTGTGTGTGTGTGTGTGTGTGTGTGTGTGTGTGTGCCGCCCCCCCCCCCAACACCCCATTTAAAAATTAAAGTTAAAATCAAATCCAACCAGGAGCAAGGGAGACAGCCTAGTTGGCAGGGTGCTAATCCAATCCAACCAGGAGCAAGGGAGACAGCCTAGTTGGCAGGGTGCTAACCTAGCATGCCTGAGGCCCTGGGTTCTACCTACAGCACCACAGCAAACCAGGAGTGCTAGCAGTGTGGAGGTGGATCATCACAAGTTCAAGATCCTTGGTGAGACAGTACCTTTTAGGATAGCCTGGGCTATGTGAGAAAGCGCCCGTATTGTCCATATGGCAGTGTACTAGGTTCTACTGAACAGTTTAAAATGATCAGTTTATGTTACATGACCAATGTCAATAATGCTGAATGTATAATTAGGTGCTTTTCATTAGACTGATTCAAAAAAAAAAAAATAAGGACACTTTAAGTATTATTCTCGACAAGGGGTATCATTTTAAACTGACAAACATCAAATATCCAAGGCACTTTTAAAAAGTGAATATAGTTTAAGAACTTTATTTGCATGATAGATTCCAATTCTAGTTTTTACAAGCATAATAAATCAGCCACTACAGTATTTTTAACAGTAAAATTGCTGCATTTAAAGAGGTGAAAATGTTATAAACGTAGCATATTGTTTGTAATGCATTATGTATGTATGTATGTATGTACTATGTACAGGGTTTCACTATGTAGCTCTAGCTGGTACAGAATAGGCTGGCCTCAAATTCAGAGACCCATTTGACTATGCCTCCCAAGTGCTGGCATTAAAGGTTTGTGCCACCATGACTGGGTAAATAAATTTTAAATTCCTCTGAATTAAAATTAATCTGAAAAATGAAAACAAAAACACTGTCATTATGTAACTTTAAAACCTTCGGGTCAAAGCTTTAAAAAACTAATTAACCCGAGGGGTAAGTGTTGATATGTAGAAGCCAGTGGACAAAATTTGAGGAAGTTGGTTCTCTTCTGCTACAGTGCAGGTTCTGGGAACTGAACTAGATTATCAGGCTTGCTGACAAGGACCTCTGAACTACCCTGATGACCATGGGTTATAATTTTTAAAGCTATTTCAAAATGACAGCTCAGAAAACTGAAGAACAAAACTCTACTGCGAGCACGATGGCAAATCCTTCCCTGGTATACCAGGTCACTTAATGGATCTCTAACGGATCCACCGGTGAGCTACACCCACTTCACACAGAAGTCGCTGTCTCCTTTTCCTACGATTCTAACCACAATTCACAAAAAAATAAAACTGAAGCCTAAACGACGGCTTTGGCACAGTCGTTCTTTTTAAGGTGGCACCTTAAAGCACTATGCTCAAGTTGTTTTACCAAATGAACTATCTCATTGTAAAGACAGATCAAAAACCTAAAACAACTTGGACAATTGAGTCTTCCAAGGAAAGCCATGTAGCAGAATGAACATCAAACATCCTGCAGACGGGAGGCAGGAGAGTCTCTCTGGGGACACGAATGCCCCACACAGTAGTTTGACTCTAATAAACTGTTGTCACAACTGCCCAATTAATTTCAGATACAAAACCAAATATCAACACTAAATTGGCTGTCTACAATTCTAAAACACTCTCAACAGAAAGACAATAGGAAATCTGAACTGTAACAGGGCAATGTCCATGACTTCACTTCTGTGAACCCAAACAGGTCTTGTGTAGATCAGGCTAGCCACAAACTTGTCAGTCAGCCAAGGCTGACCTTGAATTCCTGATCCACCTCCTGAGTATTAGAATTACAGGTGCGTGTCACTATACTCAGCTTTTTTTTTTTTTTTTAACTTTTACTTGTGATTAAACTCATATATTAGCAAATCTTCAAGACTTTTTTTTTTTTTTGTGACATAGTAGCTAACAAGGTAAAATAACAAAATAATTATTTCAAATTATTGACTTTGGACTATTGTTGAAGGCAGAAGGGGGCATCCTGTCCTTCCCACCCAGTGCTCACTGCTATCAACAGAGACTTGGACCATCTGGGAGCAGCTTATCAGTGAGGGGCGTTTGAACACTAGGACCTTCATCAGGCATTGGCTCCGCCTGGTTCTTCCTAGTCTGGCCTTGTGTCATACTTGAAGTATCCAAACTGAAGAGTACTCAGTACAGTGTTTTTTGTTTTAATGTGCAACTTCACAGAGCCAGAGGGTCCACGAGAACCCTAAGGTCTGGCTTTATGTTGTCCAGTAGTCTGCAGAGCTGAATAGAAACTGAGTAAGACTTGTTGAAGTATGCTGAATACAAGTAAGCTCTCTACAGCTTATCTCACTTACTATGTAACATTTAAACATTTGGAACCTATTAGAAAAGCACAGAACTTAGTCAGGTACATACAAATCTAAGATGCTATTTCTATGTGGTCCATTTTAAATATAAGAAAGGTAGATAGTAGTCAAACCATGATGGGCATATCCAAGTGACCGTTGTACAAAATCCAAAGGGCGTGAAACTAAAGAATTGTGGAAGTTATTCACATCAATTCACCACTGATTCAGCAATGCTCTAACTCCTGCAAATGGGACATCAGCCTTTGAGACCGATGCCAGAGAATGCTTTCATGACACAGTGAAGGCTTCCTCTCTCACATATGAAAATATATGTTTTCCCTCCATTTTGAGTCAGCTAACATAACAGATGGTATGTGTGTATGTGTTGGAGGTGGGGGCTATTGCAAGAGAACAATAGATCTCTCTCCTGTGGAAGGTGCACGGAAGAAAGGGCAACTGTCACGTTTGGTTCTACAACTTGTACTTTTTCCAGATGAATGTTAATTTGCAAAAGGTTTACACTATTAACTCCCTTTCAGGATAATGACCAAGCCAAGCCTGTTGGATGATGCTCTGGAAGAGCAGCGAAGACTACAGATCACATCCTGAAACCAGGTGGCTGTGGTTTCAGTCTAGACTACTCTGCAGGTCTGTTAGCTCAGGATGCTCCAGGACTTCTGTAGCCAATTTCCTCACTAGGTTATTAAATCTGTGGGACATGGACTAAGGGGCACCCATGCTCAAGATACATGGTAGACATGTATGAAGTTGTCAAATAATAAAAGGTACTTCAAGAAGATTTTATCACTTTTAAAGATTAAATTTAAAAATGTGGTCCTGATGTTCACAGAGGCCAGAAGAAAGTATCTGCTCCCCTAGAACTGGAGTTGCAGATGGTTAAACAACTATGTGGATGCTGGAAACTGAACTTTTGTGGGAGCAAGAAAGGCTCTTAAACACTGAGTCCTCTCCCTAGCCTCAAATTTAAAAATACTCATTTTTAAAGAAAGATTTAATGTATGTGAATGCTTGGCCGGCATGTATGTATGCATGTATGTATGTGCTCCACATGTATGCCTGGTCAGAAGATTACTTTAGATCCCTTGGAACTGGAGTTATTGATGGCTGTGAACCACTTTATGGGTGCCAGAACTGAACCCAGGTGTTCTACTAGAGCAAATGCTCTTATCTGCTGAACCATCTCTCTAGGCCTTCCCAAAAATATTCTTTAAGGAAATAAGAGAAAGAAAGAGAGAAAGAAAAAAGAAAAAGGAAGGAAAGATGGATGGATGAACACTAACTGACATTTATACTTGGTACATAAAAAATGGTCAGTCACTGCTGCCTTTATTACCAGAAGTATCCTCATGCAAAGGACAATCTAACAGGTACCAAGTTAGCAAGTTTAACAAACTCATTTAAAATTATTAAGTACCGACTGTATATCATGATATTCAGGCATTTAGTAATTAAAAAGAGCAAGAACTATAACAGACAACTACATGTAAACAGAGGAAGGCAAGGCACAGGATTGGTGTGAGCTCCCGGGTTATGAAATACAGAAACAGCCCAGGGCAGTGGTAGAAGATGAGGTCAGGAGGAGAGTCGGATCACAGAGGTGAGAAGAGACGCCACTGAAGGATTCTGAGCAAAACTGACTGGTATTTTTGCTTTTAGCAGACATGTCTATGCCATGTAGTCCAGGGAGTCTAGAACCTATGATTCTCTAGCCTAAGGCTCTTTAGCACCAGGTTACAGGAATGAGCCACCACATGCAGTGCTGCCTGGATATTTTAAGGAACTGCTCCGCTGTTCTAGGGAGTGTCTTATAAACTCTATCCCTATTACTTTATGTGTATAGGATATGTGTGCATATGCCAGGTTGAAAGAGAGAAAGAGAAGGGGGAAGAAAGAGAGAACATTTCTATATATGTGTGGAGATCCTGTGGAGGCAGTTCTTGCTTTCCACCTTTACATGGTGTGATGGCCATTCTTGCTTGTCATCTTGACTATATCTGGAATGACCTACAATCCAGAAATGAGATATTTTCTGCTTGGTTTGAAGTGAGTGAATCCACTTTTAGTCCAGACCTTTGATGTAGAAGATACACACCTTTGATCCAAATCTTAAGACTGGAAGACACAGGGCTTTATTTAATTCAGATACTGAGGTGGGAAGGCACCACTTTAATATGGGCCATACCTTCCACTGAAGTCTACATAAGAACACAGAAGGCAGCTTTTTACTCTTTGGCTGCTTGCCTTCTCCTTGCTAGCACATCTACCCTTCCACTGAACTGGAGCTGACTTCTTCAGGATTCCAGCTCTTACAGAAGACCAGCTGAGCCATCCAGTCTTGTGGGACTGAGCAACTACTTACTAGATGGTTGGACTTTCCATTTATAGCTAGCCATTGATGGATTAGCTGGACTGCAGCAGCTGTAAGACATTCCACTAAGTTTCCGATACATACATACATACATACATACATACATACATACATATATACATACATACGCACACACACACACACATTCATAAGTTCTGTGACTATAGAGAACCTTGATTGATCCACCTGGGTTCCACAGGTCAAACTCCAGGCTCCAGACCTGTACAGCAGGTGTCCTTACTCACTGAATCACTGACCCATCATCCCAGTCCCGTTACAAACTTTTATTTAGCTTTGTGATAAATGAACTACATGCCAAAAGTCCATCAACAGCACACATAACCATGGCCCATACATGGCAAAGTAAGAATATTTAGGTGGGTAAAATACAAATAACGTGTGGCTTTATCCACCTGGAAAGAGATAAATACAGATAGGGCACACGCCTGTAATCTCAGGACTTAAGGCTGAGGCAGGAGGATCACAATCAAGTTTGAAGCCAGCCTGGATATATAATGAGGCCCTGGTTCAAAAACAGGTGAAGACAATAATAAACTGAAAAAAAAATTACAGAAGAACACCAGCAAATCTGATGCATTACTTTTCAGATTTGCTAAAAATGCATGAAATGTCAAGAAAAATAAAATAAAATAAAACTGAACTTAGCTGGGTGTGGCAGCACATGACTTTAATTCCAGCACTTGTGAGGCAGAGGCAGGCAGATCTCTGTGAGTTCAAGGTCAGCCTGTGAGCCACATAGTGAGTTCCAGTACAGCCAGAGCAATGTAGAGAGACCCTGTCTACACAAAGCAACAACAAAAACCTGAATTTACAAAGTATGTCATTTCCACCACAAAATACAAAGTTGTCCAGATGAGAACTAAGTGCAATGCAAAAAAAGCATTTGCAAAAATGACCAATGACGGTAAGTATGTTCATGTTAAGAAACACAGGGCTGTGTGTCTAAATGCACAGCCTGTCTTGCAAACACAGGGCCCTGGGTTTAATCCCCTGCCCTGCATAATTCAGGCATGATGGCATTCCCTTGTCACCTAGTATTTGGGAGGTAGAAGCAGGATGATCATAAGTTCAAGAGAGTTCCGGGTCAGTGTGGGATACATGAGACTCTGTTGTAAAGAAAACATAATTGGGTTCGGTGGTTCGTGCCTGTGATCCCAGCACTTGAGAGGCAAAAGGGGGTTGATCTCTGCAAGTTCATCTACACAGAGTTCTAGGCCAGGCAGGGTAAAATAGTAACTTTCTGTTTTTTGTTTTAAAGAAAAGAAAAAAAGATTACAAAAAAATTATATTCAAATTATACCCAGCATTCAAGTACTCTCCTAAACTAAGAAATTAACAAAAATTCATGTCAAAAGACATTCTAAAATAATCAGTTGCTAGACTTTGAAGTTAAATACAAAACCTACTGTTATGTTGCATACTAACAGAATCATGTGTATTTAACAAAGCAATAGTTTACTCTACTCAGATGTAGCTATATTTTGGCTTCAGCATGGGAACGTGTCACACTCCTTTACCTATATTCAACTTTAAGATTGAAGGGTCCCAGCGAGTGTGAAAGGATTTCACTGCAAACCTAGAAAGCCCTTTTTCACATACGCTACTCATTCAGGTCACATGATCATGTTTTGGGGATGGAGGGAATTCAAAATCACTTAAGGCTCTTGCAAAGAACCAGAGTAGGCTCCCAGCACCCCATCAGGTCACAGCCACCTGTAACTTCAGTTCCAGGAACCCAACACCCTCTGACCTCTAATTACACATTCATGCAGGCACACACATTCAGATAAATAAAAAATAACTAAATCCTCAACGAGAGAAACTATATATGTGTTACCATATATAGTTACTTGAGAGGTATTATACTGCCCAGTTTAAGGATGAAATGCAGGCTCCAATTGTCATTCATAAAATCTTGTTTTAGATAAAATGTTTTACATAAGCACTATTTTTTAAATCTTAGGGAAATACAAAACAAGCTGAATGGCACAGTGGAACTGGCAGGTGGAAACTGCAATATGTCTTTCCAAACACTTCAGTCTTCAATATGTCTTTTGAAAGAATACTCTGCAATATGCTTCACAATATTCATGTAAAAGCATCCATGATTTGGTAAAAATAACCCAATGTATGCACAGCAGTGTTTAGGACAAAAGGCTGAGCATGGTGGAACATACCTGTAATGCCAGCACTCAGGGTAGAGGGAAACTGGTCAAAGGATTGGGTTAGGGCTGCCCGGTATTACACAGCAAGTTCCAGCCTGGGGAGTTCTAGCCTGGGAGACCTTCTCAAGAATAAAATAAGGAAAATAAAAACCAAACAAGAGAAAGTAAAAAGGTCTAGAAAAAGAATGCCCACTGTGGGGCTGGGGATGGCTAGTGATTAAGAACACTTGCTGCTCTCCAGAGGACCCGGATCTGGTTCCCAGCACGAATGTGACACTTCACAATAGCCTCTAACTCCAGTTCTAGAGAATCCGCCTCTTTCTTCTGGCCTTCACAAGAACTGAACAAGAGCGGAGAACACACATATATGCAAACATTTATAGACATAGTATAAAAACAAATACCTATTTTTAAAAAGCCCATTGTGAACAGTGGGCTCATTATTAGAACACAGGTTTTACGGACTAGTAAATCATCGATTGTATCTTTATTCTCTTACTATACTCAGTGTGGTAAGTGTTAGTGATTACTGCAACAAAAGAGTAACAACAGATTACCCAAGAAGGTAGCAGGTATCACTTTTAAAAAGGTTTTCTGTTTAACACCCATGAACCTTTAAAACAAATAACCATGTCTTATTTATCAGATGGGGAATCAGAGGTACTGCTCTAACGCTACAAGAACTGTTTCTCAGTAGTAGTCTTAAGATTTCAACCCACGTCTAATCTTTGATCCATCAGTGGCTTTCAGACTCAGAAAGCGCTACCTAGAGATACCTTTGGCTAGCAAGGATCAATGAGCATACAGAAGTAGCATAAGAAAGCTCATAGTATGTGACAAGAGTATGTAGTCCTGAAAGCTATGTATAGCTGGGACTTAACTCTGTCTATAAGAAACACTAGAAGTCTCAAGAATGCACTTCTTCTAATCTAGGAAGCAGTCTGCTTCCTCGAACTGGAGCTTGACTCTATCAACTGACTAGACACAGTTGTCATTTTCTAGGAGATACAGGGGACAAGGACATTCATATACCATGATGGGAGTAGAATTTGCAAAATACAGACTGAGAAAAATTCAAATAACCTAGGCCCTTCAATAACAAACAAGCAGAAAGAGATTTAAAAAAAAAGTTAGAGTTTGACTCACAGAATAATAGATTAAGGGAAGACTGGCATATCTGGAGAAGAGATATATCTACTAATCAAAACATTAGAAACAAATTACAGAACTGGAGAAGTGGGGGGTCCAGTGGTTTAAGGTGCCTGCTGCTCTTGCAGAGGACCAGGATTCGGTCTCTAGCACCTACATAGTAAGGCTCACAACTGACTGTAATTCCAGCTCCTGGGATCCAACATCCTCTTCTGGTCTTCATGCTATACTAACATGCTCCCCCACACATAAAATTTAAAAATCATGTGCACAAATAATAAGATAACTCCTTTTGTGTTGTGTTCATGCTCCTTTTAGAACTAATAACACGATACAGTATCTGAAATTTGCTCTAAAATGCATCCCAGACTATAGAGGACTGTGTCCTACCCATTCCCACCCCCTAAAAGAAAGCAGTATGCATAAACACAGGTAGCAGCAGAGTGAACTTCTAAAACCTTCCAGAGGCTTTATGATTTTACTTTTCACATCTAGATCCCTGGTGCTGGCACTTATTTTCAGCTTTTATTACACAAAATTTCAAATATGGCTTCCTAAATACTAAGCATTTTAGCAACTAACCTATCATTTTTTAACCATTTTTTTCTTCTTTTTTTTTTTTTTTTTTTTGATTTTCAAGACATGGGTTTCTCTGTATAGCCCTGGCTGTCCTGGAACTCACTCTGTAGACCAAGCTGGCCTTGAACTCAGAAATCCGCCTGCCTCTGCCTCCCAAGTGCTGGGATTAAAGGCATGCACTACCACCGCCCAGCTGGAATTAAATTCTTAATACCTGCTTGTGTCCTGTTAGCAGAAGAAAAGGAGAATAATTAACTCATTGTCTAAGCAGCTACAATTCTCAGCAACTGGTTCAGAGCAGTGTTCTCAGAAGATGAGAGCTGACAACCACCTTCTCACCTTGGATTTCAAGTTCCAAGAAGTGAGTAAAGACTTACGGTCAAGAGGAGGGAGAGCAAGAGTCAGGGATGAAAGGAAAGCAAAACCAAGAGTGTTCGTTCACACTGCAGTGGATGGAGCAAAGTTCTCTGCCAAGTATGGGCCTCACTGTGCGCGTTCCACGGAAGTAATCTAAGTCACAACAACTGTTCGATCTGTTCCAACAACTGAAGATGCTGTTCTCTGAGCAGTAAGCTTTCCCATGGAGCCAGTCAGACTACAAGAGCAGTGCATACAGCTCTATCACATTAGCTAAACATCTAGGGACGAAAATGTATGGTGCTGACTAACTCAGGGCGGGAAGGGCCGATAACCGAGAGAATAACTAAAATCCAACTGTGGACTGCAGATGCCTTGACCTTACACAGGCAGAACTGTTTAAACAGTTCTGCTACGAGAGGTCTGCTGGTGAAATATATGACTCCCTGGAAAGAAAGAGGGTGAGCTGGCTTACAGAACCAGCAGCAGCTTCTTGGTACCAGAACCATGCATGTCACTTTTGCCAGATTCCCAGAGAAAAATGCTAGAGCTACAGGACTTTCAATTCATTCCTTGTGTGTGATTACAGATTATAAATGTATCCAGTTTGTTACAGTTTTGAATTCGGGTCATAGATAACACCTAGCTAGCTACAGCTACTAGTGTCTTCACTTATCCTTTCCTACTCAGTTGCCTTGTGAGCAGCTAGACAAGAGGAGAGGAAATGGGTGTCCAAGCTCTGAAGCCTGTGGCCTTATCTGCTGTCCCACTGTTTCATAATGTTCCGTTCTAGACCACTTTATAGCACCAGGAGGTACAACCACAGGACACTATCCCCTACTTCACAGAAGGCGTCAGACGCCAAGGGCCAGCAGTTGCAATCTCTCCTTACTTTTGAGCACAGCACCGCACAGAGCCCAAGTGTTGCTCTGGGGAACGGAAACATTTGGAAAGAGGACATTTACCTTTTTGAAATTAAGTCACATTTGCTTGTGGATACACCTTGTCTTAGTTTTCCTGAGTCATGAGCTGTACTTATTGATTACTTCAAACATTTAAATATAACATTCCTTGGCCATCTTTTCGCTTATACTTTGCTGTACCCAGGACTTCCACATACCAGGAAAGCATTCTACTATTGAGCTATATCCCTCGTTCTTTATTTTCACCCCACAAGAAAGGGTCGTCCTTAGCCTAGCTGGCTTCAAAGGGTCTGTGTAGCAGAGAATGACCCTGAACTCTCCTTGCCTCTGCCTCCCAAGAGCCAGTGTCACAGGTGTGTGCCACCGCGCACAGCTTCGAAGGGAGTTTTACCTTGCTGCTCCAACACTAGGATTGAACCCAGGGCCCCTACCTGCCACGCAAGCAAGTGCTCCACCGCTGAGTTACAGCCTCAGCCTTTAATCACCATCCAAACAGAAAGGGGCTTTGTTGTTGTTGTTGTTTTAATTTCACTGTTGGCTCTATGTGTGTGCACACGTGTGGTGGAGGGCAGTCACACTGGCCAGAAGCTCTGGATTCCTTGGAGCTGGAGTGTCAGGTGGTTGTGACCTGGCACTGGGAACTATGTTCTGGTCCTCCAGAAGGGCAATACATACTCTTAATAAAACAGTTAGCTCTCCAGGTCTCTTTAATTATCATGTAAAAACAAATAAACAACTACAACAAAACCACACTCTTTTCAAACTAAAGTGTCCTTCCCTGGAAGACCATGATTTTCCAAAATGTGCCTGCTAATGTAAAATACTTGTATTGTTTCTTTGACAGAAATTTACTCCGTCAAATACCCAACGAATCTGAAGCTGTATGCAGCCCACACCCATCATTTTACAAATAAGAAACCTGAAGTTTGGAGACCTTCTACCTCAAATTACACAAAGAGCTGGTTAGAGGCGGTACCAGAATCTGAACTACCATTTTCTTGTATCTACCAGGGCACCCATGCTAATCTCTTTTTTTTTTTTTTTTTTTTTNTTNTTTTNTTTNTTTANNTTTNAAATGCTATCCCGAAAGTTTCTCATACCCCTCCCCCCACCTCTGTTCCCCTACCCACCCACTCCCACTACTTGGCCCAGGCCTTGCCTTGTGCTAGGTCATATAGAGTTTGGAAGACCAAGGAGCCTCTATTCCCACTGATGGCCGATTAGGTCATCTTCTCCATGCTAATCTCTTGACTGTTTCTTCCTCTGCCAGTTACCTCCTAACTGTGTCCCTCTAAGAAACCAATCAGCCACTCTATGAGTGTGTTCCACTCCCTCGTGATTTCCTAAGCATACAGTGTAACAGTATGTGGTTCTGTACAATGACTATATTTTAAAGAATTTTCCTTCCTGCCAGTTAAAGAGGAAAATCAATGGCTGAGCACTCCTCAGTAAAATTGCCTCCCGTTTCAACTTCGGTGTGTCAGGTACACAAAAGAGCTTTGGGAAAGTTCTTGGTGGCAACAGTCTTATACATCCTTGAGTAAATTGGCTCAAGGCTATAATCCACATTAAGCAGAACCCAGAACGACAGCAGACTGGTTTCACTGTCCCTTCAGACTGCAGTATTGCACACTTGGTAGGGGGTGGGCTGGGGGTGGGTTTCTTAGTAATTTTCTTCAGTTATTCTGACTAGGAAACAGAAGTGTGGCAGTTTTGTTAAGACCTCTTTCAACTTTTACACTAAGCTGGTATTCTACTCCTCATATGATACACTGAAAACATCCATGGATCTGTAAAAGAATTGGCAAAAACAGAGCTTACAAGTAATGAAATGGTCCCAGGTAAATTTCTGCACACTTGATGGGAAAATTGAATACTAAAACCACTAAAGCAAAATCTTTTCGGACTTGCAGCTTCTCGGTGAGGTTTATCTTACTCCAAAGTCAGTCGGAAAATTGTTCTCTTCAGAAGCACAGACATGAACGTGATGTATTACAAACCATCATAACGAAATGGAAGCCCCTGGCTCTTCACTCTCATAGACTAGGAGGGCCACAATTATCTTCACTCTGAACTGGAGAAGACAGGAATACTACAAAGTTAAGAACTCAGCTCTTTCGGTTCTGAAAACGGTACTTCTTAAGCACTTGACCGATTCCCTGTGTAGCAAACAAATCTGAAATCTCTGGTTCCATCAGAAGCATCAGACGAGTTGCTTTAAAGAATGTTGTTTTCTGGGGTCAAAATGAGCTTCTATACTTCCTGGTTTCAGGTTAGGTGGGTGGTTCAAAAGAACTGTTTTCTTACCACACTTATTGCATAATCACAAAAACCCAAAAAGGAAGAGGGTTGGTTAAATATTTAAACTCTTATTTCCTGGCGACCTAAAAGACCTACTGTTATTTTTGATATGCTCAACTTAAAGTGTTAAGGGTTTCTGAGTATACTAAAAGCACTGAGTTACTTCACTCTGAAAGGAGTTAAAAGCGGGTCAACAGGATATAAACTGGGCTCTTTTTTTCCCCCTTTAGAGGAATTTTTACTTACATGATGTCTTAATGAAAACTAATGGAATAAGGGCCCACCCCAAAACGAAGAGTAGTGGGAAAGTTAGAGGAAAACAATCACGAAAAGTTGTCTGGTCATCTGCTTTCACTTAGTGTGAAAAACCCGAAGGGCGAGTCTCCTCTTGAGCAACTCCAGCCTGTCCACAGTGACCACTTGTTACACCTCCCACTCACTCCACTGCAGGTTCACTAGAAATTCAAAGGTGTCTACCAAGGTAAAGGGCACACCAGGTCAGGCCTAAGGAGTCTCCGAATTACACCCTGGGGGTTACCGGGGACCGGAGCACCGCGTCCCCTCGCCCCCAAGCCGGGCCTGGTGTCCAGGAGGCCAAACTCCAAGCTGGGTACGACGATCAAAGCATCCGTCTGTCCGGCGCGGGGTAGGGGTGCGGTGAGGACGTCCCGGGGAGCAGGGACCGGAGCAGGGAGGGGGTTTCGAGCCGCGAGAGGCTCGGAGACCGAGGCCCAGGCCCGCAGCGGCCGCCGCCTTCACCAGGCCGCAGGGCGGGGGGGCGTGCCGCGTGTCCCCGCGCGCTGGACCACCGTGCGCACGCTCCCCGCCCCCGCCGCGGCGCCGGCCGCAACTGCCCCCCGATACTCACGCTTTGTCCACCAGCTCCCGCACCTTCCACATGTTCAGCATCGCGCCCCGCGCGGCCCGGCCCGCCGCCGCCCGCCGCCACTCTCCACGGACCCCGGGACGCCTCCGCGCCGGGGCTGGTCCAGGTCCGGGTCGCCGCCGCCACCCACCGCCGCGAACTCTCCCTAGCCGGAGCTCCTTCTCCCGGCCACAGCCACGGCGCCGCCAGTGACACGTCGAGACGCGGCCGCACCGGCGCTGCGTGGGGCGGAAGTGGCCGGCTTTCCGCCCGCGCCGCGCGCCGCACGCCGGGAATTGTAGTCCGCGCCCTGCGCCCCCGGAGCGTGAGGGGGTTGAGGTCGCTGCGGTTTGGGGACCTCCGAAACAGCCTGCAGGTGATTGCCATCACAACAGTTGCAAGATTTACTGGCGCTCACGTTCTTCAGATGTACAACACTGATGCTAAGCATGATTACAGAGTGTGATTGGCGTGCGTGTTCTTCGTCTACGCACGTGTTTCTTCTACATTTGCTTCCTAATACCTAGGCGTCTATACATCACTGAACCTGGGATTCCAGCCCTGACCAGTGTAGAATTTTATTCTAAATCCTTCCTCACCCTACTTCAATGATACACTGATTTTATCTGTAGACAGTGATCTGGTTCCCTCGTTAGATACTTTGTAACAAGCCTCAGAAACTTAGTTCACAATAGTTGGGAAACCAGAAAGCCACCAGTATACATATACAGCATACCTATATGTGTTATGTGATATACCCAAGAACTTCGTGGTTTTGGTTTCTAAAAGCATACATAATTTTTGAGATCTGCTAAAGTAATTTCCACTGATCAGGTTTTTCATTTAATATGTCAGTCAAAACTTGTGATAAAACTTGGAAGTAATATTATATATTGTTTTAGGCAATTCCTTAATTTTTATAGGTTTTACCTGCCCTGGTTGCAGACTGCTTTAATCCTAGCACTCAGGAGGCAGAGGCAGGCGAATCTCAATGAGTTTGAGGACAGTCTGGTGTACATCGGAAGTTCTAGGTCAGCCAGGGTTACACAATAAGACCTTGATTTTTAAATTATAATGAAAACTTTAAATGTTATCTATTTGTAAAGATATAAAACAAAAATTACTTAAATGTTAAAATAAATATATGTACTTCTAATATACTTTTTTGTTATTTAAAAAAAATCTGCCACTATTTACTGAGCATCTTCAGGGTGGTACAAGGGAGGACTACAGCTGGGGCTCAAGTTCCCTGGGAGCTTAAAGGTCACTGGAGGAGGGACATAACAATCAAGAAAATACTTAATTAGAGAGAATAAGTGCTTGTCAAAATCAAGAACATAATGTTACAGACAATAATGTCAGAGGAAAAACAACAGAATATTCAGGGCTCTTTGAGGAGATTGAATGTAAGCTAAAACTGGAACAATACAAAGAAACTGGCTGTAAGAAGATCAAGAAAAGAATTATTGGGGGAGGGAACACAAGACAACTAAGATTCACAATGAAGGTCAAACAGTGGCTGTAAGTAGCCAAGACCCAGGCCCTCTTACTCCGGATCCTTCAGTCAAGACATCAGTTTGCATTTACTTGGTTATTGGAAGCAGCTTTGAAAGCACTCCTGTATGGTCCCAAAAAAGAAGCAAACAAAACTGAGAACCACAGAGTGCAGAAACCAAGACAAAGCTGGCTCACATATTCCTTAAGATAGGGGCCCTAGAGATCAAGCTAAATAAGTTGGAGCCATAGGTTGGGAAAGGAGGCAAAGAGGTGCAGAGGTCATAGGAGAACCGGAGCTTTCAAATGAAAAGTTTAATTTTCCTGTAGAAAGTATTGTCCAGCCCAACGTTCAAAGGCTGGAATGCCGCCAGGGCAGATAAGAGAAACTGCTTTGCATAAATCAGAGCTCAGCAAGTTACCTTTCAGACAGGCCAGTCATGAGGACACCTGCAGAATGAACTTGGCACAAAGCAAGCAGTGTCCGTACCCTGGGCCCTTCACAGTGGTGCACAGCTGGGCTCACCATTTAACCGCCAAGCACAATGTAAGTAAGCTGATACTCTCAATCAGACTTCATCTGAGATGTCACCTGTGGCATCTTAACAGTCCACTGGGGCCATCTAGACCCCTTCCTGCCCACCTGTCACTCGAGAGAGCCCCCAAAAGGGCTCAGAAGGAGTCTGTTTCAAAGGTGGTCTCCCGAGACTAATCATTTGCCTATCAGCGGAGTGCTCCATTTTTACCTTTTTTAGCATGCAAGTTTGGGAGCAGTTTCCATAGTAACTTCTTTATAGCGACTTAAATGTCCAGGGTAGAAAAATAAATGAGAAGGTGCCCTGCCCATCCCTCCTCAGGAAAAAAATATTTTTCACTAACTGAACCAATACTTTTGAAGTAAGACTAAAGCAATATGTGCTTTGAAAGGCAACATACTCAGCTCAGTTGCATGCCATGAGCAGTCACAGACAATGGACATCTACCCACTGCCTAGCCCGGGTGGTTGGCTCTCAAGTGGTTCCCTAGAAGAGGTTTTATTCACAGAGCCCAGTATGGCAGTCATGGGACAACACTTTTACCAAAGATCACAGTTGGGGTCTCAGATTTCCAGGTTCCTAGCTTCTTATTCAAATAACTAAAATAAGGGCTTACACTGATTTTCAAAGCATCAAGAAAACGCCATTTATAGCAAAGTGACAGAAAAGATTAGAATACACTGCAAGGCAGCGGCCTGATTATGGGAGTGAAGGACTTAAGGACCCTGATAAATGCTTGGCACTCCTTCTCAGGGAGTTTAGGAGGTGGGGTTTGGTGACTAAAGAAGGTAATGGGAGAGGCAGTCTGTTTTGATTAATAGATGAAGTCTTGGGATCATTTTTTTGCTGCAATGGTCCTTCCCAATTATGCATAGGCATAAGATGATAAATAGGTGCCTGACCCCCAAAGGTCATTTGAAGATGTAATTTTGCCTTCTTGTTCACACACCCCAACACACTTCAGGCTGGATTAACATTTCTGGTCTTAACACATTGGGATTATAGTCGGACAGAGAATTGTCTGGGTTTGATTGTTGTTAAGCGAGGAGAAATTCACTCCGTTTTTCAGGGGAGGATATGGGTGGTTAGATGTTGGTGGGATCTTAAGGTTTCTAGGTGCATTGTTCAGAGAGGGGTTTGTGTTTGTGGTACATGCAGGTAAAGGAGATAGGTAGCCAAGTGAATTATTTGAAGAGTGGTGTGTGCATAACTCAAACTTAGAAGACTCCCAGGTTCCTAGACTCTTGTATGCTTGCCTACTTCAGCACTATCCAGACCTTCCAAGAGCACCAGTGGGGTGGAGCATGGTGGCTCACACCTGTAATGCTACACGAGGACTCATTCAGGAAGATGGCTACATACTGTGTTTCAGGACAACCTGAGCTACAGAATGAGCTTGGGGGGGGGGGTAGGGAGGGAGAGGAGGGAGGGTTTTCAGCAGCTAAGAGCACTGGCTGCTCTTCCAGAGGACCAGGCTAGCTTACAACACTCCATAACTTCAGCTCGTTGGGTTCTAATGCTGTCTTCTGTCTTCCGTGGGCGCTAGGCACACAAGTGGTGCATAGATATATACATTCAGGCAGAACACTCAGAGAAATGGATGGTATGGAGATTCCAAATGAAAACAAAAAGTAAACAAAGCAAGCAAGCAAATAAACAGACCAAAAAGCAAGCAACAACAAAGCACCCCAAAACAAACAAAGGGCCGATTGCAAGGCGCGGTCGGCTGGCACCTCCAGTCGGCCTTTGCTAGATTTCCCACTCGTTATCACCCCTGGTTTCACTGCCTACCCCTAGATGGGAGAGAAACAAAGACATAGGGGACACACACACAAACAGAGAGAATCCCTGAATCGAAGTTCTTTCCTTTGTTTCTTCTTTGAGCACAACTACTGATGAACCACAGCTAGTCTCCAACCCAACCCCCGCCTCTGCCCCTGCCCCCGCCCAGGTCACACAAAAACTATATGCAGCCGGCAAAGGCATGCCTCTGACTTTGATGAGGCAAATCAGCCAGCTGCTGCGGGACAGTCCGAAGCAGCCCCGCATTCCACACCTGGGAGTAACACGAAAGCCCATTCTTATAATAGTTCTCTGTGTGGTTTTTTTTTGGTTGTTGTTGTTTGGTTGGTTTTTTTTTGTTTTGTTTTTAAGAAACCAAAATTCCAAAATTGTCACTACTGACACCTTCTAAAGGCCTCTCTACTAGGACCAGCTGTGTTCATCTCCAGGTGTGCAGAAGGTGCTTTCGACCAGTGTCCCACCCACTTCCTGCACTCCCAGGCAATCCGAGTTTGGTTGCATGGAGTGCTCACGTGCCCACTCACTCGCCCACTCCCTAGCTCTTCCTTCTCTCCCTTCACAGGTGGCAGGATTGCCTTGGGGCTTGAAACTCTAGCCACCTGTTCCTATTCTGAATTACCATTTTCTTTCCTACCCACCTCATAAACGTCTGTATCACTGATTCCCTCTTAGCTTCTTGTTTATAGTCCCAAACTTACCCAGAAAGTAAAACTGCACATCTCAGCTTTCTGTATTTGAGTCCTGACTCTTGATTTCGATGACACCTGTGCGGTCCTCCTCTTTAGAAGGAAGAATACTTCCTTTCTAAATGTATTGTGTGGGCTGCCACAAGAAGCCAGGTGGATTATAGATTGTGCAATCCCCTGGGACACCATTTATATAGACTATCATGAATGGCTATAAATAATCAGCTAGGAAGAATGTGGTTAAAGAGTGTGACAGAAGAGTTGTGAACTAAATAGCTGGGTATTGTGGTACGCACCTTCAGACCCAGCTCTCAGGAGGTTGAACTGGGTGGATCTCTGAGTTCTAGGACAGCAAGTTCTAGGCCTGCCAGGGTTGCATAGAGAGATTCTGTCTCAAAATAATAAAAATAAAATAAAATAAAATAGCTATTGACTTAAATTGTGAGACTCGGAGTCAAGTTGGCTGGATTTAAAATTAGAATCTCCATTTTGTCACTCGCTAGCCAAATGATCATAGAGAAATTATTTTGCATCGTCACCTCAGTTTTCTCTTAAGAATGGGAAGAATTAGAGATCTATTATGAAGACGTTTTCAGATAATTTCTTATAGCATGAAGTTAACATTCAGTAAATGTTAGCAACACTACTACCATTCCAAAGTTGCCAGTAATAATTATATGAAGCCATGAACGTCATCCACTGCCAACTATTTGGTGGGTCCCTATGTATCAGACACTGTACAGGGTGGTGGATATACAACTGTAGATAAGTTAAGCACCAAAAACAAGTTAATAAGGGTTTTATAGAATAAACATGGTATAGGTGAGGTTACTTGTTGACTATCATAGGATATGTATAACTCCTCACATCAGGTCCTGTAAAGATTCAGTGTTCTTTAAATTCGATTTCATGGTGCTAGAGAGCCAACTCTGTGATTAAGAGTGCTTGCGGCTCTTCCAGAAAACTCAAGTTCAGTTCAGAAGACTCACACTGGGCACCACATGTAACTCCAGCTCCCAGGGATTTGGTGCTCTCTGGCTTTTGCAGGCAACTGTAAAACATACAAAAATAGATAGATAGATAGAGATAAAATCTTAAAAATAATCCTACCTCATGGGGATGGGTCAATGACTCAGCAGTTAAGAGTACCTGCTGTCTTCCAGAGGACCCAAGTTCACTTCCCAGCACCTGTAACCACCTGTAACTCCAGCTCCAGAAGGTCAGTTGCCCTCTGTAGGCGCCCTCCCCCCACATATGCATACATAGCCATATACTCACACAGATGCACATAAACATAAATCTAAAAATTAATTTAAAAATTCTACCCCGTTATTATCAAATCTCTCATATGACTCAAGTCCTTAGCAGTTCTCATAAGCAATGGGTTTGGCTCAGAGTCTCCTAAACCTATCCACCCATCAGAAATTCATGGACATCTTCCAAAATCCTTTTTTTATTTTTTTTACATATGCTTGTTTGCTAGTGACATAATCATCCTAAAACCACCTTTGGTAGGCTACGAGGGCCTTAGAATATATACCTCAGGGGTAGAGCTTTTGCCTAGTGTGCACAAGTAACACAAATGAGTGAGTGGGTGAATGAATGAATGACAAAACCAGGAAGTTATTAACATTAGGAACCGAGACACTTGCTTTGGACACGTGATAAGTGTTGTCAGAATTCTCGCTCTGATTTTCATTTTACCCGGATGCAGATAGGCATCTCATCATTGAGAGGAAGATGGCTTAGCTCCTAGTGAGGGGTAGTTAGCATTTGCTTTCCATTAATCACACTTGCTGAGGCCAACTTCACAGATTATGATTCTGACCAGCCCAATTTGGACCAGGTATCCACCAAAGCTAATCATCTCCAGGGATAACTGATTGTTATGGATTGGCTCGCATACCTCCCTCCTTCTCACAGCTGAATTCAAGGAGGGGGAAACCCTAATAGAGCCATACCACTAGGGAACTCTGATGCAGACCAAGGCAGCCACTGAAGTTGAAGTTAGAGACTGCATTCTCAGACCAAGCAAAACAAAACCTAAATAATTTCTCTCTCTCTCTCTCTCTCTCTCTCTCTCTCTCTCTCTCTCTCTCTCTCTCTCTCTCTCTCTCTCTCTCCAGCTGGGAATACCCCAGACTAGGTTTTACTGTTTCATTCTTCCTAGCTGTGCAACTTCTAAAGACATCCAGGTCAGGGAGAGCAAAAAATAAAAAGAAAGGCAGGAAGAATAATAGGTAAGAACCTTCAAGAAAGTTGTGAACGCCTGTGGCCGCTGCCTGTTGCCATGTAGACAGCAGGCAAGTTGACTATTCAGACTTGCCCTCGCTCACTGCCTGTTCTGCTGATATGGGCCCTTCCTGGCTGAAACTTAATCCCCTTTGGTGCACTGAGGCGCTCAGTGGGGCTCAGATGGGCCTCCTCAGAAAGCCTGGTGGATGCTACAGGGAGAAGGCAGGCCTGAATAGGAGTACTGACGGGGCAGTGTGCCTCCCACCTGTTGCCCCGTGTCTTTTTCCTCCTGAAACAGGAGAGCCCAGGGTGAACAAGCTGCCTCTCAAAAACTTTATTTCTAGAAGGCCAGGATGGCATCAGCACGGCTGTGGGAACTTGTTCTACACATCCTAGTCAAATGCAGACTTTGGGTGGTTGTCAGAAACCATGGGCCAGCTCGTTTCTTTTTCTTTTCTAGATCTATTTACATTAGCATTTTTATGTGTGTGAGTGTTTTATCTGCATGTATATATGTGCGCACTGTGTGTGTCTGGTGCCTATGGAAACAGAAAAGGGTGTTGGATCCCCTGAGACTGGAGTTATAGACAGTTGTGAGCTGCTATGTGGGTGCTGGGAATTGAACCCAGGTCCTCTGACCACGGAGCCAACTCTCTAGCCCCGGCTAATTCGTTTTTTTAAAGAAGGGGATTTCTGAAAAAGGCCAAGTATCTTGAGAAAACCAACTGAGGTTTCACCAGTTTCTGAACTCTCTCAAGTCCTCTTGAGAGTGATGCTATGGGGTAAGAGCTCAGCGCTGTGGAACAGTGTCTGATGGAAGGATGCCTAAAGGATGGACTGCTTGCCTTTAGTAAACAATGAATGTGACCAAAAGATTACATCTCTACCGAATGTGGTAGAAATAATCGGCACCAGGTGTGCTGTCTTTTTGGGATAGCCAATGTTTATCACTTGTGGAACATCTGTAATACACAATGGGATTAAGTACTAGATGTCACCTGAAAACCTTAGTGTCCAGGAGGGAACCCTTGTCCTGTACACTGTCAACTTTCTGCACAGGGGCGTGTAAATGAGACCAAGAGAGGACAGATTGGCCAGGAAGAGTTCATATGTGTCAAGCACATACACACAGGAGTGCTGGCCATGAGTAACATGGGGGGGGGGCAGTTAGACATCTGGGCTCATACTCCTAAGTCAGGGGCAGAGAGCAGGGAGAAAAGCCACCCGTGGGCAGGATAAGTGGACTTTTCGAAGAGCCAAGGAAGGGAAGTTTATGGTGATACTTTTCTATACACTTGTGACTGATCTTAGTGTTGTCTTCGGGGTCATAAAACCCCAGTCAGAGAAGGGCCTTCATGGTCAATGTACTCTGGGTCTCTGTCCTTTGGGGCAGACGCCTTCCAGAAAAGGGACTTTATGGTAGCCCTTCTTCCTCAGAGTCTTCTGTTATGAAGTCCGATAAGGGGGACTTCCAGAAGGCTTCTCTCTGTACTCAAATGTCATTGAATCTCAAATGTCTTTAGCTTAATTAGTTAGCTAACTTTGGGGTTCTGCTGGGCCTCCACATTGTCTAATGTGGGTGACAGACATTGAAACAAAAGCTGAAGAGAGATAGACGACCCAAGGCTGTGTGCCAAGGACAGAAGTATCAGCTCCGCGGTATCTGCATGAGCCTGTGTCAAATCTGGTCTCTACCACAGAACTGTGTGAATTCATCTGTGACCCCTCAGGTCTAAGCACCCTCATTGTCAAATTGAGACTCAGTCTTACTGGGTTGTTGTGAGTAGTTGATGGGTTGAAATATATTAAATTTCTACCATAGGGGATGAAAAGATGGTTGAATAGTCCAGAGATCTCAAGTTGGGTTCCTAGCTCCCAACTCAATTTAGGTAGCTCACAATTGTCTTTGCCCTCTTTTGGTCATCCTAGGATTCTATACTCACACATGCATACACAGAGACCCTTAAAATCTTTTTTTAAAAAATTCTACCAAAGCACTTGGCATGGCTTAAATACAAGGTCTATTACTGTTAAATGGTTTATATCCAGACAGACATCTCAGTTGATGTAAGAGAGTGTATTGGAGGAAGCTCATTAACTCTTGCAATAAATATTTATTTGGGCACTTTACTGAAAAAGAAATGTACTGTAAAAACCAGGCCCACTTCCTGTTCTCAGGGAGTTTTCAGTCTCAGGGAGAATTTACATACTAAATAACCAATTCCATAATCAATTTGTCTCACCTTCTGGTGAACACTATGAAGGACAGGACAGAGTGAGAATGCAGTGTGGCACTTCATCTAGACTGGCTATGGGTGAGGCCCAGGAAAGGCCTTTTTGGCAGAGTGATACTTAAAATAGGAATGGAAAGATAATTTTTAAGGGGAGAGAAAGAAAGAGTGGTCTAGGTGGAGAGATCAGTCTATGTCAAGGCCTCGGGCAGGACGGCACTTAGTTTGTGCTGGGACCTGAGAGAAGGGGTGGAAGGAGAGAGAGAGAAGGGCAGCAATGAGCTTTCGAGGTGACAGGGAACCTGAGAGGTCTTGCTCAACTCGTCCTTGGTTGTGCTTCAAGTCCATCTGACTTGTGTGGACTTCATGGCCCACAGTATTATGGCTTCTGAGTTACAAAGGTTCTGCCATCTTGGGGAGGGAGAGCAGAAGATTGGGAAAGGGAGGGAGTGGGTTGACACTGTCACTGTTTTGAGACTATTATGACAGGTGGCACTCCTTTATGGTTCTAGCTCTCTCTGAGTCTTTAGGCTTTGGGTGACAATGTTTTTACTCTGATGGTAAGTATGCCTGCTTTTCTAAATGTTGGGTTTTCTCACTGTCGTCTTAGTTAGGGTTTCCATTGTCATGAAGAGATGCCATGACCAAAGCAACTCTTATAAAGGAAGACCTTTCATTGGAGCTGGCTTACAGGTTCAGTGGTTCACTCTGCTGTCACCAAGGCAGGAGTCATGGCAGTGTCCTGCAGACATGGTACTGGAGAAGGAGCTCAGAGTTCCTCATTCTGTTCCCAAGGTGACCAGAAAGACTGATTCCCAGGCAGCTAGGAGGAGGGTTTCTCAAAGCCCACCCCCACAGTGACACACTTTCTCCAACATGGCCACACCTCCAAATAGTACCACTCCCTATGGGCCAAGCGTATTCAAACCACCACACTCACTCTGCCCACCTTACTGTGAATTGCCCCTTCTTGAGTTCTAGCCATGCTTCCAAACTCTGCTCGTACCCTGAATATAAGAATCACAACTTGGTGTATTTTTTTGAAAAGTCTTTCTTTTGTTCGTTAAGTTGTATGTGCCCGTTAGCGTGGTACCCACAGAGGCCCGATGAGCTGACGTCACAGATAGTTGTAAGTTGCCTGACGTGGGTGCTAGGAGTTAAACCTGGGTCCTTTGGAAGAACAGGACACACTCTTAACTGCTAATCCCCATCTACAGTACTGGAGACTTTTTAAAAGGGCATTTAAAAACTTTTTTTGTATGTGTATGAGTGGGTGCATGCCAACCATGCCATACATGTAGAAGTCAGAGGATAACTATGTGGGGTGGGCTCTCTACTTCAACCTTTGCATGGGTTCCAAGAATTTAACACAGGTTGTCAGACTTGACAAGCACACCTTTTATCCCGTGAGCCTGGTTGCCTTTATCCTGGCTTTGTGTGTCAAATTAAGGACTTGCTGCTTTTTATTTTTATTTTTATTTTTTTGTAGTCCCAGCTGGCCCTAAGACCCAAACCCTCCTGCCGTAGACTCCCGGATGCTAGGATTACAGGTATGTAGCCAAAGATAACTTTGAGCTTGTGAACCCTCTAACTCTACCACCCAAGTACTGGGATTATAGATATGCCATCAACCTGCTCTGTTGTGAAGTGCTGGGGCTCAAACCCAGGGTATCACGCATACTAGGCAAGCATTCTACCAACGGAGCCTCCTCTGTTTCTTTTCACGCCTCTATCAGTACTTCTTGAACTGCTATAGAGCCTACATTCCCTTTCAGAAGGATTCTCATAGCTTTCGTGGGTCTACAGTTCTAAGAGTCCCCTCTGCCCCACCCACCCACCCCCACCTCACATATTTCAGGCTCCTTGGAAAACTTGTGTTCCTCTCCTGCTTCTAGATGTGGGTAGGGAGAGATGTCTGACTTTTCTTCTCTGATGCAGATGTTAACCATAGTCATCTCTTTAGATTTTTGGAGGATTTGCAAGCGCCTCTTGGCTTGGGCACCCATAACCTTTCCTGGGTTGTAAATTGGGTCATGTTACTAGCAGCAGAAAACCTGAAGTTGTTTTCCAAGACAGAGTCCAACCTTAACCCTTCAGGTGCTCCTGCCTAGTCCCCACCTCTGGATCGACAAATGCTTCTGTGGTTTTGCTCCGGGTCAGGACTCAAGGCCAGCTACTGGGACAGGCGGTGATGGTATGGGTCACCAGCTCAACAGGCACCACTGAGGCTTGTCACCATCCACACCCTTTTGCCCCATTGTCTGTAATATGTTTTCGTTTGCTTTCACGTATATCACAATCTTCATGCAGTCCTTCCTCCTCTTCCTCCTCCTCCTCCTCCTCCTCTTCTTCTTTTAAATTTCCTAACTCGGTACTTCTTGAGAATGTGTCTTCATGCCATCAGCTGGATTTTTGTCGCTCTTTGGATGGGGAGAGTTGCCAAGGCTTGGTTCACACTGTATGTACAGACCCTCCCAGAGGTGAGGCTGCTTCTTAATGCGTTGATTTCACTGTTCCCAGAACCTATTCCTTTGTTCTTTCTTGTTAATGCTAAGTATGCGTTCTGGCAACACCCCATGATTATAGAATTCAAGCATTTTGTACACTGTTCGGTTTGCCTTGGTCTCTGTGCAGTGAAGCTGCTTTGCTGGTTTGCTGTCAGTGTTTCCAACCATGAGTTGAATCTTGTAGTGAAACTTACTTTCTCTCAGGCAAGCTTACCAGTAGGAATGTCTATTTTCCGTGATTCCCCCCAGGGACTATTGAGCCATAGACTTGGCCAGGAAAGTAAAGACCTGAGACCCAAATACCTAATGGGAGAAAACCAAGTGGAGAAACAGGTAGAATATTTTATAACACATTACAACAGTCAACATCGTTAATACAGATTCTTTCCCTTCACAAAAATTGGTTTTTGAGACAGGGTAACATGTAGCCCAGGCTGGCCTAGAACTCCCTATGGAGCTGAGGACCGTGAACTTTTAATATCCCTGACTGTCACCTGAGTGCTATGATTACAGGCAGGTGCTATGACAGTCAGCTTCTGCTCTATTGTGAATGGAACCCAGGGCTTCCTACATGCTGGATGAGCACTTAACAAACTAAACTACAGTGCAGCAACAATATGAACTAACTAGTATCCCCTGAGCTCATGTCTCTAGCTGCATATGTAGCAGAAGATGGGAAGAGAGGCCCCTTGGTCTTGCAAACTTTATATGACCCAGCACAGGGGAAGGCCAGGGCCAAGTAGTGGGAGTGGGTGGGTAGGGAGGGGAGCAGGGGCAGGGGGGTATAGGGAACTTTTGGGATAGCATTTGAAATGTAAATAAAGAAAATAATAATAATAATAAAAAATTAATAAAAAACAAACTAAACCACAACCTGAGCCCTTAGCCCTTTTCTCTCTATAAAAGAGTCCATTCATTATCTTAATAGTAACTATAACATACTCATGTGTCCTCCATCTACCCTTTAACCCAGAGATTCAACTCTTAGGTATTTAGCCGAAAGATCAAAAAGCTATATAAAAATATTATGGAAAAATGTTCTTAGCAGCTTTATTCATAATAGCAGAAGCCCGAAATGTGCAGCAACGGGATTTCAATGAACTGCCTGGTTTACATTATTTGAGTGAAATCTGACTCAGCAAGAGAAATGAATAAATTACTAAGATGGGCAACATCCTGGGTTCACAGTGAGCAAAACCACTTGTGCACTAAACATTATGATTCTATTCTTTTGAAATGCTAGGACAGGAAAAGATGAGGTGAAAAAAATTAGCACTGTGGTTTCCTGAAGTGAGATAGAAAGAATTGTGGGAACAGGAGAATTAGAAGGGAAAGTACCTGGGCAGTCACTTTAATAATCAGGATGATCCAAAAAGGCTCATAAAAGAAAAGTTCATCTTTTCTCCTTCTTTAGCAATTTTGTTTAAAACTCACTGGATTTTCCCAACCTTTATGCTGTCTGCACAGATGTAAAAAACATGTCTGCACATAAGTTGGTCTGAGATCATGCCATGTAAGTTTCTTGTTCTAAAAACTAACACCGGGCTGGCAAGATGGCTTAGCAGGTAAAGGGTGCCTATCACCAAGTCTATGTTTGATCTTTAAGATCCCCATGACAGAAGGACAGAAGGACAGAACTGATTCTCATCTATCTCGTCTAAGTCTTTAGCCCAGGCTAGCTCTAATTCTCAAGGATGCCCTTGAATGTCTTATCTTCCTGCCTCTGCCTTCTGAATGCTAGGAATGCTGGGATTATAGATAGGCATGTGGCACCATGCTTATGTGAGGCAGTGTTAGGAATCAAAGCCAGGGTGTTGTGCTTCCTAGGCAAACACTGCACCATCGAGCCATGTCGATCCCCCAGGTATTTATGTTCTTAATGACATATGTAAAAATCTGTTGTCTTCTCTAAGACTTACATTTTCTTTCCAGAGTTTCATAGATTTAGTTCTTACAATCAGATGATCCATTTCAATGACTTTTCTTTCTTCCTTTCTCCTCCTTTTCCTCTTCTTTTTTCTTTTGGAAAATATCTTGCTATATAGTCTAGATTGGTCTCAAACTTGCAATCCTCCTGCCTCTTCCTCTAGAGCATGAGGTTTATAAGCATATACTGCTACTTACTGGATTTCAGTAGAAGAGGGGGCTCCAACTCGTATTCTTTTGCTGGGAGATAGCCAGTTGTCCCAGCACCATTTACTGAATAGATTATTCTTTCCTCGGATGATTTGTTTTGGTGCCTTGCTGAAAATGAATCGATCCTGCTCAGAAATGATTCCCAGTATCAATGATAATAACACGAGTGATTGCTAGCTTGTAGGTTATCTCAAAAACCTTTGTCCTTTCCTACTCTAAGGCCATTTGTTTCAGAAGTGGTTCTGGGATTTGTAATCTTGAGTAATACTGTACCAAACACACTGAAGCACCAGCATGGTAAGCTTCTATAGGGCGTGTGGTTAAATAACTTCAAATTTTCCTTATCTGATGGGTGGGGAAATAAGAATACTTACACATAGAGCGTTTATGAGGATGAAATAGGGTTTAAAGATGCCTTTTGAACCATACACCAGGGGGACAATTGTAAAATATTTTACAATGTAAAGAAAGCAAACTTAATGCTCTGGCAAGATTTGGACTAGTAGGCCAGAAAGCAAGCACTACTCTTTGGTTAACTGGCTGAATGACCTTGCCCAGTCACCTGGCTCACACTTAGCTTCTCAATTTCCTGGTCTGCTAAATGCAGGTAACAACGCCAACTCTAATCACTGTTCAAAATTATTAGATTGAAACTGGAGAGTGGATGTGTGTAAATGTGCATCAGAAAACTTGTTGTTCTAGCCACTCTGAACAATTTACAAGTTACTTTTCATTCAAGAAAAAAATGGTCTTTGACTCGTTTACAGTAAGTGACTTATCCCTGTTGGGGACCAACCACAAGCAATGTTTACCCCAATAAAACATTAACATGAGGTTTCTTACCACTTATCTGGGCAAAGGCCAAGGCCTGGTATTTGGCTCAAAGAAAGTAGTTATACATTGTTTAATAGCAACCAGGCCCTTGGGCAACTCTCAATAAATGCTTTTGGTGTCTGGATTAGAATGTAACTAAGGAGCACCTCAACCACAGCCTTTTATTGATTGCTTAGACTGTGTAGGGAGTGTGCTTTACAAAAAAGGAAGAGTCCTGGGGCAGGATAAAGAGCTTAATTGATAGGGTGCTTACCTGACATTCCTAAAGCCCTGGGTTTGATCCCCGACATCACGTTAACTTGGCATGGTGGGGCATGCCTATAGTCCTAGCATTTGGAAGTGGACACAGCAGGATCAGAAGTTCAAGGTCATTCTTGGCTACATAGTGAGGAGTTTGAGGTGAGCCCTAACTCATGAGACCCTGTCTCAAACAAGCAAAAATCTGGATAACCTTAATTTACATTGTGACAAGCTTAGGACCTAAGCATTTATGGGCTCCATTTACCACCTTGTGGAGTTAAGGGGAGGAAAAACGGTCTGCCCCAGGGAACTTGATTTGTAGGGAAGAAGCACTGAGCTGAATAATAGTTGCAGCCCTGAGAACTAGCTGCCTCATTGAGAAAGATACACATTGTGCAGCTTTTCTAGATGTTTCTCCCCACCTGGACAGGTCCCTTTAGATTCACTGGACTCTGAAAATGTCAATCTCTGGGAGATACAAATATGATCTAATGGGAAAAAAAAAACCTCATTAAATTGTTGCTAAATGTGTTATAGTAGGCACCAAAGAGGCCAAGCAGCTGGAATATTAACCCCTCTGTCATGTCTGGCTGTTATTTTAATTTGTATAATTCAAACTTTGAGAATTTTTTTTTTTAATCCACAGACATTTTACCTAGTATAAGAAGAGGAATGACTGTGGGCAAGCATAATCACTGCACAGAGGATAGGATTTTTCCAGAAAGTGGTAAAGAAGGCAGAATGTCATGAGAAATGGTGCTAGAGTAAGATTAGGATCTGGAGATTTCCAAAAAGGAACTTCCTTTGGGAACATTTTCTTCTCAGGTGCTTCTCTCACACTTTCCCTTTTAACCACACTTGGTATATAGTTTGACATGATTTATCTCAGATTCTGAAACTGCCTTTAGCATCTCCCTTCAAAGCTGGGCGGTGGTGGTGCACGCCTTTAATCCCAGCACTTGGGAGGCAGAGGCAGGCGGATTTCTGAGTTTGAGGCCACCCTGGTCTACAGAGTGAGTTCCAGGACAGCCAGGGCTACACTGTCTCGAAAAAAAAAAAAACAAAAGCAAACAAACAAACAAAAAACCAAAAAGCATCTCCCTTCAGCTAAGTGTAAACATAGCCTGATGTGGTGGCATGTGCCTGTTGTCTCAGTCCTTGGCAAGCTAAGGCCAGTAGGTTCCACATAGCAAGAGCCAAGTCAGTCAGGGCTACATATCCAGCCCCTACCTGACTGTTGAAAACAACAAAACTATGCACACATACGGCTTCTTATCAGCTGTACCTCAGTTTCCTTACCTGTGAAATGGAGATAAGTTTACCACCTAGGGTTGTGGTGAAGGTTAAGTATATGGACCCTGGGAAGGAAGGAAGGAAGGAAGGAAGGAAGGAAGGAAGGAAGGAAGGAAGGAAGGAAGGAAGGAAGGAAGGAAGGGTTGTCTCTCTTTTCAGACCCCTCTCTCCACCTCCCTCCCTCTCCAGATCTTTAGAGTCATCTGTTGCCAGAGAATAAACAGCTCAAAGCAGCAAAATCAAGATGTTTCTGGAAGGAACAAGCTCTTTCCCTTATGTTGGAGAGGGAGGTAAAAATCTAGCCTGAGAAGTGACATTCCAGGAGCTTGCTTAATGAGCACCTGGAGAGTGTCACAGGGGCCAATGGCTTCAGCCCCACAAGCTGAAACTTTTATGTGTCGTGATGGAATCCTGATATGGAGTGTTCTTTCCTATGTCATTAAAAACATCAGTGAAGACTAAAGCAGCACTAAAACCTGCTCCACAGACAGCGAGATGCGGTTACTTGGAGATGCGGTTACTTGGAGATGCGGTTACTTGGAGATGCAGCTACTTGGAGATGTGGTTCCTTGGAGATGCGGTTAGTTTGAGATGCGGTTACTTTGAGATGCAGTGTGCATCTGAGCCCCGCCCGAGGAGGATTTTTTTGCTGCAGAAGAGAACCTTGGATCTTAGAGCTGAAGACAAGAGCATGGGCTGGGGAGATGGCCTGCTTGCCAGAGCAGAGTGGTGACAAATCCAAAGTCCCAGACTCCTATGAGAAGTTGGTTTGTGTGGACAAGAGCTTTTCCCTAGAAGCTCGAAGACCAGCTTGAGTGACACATGCAAGAGACCCGGCCTTAAAGAAGGTTGAGGATGGGCACCCAAGACTGTCTTCTGATCTCTACATGAACGTGCGCACACAGCATCCATGCATGCACACACAGCATCCATGCATACACACATGCACACATAGCATATACAGCATACAGACACTTGCACACATAGCATACATGCATACACACACATGCACAAATGGCATACACACATGCACATGGCATATATACAGCTACACAGCATGACACATGCACACACAGCATACACACATGCATACACAACATACATGCATACACACATGCATGCATGGTATATACACACGCACACAACATATACACATGCACACAACACAACACATACAGCATACACACAAGCACACACAGCATATACATAAATACACATCATACACACACACATACACATACACACACACACACACACTTCTCATACACTTATTATTTCTTTTAGCTTCCTGCCATCGCTATAGCACATCTCAGTGATGAAGAGAGGGTGCTCAGAACAATTGTGACCACAAACACTCCATTGGAGGAGAGCCTTGTTAAGTGCTTTTTTGCCTTAAAAACAAACAGTGCTGAACTGAAGCAGGTGGTGGTGGCATGCCCGCCCGCCCGCCCGCCCCGTGTAATCCTAGCACTTGAGTGGTGGATACAGGAGGACCAAGAATTTCAGGTTACCCTTAGCAACATTTGTTAGAGCTTAGTCTGGGTTCCCTGAGCATCTCATTCACCATCCCCTCCCCTTTCCTTGCCTCTTTCTTCACCCTCCCCCTTTCTGTGAGGCTGAAGTTCAACCTAAGGATTTAGGCACATTAGGCCACCACTCATCCTCTAAGCTGGATCCTTAGCTAGCCGGCGAGGCCCTTCTCTCTTGATTCAAAGGTCTCCCTTCAATTTCCTCTCCTTTATCAGTTCCTGCCTTTCAACAGTCAGCCCTGAGAAAGGGAAAGGGCATACAAGGTCCTAGGTTTGTCTGCCTCAGTTCCTTTCCTGCTTTTGGGTTTTGGCAGCTAAGTATTAGATTCCTTTGTTGTAAATGTGGCAGTCTTAATTTCCTCCCTGCCTCCTGACTGAATAAAGATGGGCTGGCAAAGGATATTTAGTTACTGTTAGGTCTCAAACCAGAAACAAAGAGTTGAGGTCCTATTAACATATCAAAGCTGACTCTGGCCACCAGGTCCTCCCAGCAACCCTCAGTCACTCTGTCTTAGTCAGGGTTTCTAATTCCTGCACAAACATCATGACCAAGAAGCAAGTTGGGGAGGAAAGGGTTTATTCAGCTTACATTTCCATACTGCTGTTGATCACCAAAGGATGCAGGACTGGAACTCATGCAGGTCAGAAAGCAGGAGCTGATGCAGAGGCCATGGAGGGATGTTCTTTACTGGCTTTCCTCCCCTGGCTTGCTCAGCCTGCTCTCTTATAGAACCAAGACTACTAGCCCAGAGATGGTACCACTCACAAGGGGCCCTTTCCCCCTTGGTCACTAATTGACAAAATGCCCTGCAGCTGGATCTCATGGAGGCATTTCCCCAACTGAAGCTCCTTCCTCTGTGATAACTCCAGCTGTGTCAAGTTGACACAAAATTAGCCAGTACACACTCTCTACTACAATGTATAGCTAGTATACACCAGCCCCCTACCTTGAACTCTCCAGCCCAGGAACTGAGCTGGCCTTCCCTTAACTGCTATTCCCTACATAATCCAGTCGTTTAGGACACACTGGTCCTTTTTACCCTCTTTTATCTTTTTGGCCTCTTGGTCTCCTGGTCTCCTGGTTGTCCCCTTCCCACTCTCCTCACATGGCCTGGCTCAGACTGCTGGTCATGTACATTCTGCACTTTCCCAGATGTCTCTGTATCTGGCTATGCTCTCCCTCATATCTCCACTAAGCCATCTCCACCATATCTAGGAGCAGTCATGTCCTCTTTTTCATTTCTTTTGTTTCATTCAGTGACTGTAAAGAGAGATGGATAATGTTGCCAGGTGCCTGTCCTAGGAGCTGGCTGGTACTTGACACATGGCTACCAGCATTCTCTAACAATTTAGTTCTCATTGTGATCCTCTAGTATGTTACTCTCTCTGTCTGCTAATTTAGCTCGCAGGGATGCATGGCTTAACCATTCATTCATTCTTTCATTCATTCAAGTATTCATAAACTTAGTTTTTTAAAGTTATGAGAGAGAGAGAGAGAGAGAGAGAGAGAGAGAGAGAGAGAGAGAGAGAGATTGATTTACCATGTGTTTTCCAGGATTCAAATTTAGGTTGTTAGGCTCAACAGCCCCATATAAGCTTTGATTTGTGGAAAACTTCAAACATAGTAAAGCCTAGTGAACCGCTCTTGTTTCAAAGATACTACCATCTCCTAACTAAGTGACTTTAAATGAATCCTATGTCACATTGTGTACCTGTAAATATTTTTCCATATGCATCTCAAAAATAAGTGATCTAGAAAGGTACCAAAATGCCATTATTTTATCTTAAAAAAAATTAAACTGGGCTGGGTGGTGGTGGTACATGCCTTTAATCCCATCACTCAGGAGGCAGAGGCAGGCAGATGCCTTGAGTTGGAGGACACCCTGGTCTACAGAGTGAATTCCAGGCCAGCCAGGGCTACACAGAGAAACCCTGACTCGAAAAACGGGTGTAGTGGTTCATGCTTGTAATCTCATGTTGGAGGCTCATGATGAGTTCCAGGGTAGTCTGGAAACACACACACACACACACACACACACACACACACACCCCAAAAGACAAAAGACAATAGCAGAATGTTTGTGTGGCTGAAAGGTAAATCTCAAAAACCAAGTTATAGTCACAACTCTAGATCTTCATCTTATCCCTTCTACCCTGGTCCCTCCCTTCTCACAAACAGCATTCTATTTTTAAGTGTTTATAATCACATTATAGGTAGCCATACAACATGCACCCATGAATGTACTGTACATGTAAGTGCAAATGTGTTTGAACCAGCGGAATGAAACCACCTTTCTCTGTCTTGCTTTCCTGCTGTGACTTGAGTACTCATAGCATCCCAAGGACTCTTCATGTATACATATGTTATAGGTTGTGCCGGCTCCCTGCTAGTGAACATTCTGATGGTTTCTATTCCTATACTATTCCTAGTGCCCTGGTTTGCTGCTCTCTTTGTTTCTGTCAAGGAGATACAAGCCAGGGTCATCTGGGAAGAGGGAGCCTCAGTTGAGAAAGTGATTCCATCAGACTGGCCTGGAGGCAAGCCTGTGAGGCCTTTTCTAGTTTAGTGACAGGTGTGTGAGGGCCCAAGCCTCATTGTGTGGTTCGACCCCTGGGGCCTGAGTTGTAGAAGAAAGCAGGCTGAGCAGACCAGTCAACAAGCCCATCAGCAGTGCTTCTCCCTGGATTCTGCTCAGTGCCGGCTTCTAGGTTCCTGCTTGAGTTTCTGCCTGAGTGGAATAAACGCTTTCCTCCCCAAGATGCTTTTGGTTAGTGTTTCAGTACAGCCATGGAAAGCGAACTGAGACACCAACCAGCTCCAGGTCACACTTGGCACAGCACCGACAAGCTGTCCTGCCCTTGTGTGTGCAGGTTTGGGATAGATATTTGGAGTGGGATTTTGGGGTCAAAGAAAGACTATCAATAAGATCTCTGGGTGCTGGAGAGGTGGCTCAGGAGGCTGGGGAGATGGTTCAGCGGTTAAGAGCACTGACTGCTCTTCCAGAGGTCCTGAGTTCAATCCTAGCAACCACATGTACTCTTCTGGTGCGTCTGAAGACAGCTGCAGTGTACTCATATAAATAAAATAAATAAAT
>NC_034603.1:14257217-14285288 GCF_900095145.1 Mus pahari | reverse complement strand
TTTTTTCCAAGACAACGTTTTTTCTCTGTGTAGCCCTGGCTGTCCTGGAACTCACTTTGTAGACCAGGCTGGCCTCGAACTCAGAAATCTACCTGCCTCTGCCTCCCGAGTGCTGGGATTAAAGGAGAAGGACCTATTTCTGCACAGTCTTATAAAATATGTTAATTCTTTGGCTGTTTTGCCAATAATTCTCATTTTCTCTCTGCCCCCTGCTCCCCATATCTCATGAAATTCAGGCTGTCCTCAGATTCTTTGGGTAATCCAAGCTGACCTTGAATTCATTATCTTCTGTGCAGAGATTACAGATGTGTGTCACAGTCTGTGCTTTAAGATTGACATACTGTGTGTTTAGAAGTCATTTGCATTTATTTTAAAGTTGCCTGTTGTATGTCCCCATGTACTTTAAAAAAATATAGTTGACCTGTTTCTCTCTACTTAGTTCTTTTCATGTGATAGGCATCTTCCTATGCAGCTGGATCCGTGCCTTCCTGGCTCCTCCCTTCTAATGCTTGCTAGTCATTCAGGGTCCTGGCTTGGTGGCACCTCCGACTTTAATCTTCTCTAATTAGACTTCTACTGTTTAAATGTACAACCTCCGTCTTTTCCAGCCAGGTTTTATAGATGCTGCCAATGGGGAGACAGAAGAGAGTCTAGACGAGGAATCATTTGGCTTAGGGATTTTGTACTTATTTTCTTCCACGATTGAAATCTTTCTAGGTGTGGACTGGGGCTCAGGTCGTACCTGGGGCTTCCTATATAGTAGATGAATGCTCTGCTACCAACCGTGTCCCCCATACCCAGGCAGCCTTCTCCTATCACAGTAATGTTGCCTTCAGTGGCACTTGCTGTGGAATCCCCTGTGGGTGTCTTTACCAGCTTCCCTATTCTCTATGAAGCACCTGTTTACCTATATTTAGAAATAGACACGTTCATGCAGAACACATTTACAAGTGCATGCTTGGCAAAGGCATGGATGGGCAGTAAGCAGCACTGATTAAAATAATGTTTACAATAGCCTAGTGGGTACGTCACTCACTGCCAAGGCTGACAGTCTGAGTTTGATTCTGTGACCCGCAAGGAAGAAGGAACGAACCAACTCTCACAAGCTGTTCTCTGAGCGTGCCACTTGCAAGCCATGACTCAAGTATGTTCACACACTCACACCAAATAAACAGAATCAGTCAAGGAACGTATTCTTGATGCTGTCCTGGCTGAGAAGATCTTACTACAGATGAGGTCAGAGACGTGGGGCATGCGTGGCTGGCAGGGCCATCCGAGAAAACAGGGATGGGTGATCTCACCCGGTGAGCGTGAACGCCAAGGCCAGGCTGCATTCACACCCTGACTCTGCCAGAGGGCCGCTTTGCCACTCTGAAAAAGGCACATCGTCTTCTTGGGTTTTCGTTTCCTCTTCTGTGAAACACTAGATGGGGATTTGTTGCTGATTAAGGCTTTCCACTTGCCCCATTTCAGGATTGTCAAGTGTTTGACTCAACAGTTGGCATGCTGGAGGGTTTCATTACATGATCCCAATGATCAGCTACACCGGTATAACCTGTCTCCACCTTCCCAAATCCTGTGTTGGCAAGAACAGAAATGCAATAATTATGACGGAAAAGGTCTCCTTGAATTCAGACACCAATAGGGCCTGTTGGTGCTGTACATCTAGTTTAACAATTTTACTCTCAAGTTGACTGCTTAATGCTTATCTACTCAGGACGGAAGGCCTCATGTACTGCTTATACACTTTGCCTTTAGAAACCGTTGCATGAAGCATCCTCTAAATTGCCCTCCTCGCCCCTCAACAGGGGAAAAAAAGGAGTTGTCTATAAACATCTGTCTCCTCCCTAAAACACTTGGCTCAGAAAGGACTTGGGGTTGGTCTGGATTTGCCAAGTCACACCCCTCCCCCCTTCTACTGCAGTTAAGTGCAGACACGCAGTTCCTGTTATTTTTAGTTTATAGCAGATACGATAGGCCCCTCTATTGTAGCTTACATATTTTGGTTTCCCCCAAGTTCCTTGAAGATGTATTTGGGAGACATCCAGGTTCATTCCAGACATGACAAAAGCCCAAGAAGGCTGCTCCAGGATCGTGGCTGCTCCAGGATCATGGCTACTCCAGGATTGTGGTGGCTGTGGTGATGATGTGCAGATTTGGCTGTTTGTATTTCTTACTCTATAACTGGTGTGAGAACCCTATTCAAGCAGTTTACCACAGTGCAGTGAATGGCCTTTTTCAGGAAAGCTTTTTTTTTTTTTTTTCAGGAGTCCCCCCTCCCTCTTTTCCATCTAGTCTAGCTAGCTGTTCACTGGATCTTGACGTTCATTCGCTTCCTTGAACATGTGTAATATCTAGAATCTAGAAAGACTTTCATTTGCTGCTGTCTGGACCCAGGCTAAAGCTACATTCAGGGAGAGCTTTTTTTTTTTTTTTCCCCATAGATATTTCAATCTAGGGCTCCTTCTCCATCTTTCCAGCCCTGCATCTGAGTCACTCATGACCTGATACCAGTGGTTTTCTTAATTTAAAGCTAATAACATTATTACTTAGAGAGCTTTTAAGTGGCCCATGCAATCATCAGGTAGAGTGGAAACTGGGCAGCATGGTATAATTTGGTTTCCCCATCTTTAAGTATGACAGGGAGACCTTTTATAGGCTGCAGGTACCGCTGGAGGCTACTTTTCATTATGTGGACTCATGGCAAGGAACAATTAGAGGTTGGGTGTGGTGGTGCAAGCCTTTAAGCTCAGTTCTTGGATGCAGGCCAGTGAGTCAGGAGTCAGTGGTCAACCCTGATCATACAGAGAATTCAGGGCCAGTCTGAGCTATGTGAGAGCATCTCTCTCATAAAGAATAGTTAAGTGTGGAGATTAAAAGCAGATAATAAGCATATCTGTTCAAGTTCAGGGACGATAAGTACGGCTAAAAACATTGAATGTGGTCTAGTTGGACAACAGAACAGAATTGATTAAATAATGAAATTTAGGATAATTCTAGTACAGCCACTAAAACAATTCTAGAATTTTCATATTAGACTCTGTTTATACTCTATTATTAGATATAAAACAGTGATTTTCAGCCTATCGGTCTTGGCCCCTTTGGAGTTGAACTATCCTGTCACAGGGGTCCCTGAAGACCATTGGAAAGCAAATATTTGTATTGTGATTCATAACTATAGCAAAATTACATTTATGAAGTAGCAATGAGAATAATTTTAAGACTGGAGGTCACCACAACATGAGGAACTGTATTAAAGGGTCTCAGCCTTAGGAAGGTTGAAAATACTGATATAAAAGAATTAGGTTTTAGCAGTATATGATCCAATTAAAAAAACTTATAAATGGAGCAAGATGCAGTGCATTAAGCCTGTAAAGCCATCACCCAGGAGTCTGAGGAACGAGGAATGCCATGAGTTTGAAGGCCCTGGGACTCATAGTGAGTTCCAGAACAGCCTGGGATACAGTGTGTCTTAAAGAAACAAAAGATACCAAAAATATAAATACATTTTTAAATGTTTAAAATGTAAACCAGCAAGAAAATTATTTACATGTAAATAAATTTCAATATGTTGACTAATATCTTTTATGCTTGTGTATATACTTATATACAAGTATATGTGCATGCTTACTACTTAGAAGAAAATATGAAATTCTCTGTAAAAATTAATTCTTGTCTGTTATGGGTGATTTATTTTTTGAAATAGAGTGTCACTATGTAATGTACGGTTAACCTTTCTGACTATAACTGGAGCCTGTGACTCAAGCTTTTATTTCTATTATTTGCTGGCCATGTGATCGTTTTAAAATTATACAGTAAAACATGTGCTTTGTAGAATAATCAAATCAACACGATTAACATATCAATTGCCATCCACTATTTATCATTTCTCTATCATAAAAACATTTGAAATCCTTTTGTAAACTTTTTTTTTCTTTCCTTTTTTGGGGGGTGGGGTGGGCAGGGTCTCTCCGTGTAGCTTTGGCTGTTCTAGAACTTGCTACGTCAACAGGCTAGCCTTGAACCCATAGAGATCCAACGTGACTCTGTCTCTCTTGTGCTGGGGTTAGTGGCATGTGCCATGATACTCAGCCTCTTGCAACGCTTTTGAAATAGACATTACGTAAGAATTGTATTGACGTACCTTGAATAGGCACATCCTTTTTGTCTCATAAATGTTTTGAATTAAAAAAAAAAAAAAAGACCTAATAATGTACTCTAGCTTTCTAAACTAAATGATTCCCTTGGGATGACACACATCTTGATGAGCTGGAAGACATAAGAGGACAGATTCCTGGGTCCCACCCTGGTCAGTCTGACTCAGTAGGTCTGGATGGAGCTTGAGAGTTTGCAACTCTCCAAAGTTAGCTGCTGTTGACACAGGATCACCCCGTGACCCCAGTGACCAACAGCACCTATCATAGATCATAGATCATAGGAAAGACAGAGGGTCAGCATGCCCAGCTTTAAATCCATTCCTGTTGTGTGTTGCCAGACCTTCCTCCTTCCATCCCTTTCTTCCTCCCACAAACATTCATGAGCCACCTGCCTCAGGCCAGGCACTGTGTTTGGAGCTAGAGACAGTAAAAAAAAGTTTCTGTCAAGGAGATTATAGACCAAAGGGACTCTTGGGCAATTTACCGATCTGCTCTCTCACAAATGAGCAGAAAATACAATCCTACACTATGACAGTGATCACAGAATGCCTGAGGTACTCAAGGATAACAGTGAGAAGAGACAAACCCAGTCTGGAGAAAGGACTGGGGACTGTTTCCCAAGAGTGCTCAGGGTTCATTGCTTTTGGGTGAGGTGAATGATTTGCGTAGGGCAGAGAGGGAGTGATTCTGCTAAGGAGACTGAGACCTATGGGTGTAGGGTGTCGCCAGGTGGTTTATGTTCTCTGATTGGCTCACTGAAGAAGTCTAGAGAGGTGTGTGGCTGGACCTAGGAGGTGCTAGAAAGGCATATTTGGATAGAAGCTGTATGTGGGGGAAGATTATAGCCTAGAAGGTCAAAGCTTCAGCTATGGAAAGGATGTTTTCTTTCACGTATTAGTCTGTGGTCTTGGCAATTTAATCTCTGTGCGTGTGATTGAACGGGGATGATAACAGTGAATACAGTAGGCTGTTGTGAGACTGAAGTGAGGTTACGAATGCATACATAGCTCTTGACACAGTGCTTCTGTTGAGGCTCAGGAGAGAGTACTCTTAGGTGAGGGTCTCTAAGAGTGTCTCTCTGTCCTTCTGTCCTGTCTCACCCTCCACCATCCTACTTCATGGGAAGCCATTGACACTGGAATCCTTCTTCCCCCAGACAGTTTATAGAAATCAGAAAACTCTTCCTTAACACGATGACAAAGCAAAAAATCACTATTCTGACCTTTGTCTAGCCTTCCTGTGGACAAGGGAGAGATGCACTCCTACCCTCCCTCATCCCTTGACATCTACGGTAGGCTGGAGAACTGGCCCTGGGGTTGTGAGAGGGAGAGAACTAGCCATGTCCCTCACTGGTTGCAACGTTCTGGAGGGTGGAAGAGTGGGCCCTGCACCTCACCTGGGCAACAGGGTAGAGTTGGCCCTGGTTGTGGGGATTGGGACGGGGGAGAATGTGAGCATGGGGAGATGGGGAGATGGGAAGATGGAATGATAAGTGGATGGGGGTTGCAGATGAGCTGCCCTGAGATCAGGAGAGCAGGAGACCCATCAGGTTGACCAGCTCAGATATCTCTCAGGCCCAGGTCCAGGGTTTTGAATTGATCCACCCCAACATCTACCCCACTGATGAACTGCTGGAGTGCATGAAGTGGCCAGTCCTACAGATCCAAAACTACAGGATCTCCATGACTCGGGCTGAGAACAAAGTATCTGAGAGGAATCCCAGTGAGGTTCCAGTATTGAGAGAGTAGCAGAAGCCAGAGGCCTGTACCAGACCAAGAGTCATTACAATGAACATTTGCAAGCAAAGAAGTGTGGGCAAAAGGGTATACTGTAGGAACATACTGTGACACACTACAGATTCCATGATGAGACCTCTCTCTCTCTCTCTCTCTCTCTCTCTCTCTCTCTCTCTCTCTCTCTCTCTGTTGTGGAGAAGTTGCAGGGGTGGAGAGTGGGGATGAAGGGAGGAGAAAGATAAGGGGGATTGGGGTACATGTTATGAAATTCACAAAGAACCAATGAAAAGTTTTAAAAAGGGGGCTAGAGAGATGGCTCAATGGTTAAGAGCACTGACTGCTCTTCCAGAGGTCCTGAGTTCAAATCCCAGCCGCCACATGGTAGCTCACAACCATCTGTAATGAGATTGGATGCCTTCTTCTGGTGTGTCTGAAGACAGCTACGGTGTACTTACATGTAATAAATAAATCTTTTTTTTAAAAAAAAAAAGTTTGTTTTTTTTTTTTAAAAAAAGATCTATCACCATGAACTTACATATTGGGCCAGAGATGCAGCTCAGTTGGTCAAGTGCTAGCTTAACACAGATAAAAACCCAGTACTGCAAACACAGGGCATGATGGCACACACTTGTGATCCTAGCAGTTGGGGAGTAAAGGCAGAAGGATCAGGCGTTCAGGGGCTCCCTTGACTATAAAGTGAGTTCAAGACCAGGCTGGGCTATAGTGACCTGTCTCCAAAGACAGGCAAACAAACAAACAAATAACCAAGGAAGACCTTCTACTTACTTTGGGTGGTAATAGGTTGTATGACCCATATGCTAAGGAATGCTGCAAGTGAGGATTTGAGACAGGTGAGCAGATACAGCCCTGGCTGGGTTTTCCCATCTGTCTATTTTCTTTAGATCTTCCTGTTTAGTCCAAATCACATTTCTAACAAGGCTGTTCTTGTTTCATGAAACCTAGACATAAATCAGATAACTCCCTCTGGCTCTTAGAGTCTTCAGTCTCAAGACTCCTGTGTCATGATGAGCTGAAGCCGAATACCCTCTGCATTTTCCTCGCTGACCCGTCCTTTGAATTGGCTGTGTTGATCCTTCATGAAACACAAAAGAAACTCCCAATAAATAACAGTATATGATAATGCTAATGCAGATGGGGGAAATTCTCATCAGAGATAACCTCACAGTGTATAATGTGGGTGGCAAAGTAAGCACAGGGTGACAAAGGGTGATAACTCCTGGGAAACTGACTGTCTGTGTGGACTTGGAAAAACTTAACCTCTACAACTTCTCAGTTCTGTGCCTGTGCTGCAATGCTTACCAGAGTTGAGAAGGGAGAATCAGCCCCTGTTCTCTATCCAACAGCTTGTGCTTTGCTCCATCTGTTACGGTAGAGCTGGATCTTAGTCAGGGTTTCACTGCTGTGAACAGATACCGTGACCAAGGCAACTCTTATAAAGGACACCACTTAATTGGGGCTGACTTGCAAGTTCAGAGGTTCAGTCCTTTATCAAGGCAGGAGCACGGCAGCACCCAGGCAGGTATGGTACAGGAGGAGCTGAGAGTTCTACATCTTGTTCCAAAGGTAAACAGGAGAAGACTGGCTTCCAGGCAGCTAGGGCAAGGGTCTTAAAGCCTACTCCAGCAAGGCTACACCTCCAAATAATGCCAATCCCTAGGCCAAGTCTATACAAACCATCACAGGGCCCAAGAATGAGCAGACAGCTTTTCCATTCAGAAGCTCTTTGGACCCGTGGATTCTCCTGACCTAAAGACGCACAGGCGTGTTTTATCCGTTTGCTTTCCTTGGCACTGCAATCAAACACCTGACAGATGCAACAAAGGAAAGAAAGGCTTGTTTTAATTCAGTTTGGCGGTGTCTTCTCTCGTGGTGGAGACGTCATGGTGGCAGGGGCGTGAGTCCGCTGCTCGAGTATCAGGAAGCAGAGAAGGATGAACACTGATGCTCACCTCATTTCCTCTTTATATACAGTATACCACCCCAACCTATGGAACGGGACTTCTTACATTTAGGTTGAGTCTTCTCCTGTAATGTAGGAAATCCCTGTCTTCATTGTTGAGATAAGAAAGGAATAGAATAATTGACCTGTATAGAGTGCCTCAAATCTCGCTGCTTCTCGTACAATACACTTTAAAGGTGTCAGGTCCTTACCCAGAGAGTGGTTTGGTTGTTGAGTGCTCTTAGGAAGAAGGAATGGCTTCTTCTAGCCCAGGAACCTTAGGAAAGGTAGACCACAGCCAGCACCAACATTTGAAGGGCTAGCTCTCACCCACTGCCCGTCGTGGAGGGAGCAGAGGAACAGAAGGAACACTAGGGCAGTAATACCATGCTGGGCTGCCTGGCACAGCCTCACCTCCATTTTTCCATGACTGGATTAGAGTTCACATCCTGAGAGCATGGGATGTCGCAATGACAGTGGTGGGGCCTCTCACCGACCTCAGCGTGTGCGGCTGGAAGGTGGACTTGGAAAGCTTGGGAAATGGCCTAACCCTGGAGTACCAAGTCACGATTTCTCTCAAGAACCCAACTTCAGTACAGACATCAGGCTCCAAATCACAAGCTGATTTGGAAGTATGCCACCGAGAACCGTCTCCGTTGCAAACCACCCTAGCCTGGAACTGCCTGGTTGTGGACACTGTTGACTTTCCAATGCCCTTCCTTCTCTTCTGTCAGTCCCTAAAGTCCCTTGTTCATTGGCCCAGTCCCCAAGCACGGAAGGGCATGCCTCTGAGTCTTGAATGGCCTCCTCTGAAAGGCTGCCAGCGCCCCGGGACTGTATTTCTTACGATGGTCAGGATGTTTCCTCGGGCCTCCTGTCTTCTGCTTTGGGCTGACTTTCCCCACTGCTTCCTTCACACCCAGAGTCTAGGCAAGAAACTATCTTTTTGTCCTCTCCACCACTCCCAGACACCCACCCACCACACCTTAGTCTCTTCATGAAAGTCTCCATGGATGGGATGGGGTTGCCACCTGCACTGCCCTTCACTGGTTTGACTGGTTTGTCCTGCTGAGACAGCCCACTCCCTTCAGGAGTGATGACCCACAGAGGCCTGCGTGGTTAGCAGACAGGAAAAAAAAAAAAATCCTTCAAGTTTGCCAGGCAAACAGTAAAATAGGTCTTTTCAAGTGATTCTGGGAACCTGAAAAGTGACTTTGTTGTAAAACCTGTGATTTTCCTTTCTCCTTTCCAATGAGTTGAGGTTTTGAACTATACTTAGTATTCAGAGCTCAAAGCATTCTCTGTTCTCCCTGCTTGAGAGTGAACCCTTTCTCCCAGTAAGGGGCAGGGCTTTTTGAAGAACCTTGCTGCCTTCCTTTAGATGACAAGCAGATTTGGTGCAGTTGAACTGACCGTCATCCCAGGCGATTCTAAGTCCCTTCCTGAGGGAGGAAAAGGAAAAAGTACCCTCTTGCTCTTAAAAATATACAAACATTATTCATTACATTTAGCCCTTTCCAGTCAGGAGCCAATTGTGATAGAATAGAGGTAAGAAAGCAACATCAACTGTAGAACACACACACACACACACACACACACACACACACACACACACACACACACACTATACTTAGTATTCAGAGCTCAAAGAGAGAGAGAGAGAGAGAGAGAGAGAGAAAGCTGGGACAGATGGCCCTTGGTGTCTGGCAGGCTCTCACTAATTAACATGGTACATGGTGGCAGCTCATTTGGAAAGTTCAGTTATTGAGTTATCCTGGATAGCTTCCTCCCTATTCTGTTGCTTTAAGCAATTGCTAAGACAAAACCAGATTCCAGAGTTGGGGAAGTAGTCCGTCTATGCGCATAGAAAGGTTATCCCTTCAGATCTACAGCAGGAGACATGAATCAAGAGGACTGATTCATGAGAACTCGCCTGTCCCCAGTTTCAAACAAATAATATACATTTTGTCTTAATGTTATTTTGAGCCTAGGTTGACCTTCAACTTGCTATTGAATTACTGTTTACATTTCCTCTACCTCCCAAGTTCTGAGATTACAGCCACATACTGTCTCATTTGGTTTGTAAGGTACTGGGAATCTAACATCCCCAGTGTGTGTGTGTGTGTGTGTGTGTGTGTGTGTGTGTGTGTGCATTGATAGAATGATAGGACTCCACTGGGTAGCCCAGCATGACTTTGAACTTTCTATTCTCCTGCTTCAGCCTAAGTGTTATAGGCAAGCACCGCTACACCCAGCTAAAAAGGAATAGTATTAAATGACACAAAATGGTCTGAGCCTTGCCGTGCGTGGTCAACACAGAGGTGTGGCTTTTTCACTATAAATAGCACAGGTTTCTGTGGGCCAGCATGGCATGTACAATGAACTACGCCCATTTAATCACGGTCAGAGGGTGTGGTTGCAACGGTCAAACAGAGTACAGACAAAATCTTTGGTGTGCTGTGCATTTGACTCACTGAGAAAAGCTTGAGAGAAGTAATTTACTATCAACAGTGGCCCATTGACTGCTGACTGGGAGGGTGTGCCAAAGGATGGAGAAAACAAACTGGTTTCAGTTGTGAACTCCTAGTTGAAAGGTTCTGGATTCATGGGTCAGTGGGGAAAGCTCTTGTCAGGCAAGCGTGAGGTCATGAGTCCCAGTTCCCAGAACCTACGGACAACTCGACACAGTAGTGCCTGCTGAAATCTCAGTGCTTCTTGGGTGAAAGGAAGATGGAGACCAGAGCATCCCCAGAAGCTCACAGGCCAGCTAGCTCTACATATGCAGCAGCAAAGGAACAGAGACTGTCTCAAACAAGGAGGAAGCAGAAGACTGGCAGTAAAGGTTGACCTCCTCCCTCCACACAACATATGCAGACACACACACACACACACACACACAGAGACAGAGAGAGAGAGAGACAGAGAGACAGAGAGAGAGAGATTTAAAAGGCATGTGGGGGTGGGGAGAGGAGCTAGAAACATGGCCTGGCACTTAAGAATACTTGCTATTCTTTTAGATCTTTCTTGAAATTCATAAATACAGGGCCGGAGACAGATAGCTCAGTAGTTAAGAGCACTGGTTGCTCTTGTATAGAACCCCAGCTTGGTTCCCAGCACCCATGTTGGGTGGCTTACAACACCTGTACCTCCAGCTCCAGAGGACCTGACACATTCTGCTGGCTTCTTTGAGCACTGCTTTAGTTATTCTAGTGCTTCGATAGAACAACATGACCAAAAGCAACTTGGGGAGGAAAAGGTTGACTGTAGTTTATAGTTCCAAATTGCAGTCTATTGATGATGGAAGAAATCAGGGACTCAAGGCAGGGACCTGGAGGCAGGAGCTGATGCAGAAGCCATAGAGGGGTGATGCTTACTGGCTTGCCTCTCATGGCTTACTCAGCCTGCTTTCTTATAGGACCTAGGACCACCAGCTCAGGGATGGCACTACCCTATCAATAATCAGCTGATAAAACATACCACAGGCTTGCCTATGAGCCAATCTAGTGGGGGCAATCTTCTCAACTAAGGTTCCATCTCTCAAAATGACTATGGTTTGTGTTAGGTTGACATAGAACTAGCTGGCATAAGCATCCACACACATGTAACATACATACACTACATAAAACTTCTTCCTAGGCGACAAGTTCCTCCCTATTGGGGACCAGGTTTCCCTTCTCCCAGTCTGAGAGCCCAGTAGCTTGAGAGGCAAACAGAGGAGCACAAATGTCTGTAAAAAGCACAAGGAAAGCCAAAGGGATGAACTTCCCAATGGCAGAGGCGGGCATGGTGCCAAGCTTCTCGCCATCTGCACTGGCAACAGCCATGGCTCATTTATCTAACAATGGTTAACGATTCTCCAGACTGTAACAAGTAGACATATTAGCTGTTCGTGTCTGTGGCTATTTCCCAGTCTCTAAAGGCTTTATTTAGTTCTTTCTATGTGTGGGATGTGCTGGACTTCACCTTTCCAGGAAGTTTACCTCGGTGTTCTTGTTTCCTGTGGATGGCTTCAGAAATATAGCCAAGGAAGCATCATGGCTGGCAGTTAGCTATGCTGGTTGGAAGAAAGTATTCTAAAGAGACACCTGAGCCCCTCTGTTTGCCCGTCAGATTACTAAAACAATGGTCCCCAAGATACTGGGCTCTCCTGCTAGAAGAAAGGCAAGGCTGAAGCCTGGAGCCAGGCAGGGAGGAACTTGTCTTCTAGGAAAAGGTTTTATGTAGTTCCGGCAACTTACCAGACAACATGGCAGGGCCAACTGGGCCCTAGACATTGATAGGCCAGTGATGGGTGGTACCACACTTTGACCCAGGTCTGCTTGCTTACATATACCTATTGCCTTCTACTTAAACCCAAACCTCGTGTCAGTATCTGGAAGTTAGTCAATAGTGGAGGGGTGGTCACTAGACCTCTTTGTTCTTTCTGATGTGGTCACATTGGATAAGCGTTCTTCCTCACTTCCTCACTGTTCCATATTCGTTCAGCTGGCCTTTTAGGGATGGGCTGCTGAGCCTAGCTTTCACAAGGTTCTTACTTTGTTAGGCCTCTGACTCTAATGACTCAGGCCTCTGACTCTAATGACTCAGTAATAGCAGGATAGGAAGAAAAACAATCTCAGAACTCTTTACGTGTAAAGCAAGAGTGGCAGTGGCATCACATTGGAATCAGCCTTGCTTTCCCCATTCCAGCAATGGACCCTCTTCCACTTCTCCCCCGCCATAAAGGAGCTGCCCACTTGCTCCTCAAATCAAGCCAATGTGCTCTATCCATCCTGCTTGTAGATTGGCCTTATCAGCTGTCAATTAAAGTTTATCTTGATCATGTCACTTCTCCTTTTTAATGACATTTCATTGGTGTGTGTGTGTGTGTGTGTGTGTGTGCATGTGTACACGTGTACCTACTGTGTGCGTGTACATGTGTACCCACAGATGCTAGAGAGATGTCAGATCCCTTTGAATGGAGTTACAGGTGTTTGTGAGCTGCTCAGTGTTGATGCTGGGATCTGAACACTAATCCTCTGATAGAGTAGTGAGAGCTCTCAACCATGGAGCCATCTCTCCAGCCGCCATCCTGCTCTAGCTTGTTTAGGCTTCTGAGCATATTACAAACGAAACTTCATGACTGGACTTTAGCTTCTCTCCAGTCTTCCTCCTTGTTTGTCTGCTTGTCTGCCCAATGGCAAGAAGACATGTGCCAAGAGCAAAGGATGGGGGTGAGCCAGCAAGAGAAAACACAAGCTTCTCTTTGTGTGATTGTATGACTTACAAAAAGATTATGTAGCCTCTCCCACTAGGGGGTTGTTCTGTTTCTTGACCCTTGACTATGGGATGGCCTTATGACTTGTTTCATTCATTAAGAATACTTGACATGGTATTGTATTGATTTGGAGCCTAGACTTAGAGAAATGGAGTATGTCTGCTGGCTCTTGGCACCTGACACTGCTGTGTATGCAGAGCCAGGCTAACCTGCCAGATGACAGAGACCTATTTGGAAGACAGATTGGTTATTACATCCAAGGATGCCTTAGGCCAATCTCCGTCTAGCTAATGCCCAGACCTGTGAGAGAGGAGAGCTATCTGTGTAACGTCTGCTGACTGTCAGTGCTTAGATGAGCTTAGTCCAGATCAGAACAGTTCATTTGATCCTAGACTCATGAGCACAAATAACACTGTTAAGACAGTGTGTGCATAGTGTATATATATACATATATATATACATACATACACATATACACACACACATATATGTGTGTGTGTATATGTGTATGTGTGTATGCGTATACATGTATGCATATGTATTCATGAGTGTGCCTAGGTGTGTGTATTTGGGGGATGCCTTCCCCAATTGCTCTTGACCTTTTGTTTTCCTTTTTAGTATGTGTGTGTGTGTGTGTGTGTGTGTGTGTGTGTGTACACTCACATGCAGGCCATGGTGAATGTGTGGAGATTGGAGGATAACTTTTGGAAGTTGTTCTTTCCTTCTGCTGTGTATGTCCTGGGGATCAAGCTCAAGTCACCAGGTTTTCCAGCAGGCCCTTTTATTGGCTGCACCTCTTTTGAGGCTCTTCAAGCTCGTTTTTTTTTTTTTTTTTTTTTTTTTTTTTTTTTTTTGAGACAGGGTCCTTCATTAAACTCCGAGCACACCAATTCAGAAACACTAGCCAGCCAGTGAGCTCCACAGATCCTTTGACTCCCATCAATTTACAGATTACAAATGTGTGCTGCCACACATGGCTTTTTACATGGGTGTTAAGGACCCACACTCAGGTTCTCAGCTCAGACAGCAAGCACTTTTCATCTCCCCAGCTACTGCTTTTATGATTTGAAGTCATAAAGACTTGGTGCAGCTTGTTACACAGCAATAGCTAGTTAATACATCCATACCTTGCTGTTACATGTCATCTTAATTCTCCACTTTTGTTTTATATAACCCTATGTGAGCCCAGGTTAGTTCCTCTGCCTGAGAGGCTCCTGTCTTAAGAATATTCATATTTTAAGTCTTGGTATCAATAGGCTTTCATCTCAATAGGTTTTCTTTAACCCTCGCAGGCTAGATTTGCTGTCACTATTGACAAAACCTTCTTGACCTTACTCTGGTCAGATCCTTCTAAGTGCCCTAGGCCTGGACCTTCAGCACGTTGTCTGGTTAGACCTGGACCTCCCACATTTAATAAGAATATGGTTAAGTTAGGTTAGAAAGAGTTCCCAACTTGGAGACCACCCTGTCCTGCTTTTAGCAAGAATCCAGGTAAGTGAGCTCAGCCAGAAGTATTCTGAATGCTTAGTCATCTCCTGGTACCTGCACCCTGTCTCTCTGCTCTAAATCTCCAGTCTTCCCTATTGTACTTGGAGCCGTGCCCAGTCTCTCTTACCTATTGCAAAAGCCTGTGCCGTCGCAAGTGGCAGAATAAGTCCCGTTCTTCCTCCCTCCTTCCCTCTTTTCCCTTTGCTCCCTGTCCCTTTCCTTCTCCACCCCCCCACCCCCCCGTTGAATGAAAAGGATTAGATTTACTTGCTTTACTGTATATGTATGATTTCTTTTTTTCTGTGTGCTTTATGTGCCTGCCTGGTGCCCACGGAGGTCAGAAGATAGCATCAGATCCCCTGGAATTGGTGTTACAGATGGTTGTGAGTCACCATGTGGGTCATTGGAACCAAACCCAGAACCTCTGCCAAGAGTAACAAGTGCTTTTAACCACAGAGTCATCTTTCAGTAACTCTTTTCTCTTATTTGGCAGGGTCTTATGTAGCCTTGGCTGGCCTTGACTTGCCACGTATCTAAGACTGACCTTGAGCTCTCGATCCTCCTGCCTCCAGCTCTCAAGTGTCAGGATTGCAGGTGTGAAGAAGCACCTATCTATGACTTAATTAGTTTTTCTTCTGCACAGTCACATTCTTCTTAACAACCCATCTTTGCTAGACAATTGTTCCACTGAGTAGCAATCACTGGTTCATTCCATTCACCTTTTATTCCTCCATGAAGTTTTTGGAAGGCAGGCCTGGATTTTTGTCATAGGTAACACTCATTGTCTGAGCCTACCAGAGGAGTTAGAGAATAGTAAGAACACGATGCACCTTTGTCAGTGGAAGGGTCCATGGATGGACAAAATTATTCTTTCTCTGGGTTTCAGCTTTCCTGCAGATAGAATGTGTGGGATGGACAGGTTTCTACGATGCAGATCAGTGTTGTTTTGTGTGCCAGCTCCAACAATCCACTGGCCCTGAATGTTTGCAGTTCTTTTCTGATGAAGACTGCCTGGTTGTGACTGGAGTTACAGGGAAGGAATTTCATGATTAATTAGCGATGTTTGCCATGATCAGGAAATGGGAGATGACAGCCGACCTGCCAGAAACGGACCAATCTAGGGAAAGATGATTGCTCTGCCTCCTGTGGCTATCGATCAATCTCGCTCAACCCAGCCATGTCTGCATTACACACTGTGCCAATGAAGGGCAAAACCAAATGTGGAGCTGACTAGACGCCAGCGTTAATGGTGCTTGCTGTAGTAGAGACCAGGTGCTTACGAATCCATTTCTCCTCCCCCCTGGGCATGCTCATGAGCTGGACTGTAGTTTTCCAGCCCCGTACCATTGAATTTGTGCCAGAGACCAGTTCCCTCAGACGCAGTAAGCAGAAGTGAAAGAATCCCTTCTGGCTAGGTGCAGCAGAGCTCTCTGCGCAAATCCTTCCTGCCTCCTGATGGGTTCCACACAGAGGATGCACAGGATGGATCCTGGCACCTGAGACACAATACCCACAGTGGATCTAATCAGCAATGAAGGAAAGGCCTTTTTTTTTTTTCTTTCTCTGAAGCCACTGAGATTTTTATGGAAGGGTTATCCAAAAATATTTTCCTGACTTACTCTTCTCCTTTTCTTCGTCTTCCTCCCATCTTCTTCCTCTTTATCCTCTTCCTCCTCCACGGAAGCATTGGAGAGGTATAGGGTAATTCTGGTGCCTATGGACACCAATACAAATTACACACCTAAGGAGGTGATGAAATGGCTCGGTCAGCACCGTGTTTACCTTTCAAACAGAAGGATCTGAGTTCTAGCTCCCGAGTTCATGTCAAAAAAGAAAGAAAGGAAAAAGCTGATGTGTTGGTAAATAAGTCACTCTGGTGGTATTCGAGAAGACTGAGGTAGGTGTAACCCTGGGGCTTGCTGCTCAGAAAGTTAGCCAACTAGATAAATCCTTAGACCAGCGAGAGAAATACTTTAAGATTTTATGTTTACTTCTAATCATCTATATTTTGTCTGTGTGGATTTGTGCTTGCGTGTACAGAACCTTCTGAAGCCAGAAGTGGGTAATGGATTCCCCTGGAACCTGAGTTCCCGGGGGTTGTGAGTCATCTCTTCCTATGTGAATGCTGGCAACTGAGCTCTGGTCATATACAAGAGCAGTCAATACTGTGAACCTCTAAGCCACCTCGCCAGCCCCTTGTTTATTGGGAATCTTGCCTTCTACCTAAGCGGTAGATTCTCTTGTTTCTGCTTCTGGTCCAGGAGCCCATGAGTTTCCATATGCCTTTCCTGCCTCATCTCCTATCTTACTAGAGGAGAGCTGAGATTATAGATGCGTGCTACCTCATTCAGTTGCTTGTGAGTGCTCCAGGGACTGACCTTTGTTGGTTGTCGGGCTTGTGCAGTAGTTCCTTCAACCACTGAGCTATCTCCAAGGCCCCTGAGAGACCCATCTCAAAAGAGAAAAGATGACAGCTGAGGTTGTCCTCTGGCCTTCTCATGCACCCAAGTGTGCATGTATGTGTGCAACACATCCACCTCAGCTACTTCCCACGTGGAAAATTACATTTAGATACTTCCAGTGTTTTAGGTAACAGAGAGTCATGACTGTAGAAGCCTGTGGTGTCCCCCTGATCCCCACCCCGCGACAGCTAGTAGTTTATTCAGACTGCAGTCTCATTATACATGGTTCAAGAACATTCAAATAAGAACTCAAATCGGAAGTTAAAGATTGGTCTTCAAACCTCATAGCCAACAATGCCGTGTTTGCCTATGATCTCTCAGATATAAAACCACATCCCCACCTCAGTGGCTACCAAACTGTCCAGCACAGCTTCCTTAATCATAAGGTGTTTGAAGCTACCAGTTTTAGCACTTTGAATTTTTTTTTTTTCACGTTCTGAATAGCTATAGGGATTTCAGATAGGCTTGGGGAGAACTAGCTCAACCTTGGCATAGCCAAAATGTGGCCAATCGAAGCTTCCGGTAAGTCACGGCAGCGGTCACCAGAATCATGGCCTTCTCCGTGAAGTTGAGGATGAACGTGGTCCAAGGAGGAAGGTACTTCTCCCTGAACCACTGGCTGAATGTGCCTGAGGTGTTTTTGCCTGCATTTATTATCGCTCACTTGTAGCCTGTGGGTTCTTCTTCCACCGAAGGTGACCCACCTCAGAGGAGAATAAAAACTCCGCATGCCTCATTCTCTGCATGCCTTTTGTCCCCGATTTTGGTTACTTGGCAGTCCCTGCAGAAGGAAAAAAGTTTCTTCTTTAAGTTGAAGAATGTGAGTGTTCTCACCTCAGACATACTGCCGTCTACAATTTGATTGCCAAAGTTTTCCAGCTCATGACAGGTACAGAAAATGCCAATTTAAAATTTTCACGCGCTCGGCAGCAGCAGAGCAGGTCATGAATATGCATATTCAGGCAGAACAGCTGCCACTGGCTGCTTCAGGGAGGCAGGTCCCAGGCTGCCTGGTGGCAGGTGGGAGAAGCTGACCATTCTGTGTCTGCCCCATACCCCTGGCCAGTTTACTTTCTCGGTTCCTAGATGTTGAGTCCTCAGTTGTCCCCAGGGACCTACGACTTTCAGAGATGCTGGCTTTTCATGTAGTGACACATGTTTCCTCCCTGTGGTCCCATCAAAATGTTTCTATCCCAGATGTCGCTCAAGAACAGTGCTTGCCTGGTATGCGTGGGGCCTCGGGTTCCATCCCCAGCACTTTATGATCCCAATGTTTGGGATGTAGAGACAAGAGAAGTAAAGTTCAAAGTCATTGTCAGGTACTCTGTGAGTTTGGGGCTAGCCTGGAATACATAGTTTGGGGCTAGCCTGGAATATATAGTTTGGGGATACATAGACCCCATCTCAGAAGAAACACAGTTTCCCCACTGGAAGGCCCCTGATCTTGCCCTACTTTAGTGTGCTGATGTGTTTTGTTCCCTGGCAGCTTTACTCAAGTCCCCAGAAAAGGACGTGATGGGGATTTTCTTTTCTGCCCTGTCATAAACGGCCACCTTTCAAACAGCCTGTGGAGGGACAGTGTTGCCTGAAATGGAGGTTTGGGACTGATGAGGACAAAAGAAAGGCTCTGCAGCAGAGCAGGTCAGTGAGGGCCTCGGATGCCATCCTCCTGTGATGGTCAGTGCCCAGGGCTGGTCCACTGTGGATGCTGTCATTGAGAAGAGAGCAGAGCAATCAAAACCAGTGGCAGTTCCCTTGCAGTGGGACGTGGGATGCTAACAGTACAGGCGGGAGAGCTAAAGGTCGGTGGGGGCGGGGCGGCTTTCTGATAAAGAAACGGGAAGAAAGCTGGTTGTGTTGGCACAGGCCTGTGCTCCCAGCATTTGGGAGGTAGATGTATCAGGAGTATTAGAAGTTTAAGATCATGTTTGACTACAAAGCAAGGTCAAGCCAGCAGGAATTATACAAGATCCTGTTTTTTGTTTTGTTTTGTTTTTTGTTTTTTGTTTTTTTTAAATCTTTTTTGTTTGTTTAAAAAATTTTAAAAAACTCAGAGAGCAAAGTTGAGAAGGAATGGAAAAAAAAAACCAGAAAATTGCTGGAGAACAGGGATGTGTGTAGCAAAAAACCATCTGGACAGAACATTGGCCATTGTGCTATTAACTCACCATAGCTGTGGTTAACTAACTGCACAAGCTTGCTCAAGATTGGGCCTCTCAATGCTTCATCTCCGAAAGGGAGAGGGCCCATAAGAAACCAGCCTTCCCTGTGGGACACTGAGAGGTCACGGTGGCCGGGAAAGAGCTGTCACTTATTCAGGGCTGAAGCCACTTGTAAGTTACCCTTGGTCTAGTAAATAACCTCCGCTGTGTTCATGTGAGCGTCTTAGCTCAGCCCTAAAAAGCATGAAAGTAGGAAGGAGATTTGGGAGGGAGGATTTTAGCAGGAGAAGGAAGGGGATGTGGGCGAGGATAACGGGGTGGCCATGACTAAAATTCATTATATGTACGAAACTGTCCAAGAGCAAAAATTAAGAAATAGAATCGGAGAGGTGGCCCAGCATTTTAAGGTATCAGCTGTTCTTGCAGAAGAGGAGCCAGGTTCAGTTCCCAGCACCCATAAGGCCTATTGTAACTCCAATTCCAGAGGATCTACCCACCCTCTTGCGGCCTCTGTGGCACGGCACACTGATGGTGCACAAACATACATGCAGGCAAAAAACATCCATATGCCCAAAATAAGAAATGTAATAACAATCAAAATTGAAAGTGGGACAGGAGGGAGTAGGCCAAGGTTATGGTTTTAGAAATATAAAAAAAGGGCCAGCAAGAGAGTAAGACATTACGGGGTTTTGTTGTTCTGTTGCTCATCTTTGAGAATGTCGGAGAGTGGGAGCAAAGGATAAGTCTGGCTCACACTGCTACTGGCTCTCCCCAAGTTCGCACTGACTGGGGGCTCACCACACATTCGTGGTTCATTTCTTTCCCACTTCAGCTCAAAACATATTATCCCACACAGATCCACGAGGAAACTACAGTTAAAAAAAAAAAAAAAAAAAAAAAAAAAAAAAAAAAACTTTCTAGACGGTCACCAAGTTAGCACAGTGAATGAGCTAAGAGCCTTGTTCTTAATGGCCACACCTGACTGCTGTGCTCCAGGAAACTTAGCGGACACTGTGCACCCCATACAGAACCTGTTCTGTCCTGTTGCTACTGAGTACAGAGCTGGGAGTGTGGAGGACGCCTGCTGACATACCCAGGCTCTTCTGTGTCTCAAAAAAGAATCCCAGGTAGACACCTTGGGATACCAAGCTAGAAACAGACACGGGCATGGTGTATTAAGAAGACGAAAGCATTCCTGAGGATTGTAGTGAGCTAACAGGCCCCAAATCACTGGGCTAGGGCCGTTCATGACCCTTCACGTAGTTCATCTACATGAAATCTGCTCCTCCGCTCCACATTTGTACATTACAAGCTTTTTGTTTTCCTTTTGTCCCAAGCATGTAGCCCAGGCAGTGAAGGGTTTGCAGGCTTTTAGCCAGATGGCTTCTTGAGTTGTGAATTTCGTTGTCCACCTCTCTAGTCTCCATCTCCCGAGACACCACTTTCTTCATGAAACATGAGAAGAACCCCAAAACAGTAGAGGTGCCAGCGGCAATCTGTGCTGTTGGGCTGTGATCCCACCAGCCACCAGCATCTCCTGCTGGCCATATTCCCTTAGGCGAGGTCCTCACAAGTGTCCCCTGGCTAATCTGAGAGAGCAGGCTGCCGGCTCTAATATGGTACAGCCTCATCAGTGTAAGAGGGTGGAAATGCCCCTGAGAGGAGCATCCAGGGTGATCGTCTACCTGTCAGGCATGCAGAACCTCCCTACAGAAGACCTCTAGTCATCCAAGAGCCCCAGAGGCTGCTGATGGATGGCTCTTCAGAGAGCCAAGGCAATGACGAAGGGCACATAGAACCAGATAGCTGAGTAGAGAAATTTATCCTGACAATGGACTACTTTTAAGTCACCCCGTGCCCTTGGCCACGTGGCTGGAATTTGTCCATCACAGGCAGCATTGCACATCGGGAGCAGTCAGTAGAGGCATGAGGAAAGAAGCTTAGCAATCAGAGCTTTCAAAATCCATTTAGTTCATGCTCCAAAGTCCTGGGCTGGAACTGACAGCAACTTCCTCCCTGGTTTCTGTAACGGTCAAATAATAATAGTGCTGAGCCATTAAGCCTTTTTGAGGCTAAGACTCCTGATTCAGGTAGACTGTTAAGAGAAGCCCGCAAAAAGACTTGACTTCATTGTCAACCTTTTCTCTCCAGTACTGTGAATAGTTAGCAGCACAATAACTACCCGTGGTACCTGGAGTCTTAGTATAGTGATCTGAAGCAGAGAGCTATTTAAGAGGAGGGTCCTTCAGAGGTAAAGCGAAGAAAAATAATCCCTGTTCCCGTTCTCTGTTCTGATAGCTGGGAATAAGGATAATGAACTCGGCTGGGTGGGTGCAGGCCAATTAGTCCAAAGTCCGTAACCGTCCCCAGTCTTAGCAGGGCTTTACTGCAGGTGGAGAGTGGGCAGCCCATTCTAGTGACTTTGCATGTGAAACTAATTGCCCTAGAAATGTCGGGAATTTGATCTTCCATCAAATCTGCCAGCCCTTTAGATCCCTTGACAGTCTTTGACTATTTGCGTCTCAAGGTTAAAGCAGGCTGTTGCTTTCTGGATGCTAATCAGCTGTGAAAACTTTTGATCTTCTCTGGAAAACACACACACAGACACAGACAAACACACAGGGTCACAGACACACAGACAGACAGACAGACAGACAGACACACACACACACACTCAGAAACGCCCTTTGCAATGGGGCCTCTTCAGAGAGTTGAAAAGGGAAGGTGGCTTTCCTGGAAGTGCACTGGTTTCCTTTAGCAGTTGCTTTCATTCCCTCATAAGGCTGGGTGAGAGCCTGAAATATCCAGTAATATTTGAGTTTCCTCTACCAAATGCAGTGAGGATTTTGTCACAGCCCTCCCTATACAGGAGGCAGGGGTGTTTCCTCATGATAAAATGCCCATTTCAACGAGGGCAATGGGGCAGTTTAGCACTGCATGGGCAAGCCTCCTCCCCCCCACCTCCGTGTTCCACCCCCACACTGCAAAAGCAAATAAGAAGTACAAAAGAATGCCCCTCAAATTCTCCCTCCCCACCAAAAGCTCTAGTTTTTTTAATAGCTTAGAGATTCACAATAAACTTCCGCAAACAAGTTTTCAAAGGAGATGGGGGTGGAGTGGTCAAGAGACCTATAGGTATTTAAGGGGATGCTATCCTACTGTGGTATTTTAATGACACTGCGTTTTTTTGCTAGTAGGGATTGGGGCAAGTGAGTTACACACCTAGCTGGATACTGGATACTGGATACTTTGTAGTGGGTGAAACTGTCTTTCTAGGAGACAGTGTCTTGCTATGTAGCCCAGGCTCTCCTCAAACCTTTCTGCTCCCCCACTGCTGTTCTTTCTCCCAACTTCAGCTTTTACCACCGTTTCCGGCTCCCCTCTCCTCCTCCTCCTCCTCCTCCTCCTCCTCCTCCTCCTCCTCCTCCTCCTCCTCCTCCTCCTCCTCCTCCTCCTCCTCCTCCTCCTCCTCCTCCTCCTCCTCTTCTTTTTTTCTTGAAGCGGGATCTAATGTAGCACAGGCTGGCCTCAGCTTGCTCTGTAGTCAAAGATGACTCGCAGTTGCTGACCTTCCTTCCTCTACCTCCCAAATCTGAGGGGAATTTTGGGTTCCTTTCAAGTTCTCAGTCTCACTCATACAAAGATTTCAAAACAGACTCAGAAGGGAGTCCGAGGACAATTAGAGATCTGGAGAAAAGTGGCTGGCAAGTCAAGTGTAAATGTCAAGCAGCTGCTGAGGGGAAGGAGACAGAGGGGGGAGGGGAAGGAGAGCGGAGAAAGTCACGCCTTTTTGTTAGGGTCTGAGACGGCTGGCAGGTTCAGTGATGGAGGGAGAGCTGTGTAAAACTGCAGGATAGATGGAGCAGGGCCTTCAGAGAAGGGGTCACAAAGCACCTAGCTCCAGGATAAGCAAGCTCATTCAGGCTTTTGGTCAGCATCTGACAGAGATGAAAGAAGAAACATGGCTTGGAGCAGGGCTGCGGATCCAAGTTTAGAGACACGTGGTTAGAGACAGAAATATAGTTTATTAAGGAAGGGAAACCCCTGCCCAGAGCAGAAGTGGGCTCGTGAGTGGAAAGAACAAGCCACAGCAGGACGAGGTGCAGAGCCTATTACACGACATTTCTATGCTTTTCTCCAGCACGCTTTCTTCATGGGAGGAAGTCCAGGTTTGGAAGAGCTTCAAGTCTTCCAGCATAGTGGTCCATCGTTTCTCCTGCAACCCCCGGGGTGGGGAAAGGCTTCCTTCACTCTGTAAACATCTTCTTTGGATGTTCATTTTAGTGATTCAGACTCCAGGCTCTTCTCTCCAGCCACACAAGTGATGAAAGTACAGGCATGTGTTACCACACCCACCTTCAATATAATGAGTTTCTTTTATGATCTAATTGGGGTATTGTGTGTTTGCACTGCTGAGGTTAGAACCCAGGACCTCACACAAGTAAACCAAGTACCTTAGCACTGAACTATGTCCTTGCCCCGCTGGGGTTATACATCAGTACTAACCTCTCACTTAAATCAGGCTCCCTTGATGGTGGCATTATTAATATTTGGGGCCAGATTACTCTGGGCTGACTCTGCCTTGTGTGTCCCTGGCTTTTATTTACTAGATACCAGTTAGTATTTTCAATAGTGAAATACCTGCCCAGATACTGTCACATGTCCCTTAGGGGTAAGGTTGCCAATTTAGCAAATAAAGATAGAGGATGCCTAGTTAAAATTGAATTTAACCAGGGAAACATCAAATGATCTTTTTTAAGTATAAATTCAGCTGGATGGACTCTACAGACTCAGACAGTCTACTGGGATGAATTGTGCGCAAACCCACTCCCCCCACCATGTTTCTTAATGGTTCTTATAGATAAAAATTTGCATGCACCAGTGATCTCGTATTATTTTTTTTCTTTTCTTTTTTCTTTTTTTTTTCGAGACAGGGTTTCTCTGTATAGATAGCCCTGGCTGTCCTGGAACTCACTCTGTAGACCAGGCTGGCCTCAAACTCAGAAATCCTCAGAAATCTGCCTGCCTCTGCCTCCCAAGTGCTGGGATTAAAGGCGTGTGCCACCACTACCCAGCTTTTTTTTTTTTTTTTTTTTTTTTTTTTTTTTGTGATCTCGTATTATTAACCACTTCATGCTTGTGATTTTGCCCCACTCTTGGCTATTCAAGTCCTCATGTACTTTCCAATTCAAGTACATCCCTCCGTCAGTCCTCATGGTCCTTACCAATGAGCATTACTGGCCTTAGGCACAAGAGGAAGTAGAACTACTTAAAGTATAAGAAGATAAAGTGAGACTTAATCACAAACCCAAACCAGGCAAGGCAACTCAGGATGACGTCTATGCAAGCTCTGTCCTTCCACAAATGATGAAGGACGGAGCCAACTAGGCATCGGAGACACTCCGTGTCCCTCCAAGATCGCCCCAAAAAGTCAGGCCCAGAACTTACCATGAGGCCCTCATCTTGCCAGTTGATTAGCAGATATTTCTGGGCAGTGGCTATGGTAGCCAGGGGCTGGCACAGTAATAAGGAAAAAACTCCGTCCTGATTGTCAGGAGCACATTGTACCTCCATAAAGAGATGCTTGCTGATAGCAGGTGGCATATACCCAGGGGCTGTCCAGGAACAAACAAGAACCGAGTGACCACAGGCAGAGTGGGAGGCTGAAAGGCTTTGTAATAGGATAGGTGGTTGGAAGGAAGGGTAGAGTTTAGGCTGGTTGCAGCCGGTGAAGATTAATAATTGGCTGTTCAAAGCAGAGTGCTGGCGTGATGGCCCTTTCCATCCACAGTCCTTCCATATTCGTTTTCTGTCTGTTTAGAGAAGTGGAGCGTGCTTAGGGGAAAGTTCAAGAAGGAAGCTTGCGGCTGGGCCAGTGGCAATGTGCACCTTTAATCCTAGCACTTAGGAGGCAGAGGCAGGTCCATCTCTGAGTTCAAAGCCAGCCGGAGCTACAGAGCATGGTCCAGGATAGCCAGGGTTACACAGAGAAGCCCTGTCTTAGAAAACCAGAAACAAACAAATAATAACAACAAAAGGAATATTCCCAACAACCTATCACATTCCACTCTGCAGACAGGTTAACTGGACTGAAACAGGGGCTTAGGCTGCCTCTGCCAAAAAGTGCTGACTCTTGATTTGGTCCCGTAGGTGTCTAATGGGTAACTAAAGTCTGGGCCATTCTGTCTTTATTCTGCATCTGTGTCCTTGGCTGACTTGAACTTTGGGTTAGAGTCCTTCTTGACACTTCACTAGGGTGTATTTGATCTAAAAGTGGCAATGCCTCTACCCCTCAAGTCCACCCGAAGGCTGACTCAGTAAATTATCAACCTTCAGTGTTTAAGCCTTCTTCCAGATTACCTGGATGGTACCTAGAAGTTGCCAGTCTTAAATTACCTTAATCTGAGGGCCTAACTGACTCCATCTTGCCGGTCTGACTTCTTGCCGGTCTGACTTGTCCCTTCTCTGAGTCATTCTTCTCTGTAGTTATCTTGGATTCCAGGAAAAACAGGTCTCATCAGTACACGTCTTGTGACGGGGAGGAAACTGTCCCCAGGCAGTAGCTGCGGGCTGATTGCCTGTTGAGACACTGCAGAGCCATCCTGAGATAAGGGTGAACCAGCCCACAGTTTGAAAGACGGCTTGACTGCATGTGCTTTCCTGACCTCTGTACAGAAGCCCGACTTCTTATCAGCGCTCAGAAGACGGCAGCAGGGAACTCTCTGTTCCTCCCAAGTATGACTGCACTGAACACATTCTTTGCTTGCTTCACTGGGGCGGGTCAGCTGAGTGGTGGTAACTAACTGAGCCTGATCTACTGTTGAACCCACAGAATCAGGCCTCTGGCCTAGGATCTAATAGTGAGACGAACACCTTAAAGATGACATGTCAGGGCCTAGTGTGTTGTTGCATGCTCCAAGTCTCAGCACTGTGGAGGCTGATGCAGGAGAAGCCTGAGTTCTAGGCTAGCCTGGGATACATAGACTGATCTATCTCAATTTTTAAAAATTTTTTTAACTTATTTTATTTTTTATAGGAAATCTTTTTTACAAAATATTATTTATTTTTATTTCTATGAGTACACTGTAGCTGTCTTCAGACACATACCAGAAGAGTGTGTATTGGATCCCATGACAGATGGTTGTGAGCCACCATGTGGTTGCTGGGAATTGAACTCAGGACCTCTAGAAGAGCAGTCAGTGATCTTCACTGCTGAGCCATTCTCCGGTCCCTATTTCAATATGTTTTCTTAAGTCTGTGTGCTGGTGCTGGGCCTGCTACATGTGCTGACCTTTATCCCCCAGAGCCTCTGCAAACTTTTTTTTTAAATTTCCTATGTTACTTTCCCTTAGACAGTTTCTTGCATTCATTATTTTGTTTGGGTGTGCTTTATGGATTATTGTTGTTCCTATTACTTACTCAACAGTGCCCTCCTTTTATATTTGCCTTTTAAAAAATTATTTTTTGAGACAAGGTGTCACATATCCCCCAGGCTGGCTTCCAACTCATTATACAGTCAAGGATGACTTGAATCTTCCTTCCTTCTGTCCTTCCTTCCTTCCTTCCTTCCTTCCTTCCTTCCTTCCTTCCTTCCTTCCTTCCTTCTTTCCTTCCTTCCTTCCTCCCTCCCTTCCTTCCTTCCTTCCCTATTCTTCCTTCCTTTTTCTTTTCTTTTCTTTTCTCTTTTCTTTTCTTTTCTTTTCTTTTCTTTTCTTTTCTTTTCTTTTCTTTTCTTTTGATCCTCCTGCATCCTGAGTGCTGGGATTGCAGGCATAAGGCACATATAAGCAACTCTTATGTTCACAGATAGACATTATCTCTAAGGCCTTATATTGTAATAATATACATTATTTTTTTATTACAAAACGGGATGATATCATAAAAAGCAATGAAAACCACACAAACATTATAAACCAAGTTAAAGGGAAAGCTGTAGCCATGTGAAAAACACTTGTTAATTAATGTTTACCTAGAAGTTGCCCAGGAGATGAACTTGTAAAGTCAAAGAGAATAGAAGGTTTCATATAAACGGAACAATGCAGCCCCGGGTGGCTTCTTTTCCTCATTGTAGTTAGTTCCAGACTCATTCGTGTAGTGTGCAAGGGCAGTGGTTTCTTCTCATTACTGAGCGGTTGTCCATTAGATGGGTTTCCAGTTTGTCTGTCTGTTGATGGCAAATGGGATTACTTCCAGTGATGAGATAGTCTAAGGAGAGCTACTGTGAACACTGGATACTAGCTGGGCAGTGGTGGCGGACACCTTTAACCCCAGCACTTGGGAGGCAGAGGCAGGCAGATTTCTTAGTTTGAGGCCAGCCTGGTCTACAGAGTGAGTGCCAGGACAGCCAGGGCTATACAGAGAAACCCTATCTCGAAAAACAAAAGAACCAAAACCAAAACAAAAAACAACAACAAAAAAAGAGGGATGATTAAATTGTATGACAGATGTGTCTTTGACATTTTACAAAGTTTGCCAGCCATTTTTTGAAGAGGCGCTACCATTTGCATGTCCTCAGACACGATACTCATGTTTCAGGTGCTAAACATGCTCATCTGCACTTGGCATTGCCACCCTGGCTGTTCTGAGGGTCTGGTGAGGATGGCCTGGTTACTCTTCTTTTGTGACTCTGGAGAATATTTTTGTGTGCTTATTTGCTGTCATCTTTTATTAAATGAAATGTCTTCATTTTTAAAAACTATTATATTTTGTGTATGGTATATGAGTGCGTGTGAGCACAAGTGTGACTTTTTATTTAATTGTTTTACCTATGTATCTATTAATCTATTTTCTCTCTCTCTCTCTCTCTCTCTCTCTCTCTCTCTCTCTCTCTCTCTCTCTCTCTCTCTCCC
>NC_034603.1:14237661-14256947 GCF_900095145.1 Mus pahari | reverse complement strand
CCCCTTGATCACTAATTGAGAAAATGCCCCACAGCTGGATCTCATGGGAGCATTTCCCCAACTAAAGCTCCTTTCTCTGTGGTAACTCCAGCTGTGTCAAGTTGACACAAAGCTAGCCAGTACAGGCTTCCCACTAAGCTCGGAATTGGCAATAACTTCAGGTGTTCCCCCATCTTTGCCTCCCCAGCACTAGAATCAGAGGCCTGTATCATTATGCCTAGCTATTCATGGATGCTGGGATGGGTCCTCATGTTATTGACTGAGCCAGCTTCCCATCCCTCTTTCTTTCTTTCTTTCTTTCTTTCTTTCTTTCTTTCTTTCTTTCTTTCTTTCTTTCTTTCTTTCTTTCTTTCTTTCTTTCTTTTTGAGACGGTGTTTCTCTGTGAAGTCAGGGTTGTCCTGGAACTAGCTCTGTAGACCAGGCTGGGCTGGAACTCACAGAGATCTGCTTGTTTCTGCTTCCCGAGTGCTGGGATTAAAGGCATGTGCCACCACTTGGTTAGTTTTCTTATAGAGAATAAGTTTCCTGTTTCTCTGTTTGCTTGTTTATTTATTTATTTACAGACAGGGCTCCTCGTCTCAAGTGCTGGGATCACAGTTCCACCTCACTGGTTTTAATTTCGAGTTCTTGGTTTTTTTGTTTTTGTTTTTGTTTTTGTTTTAAATATGGCATAAACCTAGAATGAAGTTTTTTCTCTACCATTTGAGGGGAAGATAATCCTCCCCATGGTCTGCCTCACACGCTTCATTTTAAGTGACTGAGTGTGTATGTGAATTTGGCTTTGGTACCTCCTATTTTGTTCCTTTATTGATAATGGCGGCCTTCACTCATAATATTCTCTTGTTGATGATAGCTTTATAATAACTACTGGAAAAAGGCAATGTGAATCCCCTTAAATTGTTTTTTAAAAAAATACCTTTTTTTTTTTTTTTGGTAGTTCTGGGGATTAGACTCAGGACCTTGTGCCTGCCTGGCAAGTGCTCTCCTCTGAGCCACATTCCCAACCTTGGCTCTGTTTTTGTTTGCTTGTTTGGTTGGTTGGTTTCTTTTTAAAGCAATGTTATGCATCCTTTGCCATTCTATATACAGTGCAACACTAACTTGTCAATTTCTATAAAGAATTCTGGACCTTCCAATGGCATATGCTGATTCCATCGAGGAATCTGAGAGAGAACTTTTGTTTTGAGACAGGATCTTAACTACATAGACAAGATTGGCCTTGAACTTCTAGCAATCCTCCTGACTCAGCCTTCTAAATGCTAAGACCGCAGTCATACACCCCTACTCCTGGTGAACACTGACATCTTTCTACTGGAAGCTCACTTCATTTTGGTTTGATCTTTATATAATAGAATAGTGCATATTTATTTCTGTATAAATGTGTCGTGCTGACAAGGGATGCATTCTGGAATCCCTCGGCAGCCAGTCATCTCAGACCACCTCCAACCTCAGCAACACAGCATCGAAAGCAGCAGCTCCTTAGCTCCATCCAGACAGAATTGGTTTTGTTCTAAATTAAGTCATAGTTTTTCATAGTACACACAGAAACACACAGACACACACACAGACACACATACATACACACAGACGCACACACATACACACACGCACACACACACACACCCAGTGGAGATGTTACTGTCTCTGATTGGTAGGTAGTATTTAAGAATTGACAGGCACCTGGGGATAGCAAAGATGTTTTACATAAACCTGTCATACTTTCGGGTTATCAGTCTCCATTTTCTACCTAGATAGGGTCACTTAGTTATTTGCAGCTACTTCTAGTAGCTAGTGGGCTAGTGGCTCTTGAATTCCTGATGATCCCTTCTTGCTCTCTTTAACACCCATATTGCTGTAAGAGCACTGAGATTATCTATGCAGCCACGCGCTGATTTGTATGTTTTGGGGATTTGAACCTTGGTCCTCATGCTTGTATGTCACCTGACTAACTCAGTGAGCTGTTTCCCCAGCTCCCTGCCGCTTAAAAAAAAAAAAAAAAAAAAAAAATCAATGGCACTGCTCAATAAATTAAGTTTTCCTTTCCCGACACAAAGGGCGCCCCATTGCCATGACCAGACACTTGAGCTGACTGGCAGGCATCCCCGTGCTGACGCGAGATAGCCTGTGCTCTGGTGGAAAGAGAGACAGGTTGGACATGGGGAAAGGTCAGCATCAGCCATGTGGGTTAACAAGACATCCTCATGGGAGACATGTCTCATGTGTAAGAAGGCATATGAAGCCTTCCAGGTGGAAATCAACAAAGATCCTACATCTGGACCGGAAGAACACTTCCATTTGGAGGAGTGAAGGAAAATGGTGGCAAGCCAATAGAGGAGGCTGAAAAGAATTGTTGATGAGGAAAACAGGCCTGGTATATTGAACTCCTTCCGAGGTTCTGCCTGACTGTGTACACTCTGCCATCAACTTGATGCATAATTGGTGCTCAACAAACTTTTATTGAAAAAACGAAATGAAGGCTGTGATGGTTAATATTGATGATAAATTTACTCACTTAGGAGCAAGCCTCAAGGCACACTTGTGAAGGATCATCTAGATAAAGGTAATCTTTGGGCATGCTTTTGAGGAATTACCTACATTGGGTTAATTGACATAGGAAGAGACATCTCCACTGTGGGTGGCACTATTCCATAGGCTGAAGTTCTGGACTGAATAAGGAGAAAATGGGATCAACAGTAGCACTTAACCACTCTATGCTTTCTGAGAGTGGATGCTATATGACCAGTTACCTCCTTATGCCCCCTCCCACGGCTGGTCCCACTCCCAGCCATGATGGACTGTATTCCCTGGAACTGTGAGCCATAATAAACTCTAATAAACTCATCTTCCTTACCTTGCTTCACTTACATCTGGGGGTTGGTTAGAGCAATGAGCACAAGTCCTGCCTGCATTTTTTTTTTTTTTCCTTTCTTTAGCAGGTAATGGTAAAGTCTCTGATATTGACTTGGACTTGGAACGAATGGAAGAGGGTTTCTCTGAGTAAAAGGTTTTGAATTTCAGGCTAATGGAATTACTAGTGATCTCACTGAATGAAAATGAGGCCATGCCTGCTCCTAGGAATAGTTGAGGAGAAAGGTTTTATTGTAGAGATGAGGGAGAGAATGGCCAGAGGCATCTGAAAGAGTCTAGTCTGAACATGGCCAGCAGAATGGACCAGGCCATGAGAGGGGAGAGAGAGGGAGAACAAGAGGAAGGAAAGACCCAAGAGGAAGGAGAGATGAGAGAGGGCAAAAAGGCCAAGAGCAAGCCAGCCGGGAGCCAAGAGAATGTGTAGCCAGAATGGCTGAGGTTATCTGGGGATCAGAAGCTGGGGGAAGGGAAGGGAAGCCCAGCCTCTGGGCTGGAGAGGTTTAGAGTAGCGGGCGGGGCTGAGAAGTTCTGGGAGGAGCCACAGGTACTCAGTTAGACTTGTCCTGGGTTTTTTTGGAATCTGACATTTTAGCCTTTTGTTGATAAGGTTTTAATTCAGTACTTCACACAGGATTGTGGGAACCTATAAAGTGCACAGTGTAAAACTCAATCTAGGGGTTGGATTCAGCAACACAACCCTAAGCTTTGTTAAGTACTTGGCTTAGTCCCCAACACAGAGTAAAACACTCATTCATGAAAGTGGTATTTATGAGTGTTTAGTGCAGGGAGGCGGGGAGGGAGTCGAGGGGGGGGGCTGCCCAGGGGAGGGCTTAATGGCTGTGGGCAGAAAAGTAAATGAGACAGACAGGGTTTGTGCATTTATAGAGCTAACATTCAGGGTGGGGACAGGTAAATAAAGACACCTGAGTGATAGATGCTATGCAGAAATTAAGGAGTGGTGATTTGAAATCGAAGTCATGGCTACAGTGTGCGCTGAGCTACAAGAAGAGCAGATACCGAGCTGACCATTTTGCTGTGTTGTTTATTGTTTTTAACCTTAATTTTTACAACTTATTTTTAAAATCCTTACGTGTGTGTGTGTGTGTGTGTGTGTGTGTGTGTGTGTGTGGTGAGGAAGGTGCACATGTGGCAGTCAGAGGAAGCCTGTGAGGAAGTCAGTCTCCTTCAACTTTCATGAGGATTTCCGGGATTAAACTCCGGAGACCAAATTTGCACAGCAAGCGCCTCTAATCCACTGCGCCCTCTCACCAGCCCTTCTTTTAAACTTTAGATTCTTTCTGTTTCACCTGCTCCATGCACCCTCTCATCCCTTTCCTGCTCAAAAACCCTCCCAGGACTCTCTGAGTGACTTTGCAAATTAACTCCACGCAGACAGCAGAAAAGCATGGTTCCCAATTCAAAACTGTGGCGAGCTTGCTCCACGTGGGGAGCTGGGGAAAGGCGTCCTTGCCGGAGGCAAAGGCATTTACACCTTCCAGGGAGTTACATGATGAGAGAGAGGAGGCGAGGTGGAGGGGGGTGCAGAGAAGGCTAACTGGAACTTAATCTATTAGAAGAAGAAAGGCCTTTGAAAGGTGAATTAACAGTATTTATCGCGGCATCAGGTGAGTAGCTGGCAAGAGCTTGTGGATAATGAGGCCAAGGTTGAAGCGAATTATCATACGGACCAGAGCGCTTCTCTGGGAGAAACCACTCATTAACTGTCTGTGAGGCTTAAGCAAACATAGAGATGCTGTGAGCCTTGGTTCTTTAGTCTAAGACTGGCATCCCATTTGCGTGTCTCACAGGACTGTTATGAGGAGCAAATGGGAAGGGAAAAATAACGTGCTCTATAGAACCATGCTCTATAAACATGATCTAGTGTTGCCTGATGACAGTATTTTAATGGTCAACATATTCCTCTTTCGCTCTGTGTCATCAGCTGGCTCTGTCTTGTGGTAGAGGTTCAGCCACACTGACTCAGTATTTTCATCTTACAGTGAGGAAGATTGCTTTTGAATGCAGCCTATACTGTGTGCAACACGCATGTGTGTGTGTGTGTGTGTGTGTGTGTGTGTGTGTGTGTGTGTGTGAAGAGGTCAGAGAGCAATCTTGTCTTCTGTTCCTCAGGTGATACCAACTTTTTTTTTTTTTTTTTTTAATATGCTCTACCACTGGCCAAGAGCTCACAATCTGGCCTTGCTTGGTGAGTGAGTCCTAAGGAATTCTTCTTGTCTCCGCCTCCCCAGTGCTGGGATTACAAGCATACATAAATGAGCCATGGCCCCAACCCTGCACCCTGTACTTAACAGTAGGCCTCATGTTGTCAGTAGTTCTGGGGAAATCCTTTTTCTGGTTCAATCTTTTCTTTTGAAAAAGTTTAAAATTATCTTATGCTTATTTTACCTTTTCTACTTATTTTGTGTGTGTGCATGCATGTGTGCGTGCATGTATGCGAGTGCGTGGACAACGTTCAGAAGTCAGTTCTCATCTCCTATCTCCTAGAGATGGAATTCACATCGTCTGGCGTGGCAGGAGTAGGTATCTTTCACTGGGCCACCTCAGGAGTCCTAAGCCTTTTCTTCTAAGCGTTTTCTTACGTAGTTGTGTGGTCTTAACCACAGCCTACGAGGGTAGATTTTTCCATCTCTATATGAATACGTCTCAGGACGAGATGCCTTTGAACTTTATCTCTTTGCCTGATCGCTAGAAAAGTAGAAGTGGGGTAGCTTAGTATCCACACAGGATGACGGCTGTGTGACACACAGACCCACTCTAATTTCTGCTTATCACGGGCACTGGGTATTGACCGTTTCTTACTTACAGGAGCTGACTAATGTGTTAGCCAGTGTCTGCCATGGCTGCTAAGTATTCAAAACAGGGCCGGTCTGAATTCAGGGGTTCTGTGCGTACAGCAGACACACCAGACTGAAGAACTGTATAAGAAGGACATATAAGAAAAGAATATAGTAATTTTGTGATGTTGTTTAGCAGTTCAAATGTTTCAGGTGAATTAAAATGTTATTAAACTGAAATTTGCCTGCTCTTTAGCTTTTTGGGAGAAGGTACTGGGAAATATAGATTTCCATTTATAACTCATGTTGTATTTTTGCAAGTGTTAAGTGTAGTTTTCAAATACTTCTTAAGATAGTTATATAGGCACTAGACTATAGTAGCATTCTATAGGAGTGGAAAGAGGGGTCTATGAATTTTGGCTGTTACATCTTAAAGTGTGTGTTGGGGGGAACCAGCAAAAACATTACAAAAAAACCCCAAACCGCCACCACCACCACCACCACCAAAACCCAAACTCCACCAAGACAACAACCATAGAACCTTCCAGTTTATCTAGCTTATTGGTTTATAAACATGCCTGTTTTAGGAACCCCTAGAATCATACATTATGATTATTTTTACAGACTTCCAGGTTCTACATTTTGGATGTATTGGTTTCATAGGTCTGGGTGACACCTTGTGCTAGCTGTTGTTCACATTTGTTTATTTATTTACTTATATATCTATTTACTTAGTTTTGAGATAAGGACTCATTAAGTAGCCCTTGGTTGGTCTGGAACTCAGTACATGGACCAGGCTGCTTTGACCTCACAGTTCTGTTTAGGATTAAAGTGCTTAGGATCAAAGGCCTGTTCCACCACCCATGGCTCTGGACTGTGTGTTCTTAAAAATATCTTTTGAAATTGATATTCTCTTTTTTAAAGATGTAGTTATTTTATGCATATGTATATCATGTGTGTACATTGCTCTAGGGGGCCAGAAAGAGGTTGTTGGGTCCCCTAGAACCAGAGTTATATATGGTAGATTCCAGCTACCCTATAGGTGCTGGAACCTTAACCTGTATTCTCTCCAAGAGGAGCAAGTACCCATAACTGCTTTGCTGAGCTATCTCTCTAGGCTCTGGACTATAAATTTTTAATAGGCAGTCTGGTAGTACAGAACACTAATCTAATATGTGGATGAATAAATAAGTAGATAAATAAATCAATAATTTTAAAACACATAATCTGGGCTTAGTGACTGGGTATAGGTAGGGTGATCAAGAGTTTAAAAGTCACACATTTGTTACACAGCAAGTTCGAGGCCAGCCTGGGTTATATGAATGAGACCCTGACTCGGAAAAAAAAAAAAGAAAGGAAGAAAGAAAGAAAGACAAAAAGTCAAACAAATGAACAAAACCAAACAGCCCAGTTGTTTCTGGTGTACAGCCAGGTTTGAGAAACCCTGCTAGATATTTAAAAAAAAAAAAAACAAAAAAAAACAAAAAAAAACATTTCCTGGCAGGGACTTTCCTGGGGAGACAAGTTGTTACTGGCAAAAGGCCACAGCACATGCTGGTCTGGGATTATATTTCATGTTACAGATCTCCAGCGGTTTTTGTTCTGCTTGGCCTCAGAGACCTGAGAAACTTCTCAGAACTCAGGAGGGGAAGGAGCCAGGCATGCTGGGAGAGTTTGTGTTTGGCTCAGCAGCCCCCTCTGCTGTCAGAATTCCAAGGTTCAGTTCAGCAGAGCCAGCAGGGGATCTGGGAGGGGAAGTGAAGACAGTCACCTATGGATGCTATGGATGCTAACGGTAACCATAGCAATGAAACCTGTTGGTACCTTGAGGGTCACAGGAAGAGAGATCGCAGACCGAGAGTCTTAGAGTAGGGGACAGAATATTAACTGCTATGAACTGGGAGTTGGTTATATGTCAGGCACTTTTTGTGTACTATCTTGTTCGGTAATCAGAGCAGAGGAGGAAATAGATCTGAGGTAATAGAGCAGGAAGTGGTGGTGGTGTGTACATGCCTCTAGCCCACATGGAAAGTTACTTGTTTTTGTGAAAGGCTATAAAGTTCTAGGGAAAATACATTTACTTGGGTGTGTTCATTAGCACTACCTATAATAGTGCAAGTAACTCCAAATGACAAAATGTGTAAGACCATAGCAGCACACTTTAAAGAAACTACTATGTGTGCCTGAGTGGGTTTGTACATATGAATGCAGTGGCTGCAGAAGGCCGGAAGAGGGCAACAAATTCCCCTGGTATGTGCTTTGGGTGCTGGGAATCAAACTCTGGTCCTCTACATGAAGTAGCATCCTTAACTGCCAAGCCATCTCTAATTAGGTGTGGAAGATGGCATAGGGAGGGGAACAACTGCCCAGAGAGCTTGAGGACCTGAGTTTAAATCCTATGTAAAGCTGGGTGCGGTGGTACACGTATATCTGTAATCCTGATATTCCTAGGGATAGAAACAGAAGAATTCTTAATGTTTGTTGTCCATCTAGCCTGGCTTAAGCCACTGCAAACAAAAAAGAGACCCTTCATTCCTTGGAAGGCAAGGACCAAGGAATAAGGTTGTTCTCTGGCTTTCACACGTATTGTGGCTTTTGCACACCCCATCACAAAAACCTGCAAGTGTGTGAGCACACACACATGTGTGTGTACACACACACACGCACACACACACACACACACACACGAGATAAAACAGATGGAGACTATTCCATCTGGCTTTAAACAATGACAACAACAACAACAATAACAACAACAACAACAACACAATAGTAATGTGGAGTCTCGGGGACCAAACTCATGACAAACACTTGACCAACTGTATTCCCTTCTACCACCCAGCTGGGATTTGATTATGACAATTTCTAAACATATAAAGAACTTGAAAGTAGGTCACTGCTTGACGGCATCGAGCAGAGCAAGGAGCATTGGCTGTGGGCTCTGAAGAAATGTTACTGTGAGACCATATGTGGGGGCTAAAGGGTGAGGTCAGTAACAGTGTGGAAGGAAAGTAAGACTCGTAGCTGGGGAGGAGACAGTCAAGCTGACTGACCAGGTAAGAGAGAGAGGGCAGGCAGGGTTCTGGGAAGGCAAGGTCAGTATCTGCAGGCTATGGCTGGCTGGCTCCCATGAAGTGATGCGTCGCTCTTTTTGCCCTTACACATATCTTGTTTCTTATTCAGCCCCGTGTAAGCTCTAAGTAAGGATGACATCTAACAAGGGCATTCAAGGCTGCTCCATAGATAAGTAGAGAGGGGGCTACTTATGATGCAATCAAGAAAGACTGCAGCTAAAATCCTGGCAACTATGGTAAGAGTAGCTCTCAGTCAAAGTAAACTTGCAAGCTGGTTATGCCGACATGAGAACAGAGAGGACGTGGTTTAGCTAAGGGCTAAGAGACCCTGGCAAGAATCTATGGCTAGCAGTACTTCAAGGTCGGTGAGTGATGGGGCTGGCCATGTCTAATGGCCAGAACACAGTCAAAGTCACTAGCTATCAAAACAAGCCAGAGAGGGAGTGAGGACATGAAGACATGGCCATTCTCGCAATGACAGGAGCAGCGTGTGTGCAGCACCTGAGCCTGTCCCTGGTGGGGGTGGGGGCACAGGTCTTGAGCTTGTTGGCTCTCCATCCACTCAACATTCAAGGTGCTCAGAGAATTAACCAGTCTCAGTAGATATCACCCTAGTTTCTGTTCATTTTCTATGCTCAGTGGCAACCCATTTGTATTGCCCCCTCCCCCCATACCCCTCCCCCCCCTTGTACCACAGGGGATTTACTTTTCTCACCATACTTCCTTGGTTCCCTCTGGAGCTTTGCTTGGTTTCTGTTACCCTCAAAGCCTTTGTTAAGTCTTCTCTCTATAATAAAAGCTCCTTTTCAGGGCCTAGAGAGACGAGCAAGCGGTCAAGAGACCTTGCTGCTCTTGTGAAAGACTTGGGTTCAATTCCTAGCACCCTTCTTAATTCCAGTTCCAGGGGATCTCAGTCCCTCTCCTGGTTTCTGGCAGCACCAGATCCACAAAGCTATGTGCAGACACAGCACTTATACATGCAAAAGGCATGAAAAAAAAAAAAAAACAATAATAACCTCCAATCCTTTAAAAATGCATCATATTCATCTCTGTGAATTTTGCTCTTCCAGATTGTGAGATTAAGAACCCAAACCAAACTGTCACCTCAGTAACATGTGTGTGGTTGTGAGTGTCTCGAATGCTAACTCTATTCAGTTATGCATACCTGAGACAAACGTCAGTTGTCACCTTCACATTCAGAGATACCCGTTTCTCCCATTTCAGAAGGTCCAGGCTTCAGAGAGACCATAGAGAATAGTAAGGAGACGAAGTAAGGAGTCAGATTAGGGGTGAGGTTCACATCCAAAGTTCTCTCCTTGCTCATTCATTTTGGGCAAGGGCTCGCTTCTCTGCTCACAAGCTTCTCTCCCTGCTGAATGAAGACACTCTTAACTTTGTGCGTTTTAAACTAGAGGAAGATGCAGCCACCATTGTTATGTAGGTACCTGGGCAGCCTTTTGTCTTGGAGTTGGTAGCAGTTTCCATCTGGGACAGCCAGGTTTTGCATTTTCCCATTAGACCACAGAACAGACAGACTTAGCGATTTCATCCTAGCGGAACTCAATGGAGCGACTCAAAGGAAGAGACATCTATGTCACGCATCTGCTAGGACCACTTGGCTGGTAGGTTTTCAGAGGCTGTAACCAACAAAAGGACAGAAATAAGCTCTCAAGGAGACCTGTGGGAGGGAGGGAGATTAAACTCTCAGCTCTTTAACTAGCCAAAGCAGTAGCTCTAAAACCACATTGCCAGTTGGCTTTACCCCAGACCTGTGGACTATGGTTTTTCCCACACTCAGGCACCCACTTCCTCGAAATACATATGCTACATAGGGTGATTTTCTGTGTATCCATCTCATGCATCTCTTTCCTCTGTTGTTCTGAGTTATGGGATGGCAACCTATTTTCCCAAAACTGCGTGATCTCTATCGTTAGGAAAACCACATGTCTCAGTCATGATAACTTAGCCCAGTCAATATCTTTCATGGCTGTTCACTAGAAATTTTGCGGCATTAGTATGCTTTTGTGCTTACCTTTACATTAAGAATTTTGGGAAGGGGATGTGACTAAAGAGATGCCTCAGGGGTTAAGACCATTGGCTACTCTTCCAGGGGATTGGAGCTTGAATCCCAGCACCCACATGGTAACTAATAACTGTTAACAGCAAGTCCTGAGTACCAGATGCCCTCTTATGGCTTCCTCAGGCCATGTATGTGGGATGCACAGGCAAACATGTAACCAAAACACTCAAACACATGAAATTTAATAAATAAATAAATAAATAAATAAATAAATAAATAAATAAGAATTTTTCCCCACAAAACTAACAATTAAGAATTTAGACTTCCTTCACACCTGCTTGCTTGTCTGTATATACTCAGGAATCTTTTACAGGTGGTTTGATTGGATAAGGGAACAAGAATGGAAAAATAAAAGAAACGAAACCCCCTTAACCCATCTTGAATTTTATTTCTTTTTGTGTGTATTTATGTATGTTATGTGAGCACATGTGTCATGCATGTGGAGGCCAGAGGCTAATATTCAATGTCTTCTTCAATTGCTCTCCAGATTATGATTATGATTATTTACTGCTACTGCTACTGCTATTGCTACTGCTACTGTTACTGCGACTATTGAGACAGGGTCTCTCACTGACCCCAGATTGTGCTGATTTCGCTAGATTGGTTGGCAAGCACACTCCAGGGGCGCTCCTGTCTCTGACTTCCCATTGCTGGATTATCTCTGACTTCCCATTGCTGGATTATACACGCTCTGCTAAGTAGGGCTCTTTGTTTATGTGTAGGGGATCAAACTCAGGCCCTCATGCTTGACTGACAAGTGCTTTACAAACTGAGCCAGCGACTGCTTGAAATTCCTATTGTCCCCTGACCTGAATATCTAAACCCTCCTAGACTCTGCAGAGGACCACTCTTGAATTAACCTCACTGCCTGGAGATCATGAGTCAGGAATTTTACTTCAGACTCATTCAAAAAGTTGTGACTGCCTACGAGAAACCCTTTTAGGAATCTCTTGAGTTTTCTGATGTATCTCATGGTGTAGCAGATTAAAGTGACTTTAGAATGCTGTGAAGACATACCCTGGGCCCACCATTCCATGTCTGTTTTACAGGGTCAGGATTCACTTTGAATCAGAAGGAATTTGCTATCAAGCTCTGTTGAACCAAGACATAGAAAAAATGGAAGAAATACTGTTACATTTTTTTGTCTGGTTTTCAAGACAGGGACTTACTGTGTAGTCCAGACAAGCCTGGATATTGCTTTTATAGCCTGGGCTGCCCTGAATCCCATGATCCTCCTGCCTTGGTCTCTTGAGTGCTGAGATTACAAGCATACAGCACCAAGGCTGGCTTTGTTGATTCATTTTTATGCTTTCCAACACAAATTTGGTTCAGAGCCTTTGCAGCTATGAAGAAATTCTTTGAAAGCAAAATGTAAGAGCGCTTTGTTTATCGAAAACCCCTCTCGCTCCTTGTCTGAAACCTCTTTGTTCATGTGCCATCTCTGCTCCTTCTGCTTTGTTTATACAACAAAGTCAATGTTGTACCCCACTTACTATCATTTACTGTGGCAGGGAAGATGCTTGGATTGTAAACTGTGGCCCTACAGGCACTGTGGCATAATAGAAGGACCGAGGATTCAGTTCCATATTCTGAAATTGAGGCTTGGGGTTTGCACCAATCATGTCTAAGAAAGAAGACTTGGACATCATACTGCAGATGAGACATTTGAGATAGTAAGTAAGCCTCTGACAGAGTTTAACTGTAGTTGACATGAAAGTGTGTTTTAGTCAGCATTTTCTACTTAGGAGGTAGGGGGAGAAAGCTGAACTCTCCAAAGCACAAGCTAAATGGCTCCTGAAAGGAGGGGACGGTTGTTCAGAATGGCACACTACTGAAGATGCACACTGGCCAGTGCTTTTCCTGACGGCTGTGGAGCAGGTGATGTGATTGGCATGTTGTGGATTTTTGCAGAGGAAAGATCAAGACTTCAGGTTCTGCTCCATCCTTTAGTGGGATGCATGTAGGGTAGTTTGTAATAGAGAGTTAAGCTTTCTTCTTACATGGTTGTGAGGTTCCCGTGAGCTAAGGCAGAAGTCAGTAGAACGATTCAACTTTTCTCTAGTCCTCCATAGCTGATGATGAGAGCTAGGTTGGAGGTTTTTCCCTTCCCTTCCCTTCCCTTCCCTTCCCTTCCCTTCCCTTTCCTTTCCTTTCCTTTCCTTTCCTTTTTCTCTCCTTTTCTCTAAGACAGGGTCTATTATGTAACTCTAGGCTGATAAACATATGCATGCGATATACTCACAGAGATCCCCTTGCCTCTGCTTCTTGAGTGCTGGGATTAAAGGCATGTGTCACCATGCCTGGCTTATGTTTTTGGATCTAAAATGACCTCAAAAGGGCTAAATACTCTTGGAAGGTAGTGTCTACTGAAAAGATGGACCATTAAGTCTTCGGGGGGGGGTATTTCTTTAAAGGAGACACTGAGAATTTACCTCCTCCCCTCTTTGTTTCCTACCTAGCTGTTGTGAGTTAAACAAGGTTCCTACTATAACCCCCCCAACCCCCTCAGTATGAGGTTTGGCCTTATCACAGGGATGAGTAGCCGTTAATTGACACCTCTGAAACCATAAGCAAAATAAATCTCTGCTCTTCACAAAGTGCTATGGTTGGATATTTTGTGAGAGCTATGGGAAGCTTCCTGTAAAATTTAGAACAACACTTCTGACTTTCCTAGGAGCTTGGCCCATGCTCTGACCTCTCCTGGTTCCCTTTGTTCCAGCTCGATCATAACCATCCCCCAACCCAGGAAAACTGGAAGCTGCTATCTACACTTCAGCAGTTCCCTTTGGCTTCTCTTTTGTTCCTCCTGGCTAGCTTTACCAAGATGCCGGCTACTGCCTATGCCTAGGAGCTGCGTTACCAGCCAGCCCACACGAGACCTTTGAATCCATGGATAAAAAAACACACACTCAACCTTATTATTTTAGAATTTGCCTACCAGCACAATTGCTGGGCACAAAATCTCCTGCCCTAACCTTATCAGCGATCAGCTAGTTCCAGTCAATCTCCTGGGCCCTCGTCCTTGGCGGAGGCTGCAGACTGACCCTAGGTGCCTGGAGGCCTTACATGACTGCTTCTTTCTCTTTCTTCCATCCCCTTTTCCTCCTGGGACTCAGAAGTCCCATCTTTACCCTTTGCCCAGCAGTTAGCACTGGCTTTCTTTATTGACCAAATCAAGAACCAATTAGGGAATTTTTTTTTTTTTTCAGTAGCAGTGCCTCCCTCTACAGCCTCTAACCAGAGAAGGCTAAGATGTCTAGAGTTTACTCAAGGAACTGCAGAGGAGAAAATTCATTCACATATGACTGTTGGGTATGTGCAATGCCTGCTCAATCTGTCTGGTTCCCTCTATAAGCCAACAGTGTTTTGGCACCACGTGGAGATGAGTGTTGTATCCAGGTTTGTAATATGTGTGGCTGAGATGAAGAGAAATATGTTTGAAATTTAAGTTGTGATGTAGACAAATCAGGATATAAACACTTAAGCAAAGCAAACCAACCAAAAACCCAAGTAGACATCTGCTTGCTTAGCTGATCTCATATGGATTTGTGTAACTTAAAAAGCTCTATACAGTGAGACATGCATATAGTCCTAGTACTTGGAAAGTGGAAGCCAGAGTCAAACAGGAGTTTTACTGTACAATGAGCTCAGGGCCAGCCTAGGCTACTTGAGACCCTGTCTCAGGATGTCCAAAATAAACAAAAAGGAATGGAATTATTTTGATTTATGAACATGACCCATCATGCATTATAATAATTTTTTTTTGAGACAGGGTTTCTCTGTATAGTCCTGGCTGTCCTGGAACTCACTCTGTAGACCAGGCTGGCCTTGAACTTAGAAATTCACCTGCCTCTGCCTCCCAAGTGCTGGGATTAAAGGCGTGCACCACCACTGCCCAGCTTGCATTCTAATAATTTAAAGAATAATTTTTATTTCATGGGACTAAGTATTTTTCCTGAATGTATATATGTGTACCACATGTGTACCAGTTCCCTGAACCTGAGGTTAGAGAGAGTTGTAAACCACTCTGCGTTGGAAATTGAGCCTGAGTCTTGTGTGAGAACAGCAAATACTCTTAACCACTGGGCCATCTCTCCATCTCCAGCTTCTAATGTCTGTGAATTCCAGGTTAGCCTTGAACTTCAATCTTACTGGTTCCATTTCCCAAGTGTTGGAATTGCAGGCGCAAATGTCACTCTACATAGTAGGAGTCGTTCCTATTCATCGAGTGTCCCCCTCCCCATCTCTCCATCCCTTCTTCCCTCCTGTGAAGCACATTGAACACGTCTGCTTTGTGTTAGAAATGAAATATAAGGAATAAAAACTGTCTTTGAAACAGCAGACAAGGCCCCCCAGGACCTGGCTGACATTTCCTCTTTCTGTCTAGCCTTACCTCTCCGTCATTCTAGCTCTTAATCTTCAAGCCAACTGAAAGTTTTCGCTCCCTCTAACTTTCAGAGACGCTGTAGCCTCTTAGCGCAGACTGCTCTCCCTCTGAAGCCTGTTTTGTTTCTCCTTGTCTTTCACCTTTGTTTCCTGACTTTCTACTCAACCTCAGCTTAGAGATGACATCCTTGGATTGATTTTCCTTGACACCTCACTCCGAGTGTCCCCCTGCCAGGTTCTCTATCATGGTCACTTCCCACCTCTCTCCTTTAACAGAGCATAAACTTGAGCAGAGCCTCACACAGTGGCGGTGGTGGTGATGGTGGGGTTATGTCTCTTTTTTTGTTCATTTGTGTCCTACCATACTAGGTAATTCTTTCTAACAGACTGGCACTCTGCCCGCAAGCCAAATTTACCTCAGTCAGCCTTTTCTACCCCACCATTTGTTTTAATTGCACAGTTGTACATGACTGAGCAAACGGCAGACAGGTACCTGTAATCAAACAGTCCGGAGAATTTAAGCACTTTCTTTCCTTCCCGGATCGGTCAGTGAGCCTTGACAATAGGTAATTTAAATTCTGGACAACGAGTTCACAAGCTGCTTCATTGGCTACATTTGGGGAAGAGCGGAAAAACCCTGGCCCTTTGATAATTAGACTGAATCAGTTTTCATAATTCTACTTTACTCACTAGAGTGGTTAGCAAACTTCATTATCGGCAGCTTGATGAGAAAGCTTTATGCATGTAATATGGATCTGGCGAGTAATTTCCCTCTTCAAGGAGGCTAAGGCCATGCCACACGGAAGTGTTTCTGAGATGAGATGGTCTTACACTCTCGTCATTGTAAATAATTTCAAAGTGGGTGCAGGGTAAAGCATACAATTAGTGTTTTGTCCGTGTGCATTTGATCCAGAGAAAGGACGGTAGATTGTCCCAGTTGAAAGCAGCCACTGCAGACTGGTGTAACCTAGCCAGCCTGCATCTGCTGAAATTGTAAACTGATATCTTTTCTTTGGCTCTGTGTGTCTGGAACATTGCCAGGAGCCAAGCGATGCGCCATAATTAAGTGGAACGTCGTATCTTTAAGAAATTTCCAGAAAAAAAGATTTGTGGCTGATCTGTCAAGGGCTCAAAGAAGCTTGGCCTTCCCCTCTTTGTAATAGCCATAAATTGTTCTTTGTCTATCTCTCTAACCCACAGTAGCCTGCAAGCTCTGTCAAGGCAGAGGCGATTTCTGTCTTTGCTTCTGAACTCTCAGCATACACAAGAGGCGTACTGTTGGCTGGGCAATTGATTGACGTGGATGAACACAGTTCTGCAGTGATATCTATTCGAGCTTTCTCTTCTGCACTCAGCCTGACTCTGCTCTGAGTTAGGACTCTGTAGTTTGTCTGAGACCTTGCTTTCACGCTGTGGTTCAGTTACAATGGTGGTGGGGCAAACTTCCTCAAGAAGGAGTGTGCCGTGTGTGTGTGTGTGTGTGTGTGTGTGTGTGTGTGTGTGTGCGCGCGCACTCCTGCTCATGCGTGTGTGTGCTATGGCGCACATGTGGAGGTCAGAGGGCAGCTTATAGGAACCAATATTCTCCTTACTCCATGTGTGTCCCAGGGTTCAAACTCAGGGCATCAGGTTTGTCAGCAATCACCTTTATCTGCTGAGTCATCTTGGTGACCCCATGTTTGGTTTGCTCTTGTTGGTAATGGTTGACAGTTTGAAGGCCAAACAGTCAGGATGGAATTATCTGAGACCTATACCTATCCTAGGAACCGTTAACATTATGGGCCAGGTCAACCAGCCTTAGATGCCTCTTCCTAGCTGTATGTGCTCTTCTCGTTGCCTCTTGAGCATATTGGCCTCGGGATAAGTTGGATTTTTTTTTTTTTTAATGTGACAGCCCAGAGCTCCAGTATTCTTTCCTAAGAGGAAAAATTATGTAGAATTTGTACCGCCTCACACGTCTCAAGGCTGTCCTGTAACTGAATTGTGTCCATGGAGAGACTAAGGCCAGGGCAGAATCTTTAGAAACCTTGTATTTTTGTGTGCAAGATGTTGGCAACCTTGCAAACATGTTTTGAGTACCTCTGGTGATGTTCTCACCATCCTGGAAGTTTTGCACAAAATTTGATCAAAATCTAAACTGAAGTTCAGACTTGAACCCTGGTTTTGAACCAGATAAAAAATTGTGTACATAGATAAACCCATGGTGTGATTGTTCCTCCTTATAGGATTAAAGAAGTATGGTGTCAGCAAGGCTCTTCTCATCACAGTAAACTCCTCCGAATAGGAATGCTGGCAGGTATACTTTTGTTTGTTGGATGGAGGCAAGGAGATGATGTCTCACAAATGGGAGGTCAGCCTTTGATGTCAGTAGACTGTTAGATACACTTTCATCGATCCTCATTGGCTCCCTCTGAACTCTGGCTTATCTAGAACAGACCTTAGGGTAATTTTCCCCTGATCCTCCCTTCTCCAACTTCTACCAGGGTTGTATAAATGTCTATAATACAGTCAATAAGTATGGGATTCCATGTTGCTGAGAAAGCTTGCTAGCTAGCAAGGGAGAATTACCCAGAACTGACTTTTACCTGATAGAATTATGACTGAAAGTGAAGTAAAGTGTCATATTATTAAAAATTCTTAGCATTCTCATACATAACTTGAGCAGCTGTGACTTACAGTATGAAGTCTCAGTGAAGAGGTGGCCTATCAACCATGGATATGGGATTTAAGAAGTCTCTGGTGTTCTTGTGACACATGGCACTAATCTCTATTAAGATAAATTGTAAGTTAATAATATATTGTGCAATGATTTTTGTTTTGTTTTTGCCAGACTAAGGACTAAAGAGGATTTTTTTTCTAAGACAGTAAACATTTTGGAGTTTGATAGTCTCTGTTGGTAAGACCCCACTGTGCCATTTTTAGCTCCAAAGTAGCCGCAGGGGCTGGTGAGATGGCTCAACAGGTAAAGACATTTTCTGTACAAGCCTGGGAATCTGAGTTGGAGCCCCAGAATCCACACAAAGACTGATAGGAGAGAACCAACTCCTCAAAATTGGCTTCTGATCTCCACACAGGCACCATGGCACATGTGCCCATATATGCACATCACACATGAACACATGCACAGTGAACACAGAAACAAACCAGCCAGCCACAGGCAATAATACATGGGCGGAAGGTGGTGGTATCTTCCAGTGAAGCTTTATGTACAGATACAGGTGGCGGGCAGGGTTAGATCCTTGGGTCTTATCCTGCCAACTAGTGTTCAGAAGTTAGCAGGCAGCCTATAAACCTAGACCCGAGGGAAGAAATCTGCTGTGTAATGGAAATAAAGATGGTGAAAGAGGAGGTAGAGTCAAACAGGCAAGGGATGGAAGAGACAGGTGATGTGGGAGTATAGTGCATGTGGTGGGGAAAACAGCACCCACTAGAAGAGTAAGAAGGGTGAGGGACTCTGAGATGGCACCTGAACTATGCCATGCTGGACTTGAGACTCAGGGACCCAGTGGACAGCAAATGTAGGGGAGGCTTGCTCTGATTTCCTGTGTCTGCCTAAAGACAATCTTCTTAAAAAGACCCAAGAGTCACAAATCCCCTCCCTGGGCTTGTGTCCGGTAGGGAAGACTGGAGAGCACCATCCCCAGGCTGACTGTCACAGGCGGAGTCCCCTGTCCTCCTGAGAGTCCACTCACTGTCTCCTCAAATCTCTTACTTTCCTTTTGTGTTTTTTTGCTGCGCCAAAATAATTCAGAGCCCTTAAAAGGAGAGGGACGTTTCCTTTGACGCCTTCATTTCAGTTTGTGACTGTTTGTTCTTGTTGCCTTGTGCCTGAGCTAGGCAGGGCCTCCTGGTGAAGGGCAAGTGGTGACTCAGCTCAAATCTACTCGTCTTGCTTTGGCCAGGAAGCAAAGAGGGTGAAGGGAAGAACGAGATAGAGACAGAGAGACAGAGACAGACAGAGTCAGAGGCAGAAAGACAGACAGAAACAGACACAAAGAGATACAGAGAGACAGACAGAGACAGACAGAAATAGATATACAGAGAGACAGACAGACAGACAGACAGACAGACAGACAGACACA
>NC_034603.1:14234747-14237246 GCF_900095145.1 Mus pahari | reverse complement strand
TTCCCTTTCCCTGTACCTGATGAATAGAGCATGTAATGTTCCAGATCTCTCTCTCTCTCTCTCTCTCTCTCTCTCTCTCTCTCTCTCTCTCTCTCACACACACACACACCAAATAATTTTTCTTTCATGTGACATTCATTTTCTTCTCCTAGTTCCCTTCTGTCCACTTTTAGTTTATTTTACAGACACAGTTATTAAACCCTTAGAGAGGGAAAGTCTTTCTTTTGTGATGGAGAAAAGGTTGATAATGAAGAAATGAAGGTTTAGTTTAAACTGTGTGTTTTTTTCTGTGTAGTAGTAGAAAGCTTTTCATAAAAGGTACATGTTTTACATTATTCAAAAAAATACTGGGCACACCTCAGGCTCTCAGTTGGCTGGTAACACCAAGAATGCCAGCCATTTGCCCCTTTTGAAATCCTACATCCTATATAGTCAGGAATACAGCACCGGTTCTTGATGTTCATGGCAAGATGACCCTGGTCCCAGGTTCATGTGTGGGATGTTTGAGAAGTCTCTGGAAGGATCCAGGCTTCAGCACTGGAACCTGTGTTAGTCTCCTCCAGTCTACCAACCACCTGCTTGCTTCCAGTGACCTTCAAAGGCCAAGAGGGCAGTCCTCTCCATTCTGCAACGGTCTAGCTAATTGCAAGTGTTGCCTCTAGAATATTCTGCACAGATATCCTTTGGACAGTTAGCTGAGCATTTATGGTTCTATCTAGATGGAGCCTATTTTCCTTCCAGGTTTGGCCTCTAGGGCAATTCATTCAGGAATGTGGGGATGTGTGTAAACAAGCAAGGGTCTTCCTCCCCGCCCCTTTGGAAGTTTTGCTTTATGGCCTCGACACAAAGACTTGCTGGACAGGAATAAATACTACGCATTCCTTCCTAGACAAGTACAAATAGATGAGTAGATTATCTTGCTACATGGCACACTCAATAAATATTCATGTTGTGCATGTAAAATACCCTTTGCTGCTGAACCAAACCCACAAGGAGGAACAAAGGAAACGGTTCATGAGAAAGTTGGCTTGCTTTTATTTTCTCAGTGAGTGTAGGACATGTTTCACGGATGCAAAAACATATTTCCTCAGCGAAGGAGATGTTCACACTTTAAGAGCGAGGAGAGTGCAAATGAGATTTTTTTTTCTTAATTGGTTTCAGTATAGGAGGAGGAAATGCTTTTGCAGATCTGTGAGTTTGCTGGCTTGTTTTTTTGTTTGTTTTGTTTGTTTCTTCTTCTTTGAACTTGTAACTATGAGGAGTTTCTTCTGAGTCCCCGAAAGTGGGTCAGCTGTGTGTGAAGCAATCATGTCAGTATTTCTGAATTCTGATCATCTCCAAGAGGCACTGGAGAGTCTGTCATTCTTTGTTAGTTCAGGTGATGTGACTAGATGAAGCCCTGCTGCCATCTGAATACCTTCTAAGTGTGGTGGTGCTGTGCAGGGCTCTGTTGAATTGAAGTGTTGGATCTGTGGAGGTGACCAAGAAGGTTACTTCTTTTTCAAGCGCAAAGTTCTGAATTGAAATCCTCATGTAAAAAGCCAGAAGTGGTGAAGTCCATGCCAGTAGCTTGTCGATGGCGGAGACCGGAGGATTGCTGGTGTGTGTTGGTCACTAGCCTAGCTCCCCATCCAGTGAAAGACCCTGTCTCAAGGGAATAAAGGTAAGACTGATAGAATGAAATACCTGACATCATCTTCTCATGGCTGTGTGCATGTGCACGCACCGGCACACACACACACACACACACACCACACGTGCGCGCAAATTCAAAAGGAATATGTTAGAACATTTTCCTTCTAGCTGGTTCCTTAATTAATTGTAAAAGCTTTGGCCAAGGTCCATAAACCACAGGCTGTTTTTTCTCTAAATAGAGGTGATGAGAGCATCTCTCTGTGAGGTCAAGGATAGTATAGAGAGGAACGGTAAAGAAAGTGAACATGATGTTGGATTTGGTTGTCCCGGGTTTACATCTCTGCTGCCTGTCAACTCTAGGATAGTAGACTAAGCTGTTGACCTTAGCCCCAGTTTTCTGATATGGAGGACAGAACCAATCAGGACCTGGCTCATAGGGATGCTATATTGGTTTAACAAGTGGCTGTGAAAGCCAGAACTGGGGACTGCCACCCTAGTGGCAGACAACTCCAGCCTGTTGCTCTTTCAGAATCCATTCAACTATTTTTCATGCCGGGACCAGAGTTAAAATGATTTGTGGATTGTTTGCCATCTTACCTCACAAAACAACCAATCAAAATAAGCCAGACCTTAGAGTTGCTGTCATACACACACAGTTCCTGTCTAGAATCAAGTACCAGCCAATTAAAACTGACATGATTTAGTCCTTTGTATGGTAAAGACCAAAAAGAGGGCAGATGCCATATAAAGTCACATGCTTCAGCATCTCCAGATGGGCTATTTCTGCCATGCCTGTCTGTACTGGCTGGTTTTGTGTGTCAACTTGACACAGGCTGGAGTTATCACAGAAAGGAGCTTCAGTTA
>NC_034603.1:14217199-14234554 GCF_900095145.1 Mus pahari | reverse complement strand
AGCTCCTGCTTTCTGACCTGCTTGAGTTCCAGTCCTGACATCTGTTGGTGATCAACAGCAATGTGGAAAGTGTAAGCTGAATAAACCCCTTTCTCCCCAACTGCTTCTTGGTCATGATGTTTGTGCAGGAATAGAAACCCTGACTAAGACACTGTCCCTGCTGCTCTCTTGCACTGAAATCAACTAGTAAACTAGTGTTTTTCTATTCTGGTGTGACATGGTGGACTTTTTCACCACACATAAGGTAAGGCTTATGGTTTAACAGAGCTCAGAAATTATGTGTTATTGGAAACAGAAAAAATAGGTGGGACTTTAAGGAGAACAAATATCACAGTAGAAAGAGAGGAAATTCAAGATACAAGATTATTTTGTATGGCATTTTGAGTTCTTAGAAAGGTTCTTTGTATGGTTGTCTATATTGCCTGTGCAGATTGATAGTCATTGGAGGACAAATTCTTTATCTTAAGTTAGTATGTTTTGATTGTTTCTTGCCAATTAAATCATTTGCCAGTTTTACTGATCAAAATACCAGTTCTTTGGGTTAACTCGGCAATTTTGCTTCCTGTGATGCTGGGATTTGATTGGGGAGCTAAGTTGAGGGGGTCATTTAGCAAGGCAGGCAATTTGTAGTAACTGTTGACAGGGAACTTAGAAGGGATGGCCCACTCTCAACTCTTTCTTCCACATATTTTCTCTGTGTGGTTTTCGTTTCTCATAATGCACACTTATGCTTCAAGAGGTAGGTTCCAGAAAATGGGAATGGGCAGCTTTCCTAATTCCTGGGCTCCGAAGTTTTATAGTACTCAGTCTAGAACTGGAGACGATTTGTTGTGAGCAAAGCCAAGGGTTTCTCATGCTATGTTAAAAATACCAGGGCATGCTTTTATGTGAGAAGTGAAGATAATGTAACAATATTCTGAAAACGATTGGCCTAGATGGCTCCTCATTATGGATTCATTGGCTGTTTATGGTAATGGAACCTTGTGAGGGCAGCTGACATTCAAATGACTGGTACATATTCCTTTCATAGAGTGTGGCCTATATTTTATAGGCAGCGATTGGAGACTGTTGATCATCTTTCTTTCATTCTGGTCGTAATGTTTCAGTAGCATCTGAAAGACATTATTAAAAGAACAAAAGAAGACTGCCACAGTCACCTTTGGCTCTGACATGTATTCATCAGAAACAAAAGCTGTTTGTGTTTAATTTAATGGTAGTGGGAGGCTTGTTGCACACATTGGTTATAGGCCACACAGCGAAGGATTTCTGGGCAGATTTGCTCTTCATATCTTTTGTCTTTCACAGCCATGGCTGAGTGTGTTATTTTTTTAGATCCCGACTTTCCCCTTTTTAGTGACAAATTTTGAAAATTTCATTTGTTTGTCTATCTTGTGGATTTGTAGGTATGCACATATGCCATGGTGTGTGTCTAGAGGCAGAAGATAACCCGTGTGTGGGCTTGAGTCATTTCACAGTGTAGGTCCTGGGGACTGAACTCAGGTTGTCAGTACTAGTTCCAGATTTGTGCCAAGTGCCTTTATTGGTTGAGCATTTTGCCAGCCCCATCTTCTCTTTTCATTTAAATCCCCCTGCCCTGTGTAGTCAATGTTGTATTTGGAGTTTATTTATTTTCACTTTGCATGCTTTTATCTTTTCACTGTGTAACATTTTTGTGTTCTCTTTCTGAGGGCCAATCAATTCCACCTCATTTCAGTGGTCAGCAGCCTGATGAGGCTCACTGTGCCTTTGTGACTGTGTTTTCTCCCATAGTAATCTTATAACCTCCCCCCCCCCCAAGATGCTAATATGCCATTGAGGTATTGATCCACAGAAAGAGAAAAATATAACTTGAATTCTTAAAAGTTGCTAAGAGTTGAGAAAAATTTTGACGAGTAATCGGTGGGAGAATGATTTGAAACCCGGGGCAGGAAGACCCAACTATGATTATCAGCAGAGCTGGCTATCAGAGGACTGAGGGGCAGAGTACAAAATGTCTCCGTATTTTAAAACTCTTAATTGATTATATTAGTTTTTGAAAAATTATTTAACTTACTATGATATGTGTGTGATATGTTTGAATGTAGACATGTGTGCGCCACAGCATGCTTGTGGAGGCCAGAGGAGAGCCAGTTCTGTACAATTGGTTCTCTCCTTACACTTTTGATCTGGAGACTGAACTCAGGTCATCAGGCACTTGTCCTTTCTGAGCATCTTGCTGTCCAAGAATAAGGGTTTTAAAGAGTCAAGCAGAAGAGACTGGTGTTATAGACTGAACACGAAAAAAAGGAATCAGAAATAACCAAAAGATGGATTGAACATTTCAAAGTGCTCACATGGTGACAAAACATTAGAAAACAGCCTGATTGGTTCATATCAGGTGACTTCACACCACCTCTATGGCGGGAGTATTAAAAATTAGGCACTTCATTATCGTACTAGTTGAAACTGGTCCATTTAGGAAGTTTTGCTGATTTCTCAGAGAAGAAGCTTAGCTTTGGCTGGGTGATGTGGAACATGAAGACTCAGTATAAATAGTTTGATTAATTACATGTATTTTATTGTTATCATCATCATCATCATCATCATTACTACAGGGGACAATGTAAGGATTGAACACAAGTTGTCACGTCTACACAGCAAGCTTTTTTCTTATGAATCAGAGTCTCACTCTAGCCCAGGCTGGTCAGGAACTCCCTGTATAGTCCAATCTGGCTTCATACTTGCAGCAATTCTCCTGTCTCAGCCTCTCAAGGGTTGGGGTTATAGGTGTGAGCCAGAATTACTCCAGTTTGATTTCTTTTAAAGCTTTGTTGTACATGAGCTCAGTTTAACACTTAATACAATTTACTTGGATTAGAGTAAAGGCTAAGAGTATCTAGAAGACAAGCACAGTTAGGGTAAAACATGATGTTTGAAGGTAACTACAAGTGCTTAGGGCCTGGAAGTTCTTTTGTGAAGTTTTAGAAAGCTGTAAGACACGAATTTCTTGTAAGATGCATCTAATGGGTGAACTGTGGACTACAACTCTTGAGATAGCTTCTTTTCTCTTAGGAGAGCAGGCAAACGCTCTCTGTGGTGAGAAATAGAGACAGAAAACATAGCTCTGTGTCCTATGATGAGTCCCTGGCTTCAATTTGCTATGCAGCAGTTATGTGGGAACAACAAAAGCACCAGGCGATTTACTGCTATAAAACAGTATTGATGACTTTCTGTGCTGTCCTCACTTCCCAGACATTTTACACAGATTATTGTACTTCGTTCTTCCGAACAAGAACAAAGTTCTTACGAGTGTACTAGACCGTGGCTGCTGGTTCGTGTCTGGTGTTTGCCAGGTGGACTGATGTTTAAATGTTTGCTAGTGGACTGGACTGAGAACAACAAAGATTGGAATTGCCCCAAAGAACTATTTCTAAACATAAGAACAGAGATCTTATGAGGGTAAAGTTTCTTGTTTTATAAGCAGGGTAACTGAGTGAGAAAGACATTTAATGTAGTCTTCCCTGACGTGGAAACTTCGGGTATCTTCAGAAAGCCATTTATGCCAAATGATGTATTGCTGGGGCACACAGGTGAAGGAATGTTTTGCTGAAGCAGGCACAGGTGAAAGGATGGTTTGCTATAGCAGACACGTGAAAGGACACATGATGTTTAGGAGGAGTATAAATATGACTCCACAGACAGTAGGAGCTTGAGCATTTATTTGCTTTGCTCTGCCTCACTATTCTTTGCTGATGACACACATGTATTGGTTTGCCTTACAGTGTATTGCTAAACTTCTATTGTGGTGACTTCATAGAGGAAAACTTGACAAAGAACTTCTTGTGAGGTTCCTGCAGCTCACTGACTTGGGCCAGTTGGTGAGCCTCACAGTTTCTTCTGGATTGAACTGCCCTTGCTGATTTGTGTGTGGTTTTTACCAAATGGACTGGTCTACAGCTGCTAATTCACATTTAGTGTTGGCTAGTGGACTAGACTGAAGACAATGAAGACTGGAATTGCCCCCCAAAACTATTCCTAAATGGGTCTGCTTGCCTATATCCTAATAGCCTTTCTTTTCCACTACCTCTGATGGGTTGTGGGCTAAATGGGAGGTTGAACTCTTATTAAGGTAGGCTATAAAAAATATATATGTCAACATTTCCCATCCATAGTTGGTTATGGGCAAGAGGTGAACTCTAGAACCTTTTTATTTTACAATTTACTTTATCTTCAAGTATGTGAATGGGTATATTTCTATGCATGTGAGTTCATGGAGGCCAGAAAAAAAGGGCATCAAATGGTGTGAGCTGTCTGACATAGGTTCTGAGAACTAAAATTCTGGTTCTCTGCAAGACCAAAAGGCACTCTTAGCCAGCTCACCAGGCCCCAGAACCTTAAATACATTCATTCATTCATTCATTCATTCACTAATATATTTATCTATTTATTGGCTGATTGACTTAATTAGGATAGAGGCTCATGTAGCCCAGGCTGGCTTCAGTTTCACTATGTAGCCCAGGATGATCTTCCTGCTAACTTCCTGGGGTTGCTGGGATTGCAGGTGTTCACTACCACATCTGGTTTTCTGTAGCACTGCCATTGGACTTAGGGCCTGGTGTAAACTAGGCAAGCACTGCATGGGCTCAGTCATACTAGTCTTTTCTCTTCACAATCAGTTTCAAGGTCTTTCTGAGCTCACTGGATTATTTCTTTTTTGCTAAGGGAAACTTGTGATCATTTCTGACATGCTTCTCTTATTTAAGAAAATCGAAGGGGTAAGGAAGGGACAGTGTTTTAAAGATGTTAAAGGAGTAGAAACATATAACCATTTATTTATTTAATTATGGGCAGGCTGAAATAAAGCCAGGGAAAGGCAAGCTCCCTGGAGTGAACTGGGACATTGACATAAGTGGCCAGACTGGGAACCTGCGTCCCTTTCCCGCAGCTGTCAGAATGCCAACAGAAGGGCACAGATGCAAGGCCTGGGCATCCGGGCATGAGGGAAAGGCTCCCTGAACTGCATCTGTGGATAGAAGGGGTGAGTGCTTGACATTTTGAATGCAAAATACTTGTCAGGGTGCCAAGTGCTAGCCAGCCACGGCTGGGGCAGTGGGAATTGTGCTGTGGCTGCCCCAGGATGCACAGGGTCTGTTTGGAGAGAAATAGCTTCTACTGAAGTAATATTTGGAAACTAGAATCCTGTGCCATCTGGCTGGTATCTCTCAGTTTTCACAAAGCTTGCTTCCATTTTATTTTAATTAATTTAGCAACAGGCCTTGTGGGCTGGCTAGTCTTCATGTAACACGGACCTTGAACTTTCCTGGGCCACACCAGCCCATGCCTCTACCTCCCAAATACCAGGACTGCAGGTGTTCATCACCATACTAGACAAGATCTCATCGCATAAATGTGTAGCCTTTTGTAATTTGCATTACTGGAGGGGTGGTGTGTGTGTTATCTATCGTCTAACTATAAAATTGTATGATGTATTTAAAGCAAAGGTTTTAAAATTGAAATTTTCTCCCCATCCCTACCCCAATTCTGAAAAAAATCTCTTGGGGCCAGGGAGAAATGCTGCTTTATTTTATTGGGAATCACCATTATAAATAAATAGAATTTGTATAGAAATGTCTCAGATGACTCATTTGGAGCAGAGATCTGTATGCAAAATACAGTTGTGGGTCGTTTTTACAGTTGTTTCTGGCATGAATGCTTTCCTTTAGGAGTCAAGACACAGAGGCTCTTAGGATAGGTTAGTGGTTCTAAGTTAGGTGTTTTCAGACATTGAACTATTACGTTGCTTATGAATTCACACTAGTGCTTAAATGTTTGTCATTAGGTAGACTGTAAAATGAGAGATCAGCCCCATTTTGGATTACATTCCCCTTCACCACTTGAATTTGCTTCTTTCCCCCCTTAATAAATGGAGTCTGGGGATGGAAAGATGGTTCAGGGGCTAAAAGGACTTAACTGCTTCATCAGTGAACTGGAGTTTGGCTCCCAGTATCCATACTGTCTGGCTCACAGATGCTTGCAACTCTAGTTACAAGGCATCGAATGCCCCCTTTCTGGCCTCTCTAATCACCTGCACACTGGTACACATATCCCATACAGACATACAGACACAGGCTCACAGGAATGGACACACCATAGATACACACATCTTAAAAAAAGAAGAAATGCAATTTAGCCAGACTTTGTGGGTGGTGCATGTCTGTAATACCAACACTGAGAAGGCAGAGGCAAGAGAACCAGGATGCTACACAGTGAACTGTGTAGCCTGGGCTACACAGGACTCTATCTAAAAGTAGCCCTCAAAGGAAAAAAAAATAGAGTCAGTTCTGCACCCCTGAGTTCACACTTGGACATGCAACCTACTTTGCTGAAAGAAATAAGGAGAGCAGAGCCTTGAGCAGGTCCTGCCTGCCCACTGTCCCTTTCCTGTTGCCACTACCCCCTTTGCCACTGTATGCAAAGGTTTAGAGTGCTCAGCTACACATGAGGAGCTTCGAGCTTTGAGCATGCTTGGATGAGGTCCTAGACCAGTGGTTCTCAACCTTCCTCGTGCCATGACCCTTAATACAGTTCATGTTGTGATGACCCCCAACCATAAAGTTATTTTCATTGCTACTTCATAACTGTAATACTGCTACGGTTATAAATCATAATGTAAATCTCTGAAAGGGTCCCTCAGAGGTTGAGAACAGCTGCTCTAGACCAACTTTACTAACAAGCCCCAGGGAGGGAGAGTACAGTCAGCCCGGATGCCCCCATGGCCCAGACTGGGATTGGCCCACAGACTGATACAGGTGCACCTCGTTGTGCCACTAAGTTTCATTTTGTTCTATGATGATGAACTGAATCAGACTCTATCAAGCATTTTTTTTTTCCAGCTGAAATTAAGGTCTTTGGCTTGGTTGTTCCGTGTTTGTAAGCAAGTTTGTGGAACATGGTTGATTCATTCTGCATTTCCTATGTGCCTTTGTAAAATGACTGAGTGTTGAAGGTCATCTGTCCCTCACAGATTGAACTCCTTATCACCTGGTCACTTGAGAAAGTATGGAGCTGATCTGTGAGATGGTCAATTGCTGATCTCACAAGTGAGAGGTCACATTCTATGCCCAGAACCCTGTAGGCTTAGATTTTTTAAAATCTACTTTTAATCAGGGTTCTCAAATGCTTCCATATCTCTTTCTAGCCGTACTGACTAGTTTGTGTCAACTTGACACAGCTGGAGTTATCACAGAGAAAGGAGCTTTAGTTGGGGAAATGTCCCCATGAGATCCAGCTGTAAGGCATTTTCTCAATTAGTGATCAAGGGGGAGAGGCCCCTTGTGGGTGGTGCCATCTCTGGGCTGGTAGTCTTGGATTCTGTAAGAGAGGAGGCTGAGCGAGCCAGGGGAGGCAAGCCAGTAAAGAACATCCCTCCATGGCCTCTGCATCAGCTCCTGCTCCCTGACCTACTTGAGTTCCAGTCCTGACTTCTTTCAGTGATGAACAGCAATGTGGAAATGTAAGCTGAATAAATCCTTTCCTCCCCAACTTGCTTCTTGGTCATGATGTTTGTGCAGGAATAGAAACCCTGACTAAGACACCAGCCCACCATCCAAAGATAGGGGAGAAAAGATGGTAAATAGGTCAAGGGGATGTGGACCTGTTTAGAAGGAGTTCTTTGGGGGCGATTTCATTTGTCAGGATAACAACAGCCCAGTTCAGTAGTATCAGGATACCAAACATGAATCAATAGTGGTGGCATGATCCAGCAGAAGCAGCCAGGCCTCCACTGAATTGGCACGAGTCAGTGGGAGTGACCAGAACCAGCTGGGACTCCAGGAGAAGTTCTCTCTCAATTAAATAAAGATCAGCAAAGATTTGAGACAAACTAAATGTTGCAAGGCTAGCTATGCAAGTGCCCCTGTCACTGTCCATTGAGTTCTCTTTATACTCTCTCTAAACATCTCATGTCCTTCCACTTCAACAAGACCCCACATGAGTCTGCATTATATGACACAACCAGAAACGTTCACTCTAGAACCTACTTAAGGGGAAAGAGAGAATAACTCCATAAAATTGTCCTCTTGCCTCAACATGTGTGATGTGGCACATGAGTGTGTGAGCACACACACACACACATGCATGCACACGCACACACAAACGTGTACTCACTTCAATAATAATACACACACTTACTCACTTCAATAATAATACTAAATTAAAATTACAAGTGTCTCAGCCCCTCTGCTGACTTGCTCCTATGTCTGTAAGTGTCATGTGGGACTTCTTGAGGCTAACTCTTGGCCGGTCACATGCATGGAGAACATCTGCTCACAGTATGTCATGTCTCTTTCTTTTCAGTTTTCTTTTGATGAATACTTTCTTAATTTTGAAATAGCTAACTGGATAAATCTGTGTTTAACAGTTAATGCTTTTCATGTCTTTTAAAATGAATCATCTGCTACTATAAGGTTAAAAAAAAGCTACTTAACTTTTCTTTCAAAACAAGAGTTTTGTTTTGACATTTATGTCCTTAATGCATCTGGAGTTGGGTTTGGGAGATGATATCAGGAAGGAATCCAATTCTTCGTTTGCTACAAGTACATCTGTTTATTGCTCCACTTGTTTATTTTTATTTCTAAAATTTGATTTCATTTTATGCCTATGGTTGTCCAGCCTGCATGTATGTCTGTACACCATGTGCATTCCTGGTTCCCATGGAAGCCAAATGATAGTATCATACCCTCTGGAACTGGAGTTAGTAACAGTTGTGAGCTGCCATGAGGGTGCTGGGAATTGAACCTGGGTTCTCTGGGAGAACAGCCAGTGCTCTTAACCACCAAGATCTCTCTTTGGCTCTAGTGTTCCAGTTATTGAAGTGATAATTTTTTTCCACTAACGCAAGATGCCTCCTCCATCATTTCTATGACTTAAATGTATTTAAAATGTCATTCTTCGTGCCAAGGTGCCAAGAGTCAGGATCTTGTTATCTTTTTAAGGAAATTGAATTATAACTTTTAAATAATGTATATGCTTGTTTCTGTGTACGTGTACATGTGCACAGATGTTTCTGGAGTCTAAAGGCTTCAGACGCCCTGGAACTGGAGGTCTCAGGCAGTTGTGAGATGCCCAGGAAGGAAGCTAGGAACCAAACTTTGGTCTTCTTCAGGTGTAGTATGTACTCTTCAAAAAAGATTTTTTATTATTTAAATTGTGTATGTGTGTGTGTGTGTGTGTGTGTGTGTGTGTGTGTGTGTAGGTGCTGGTAGAGGCCAGAGGTATCAGATCCCTTCTGTAGCAGTAGTTACGAGAGAGGCTGTGAACTATCTGATATATGTGTGGGGAATTGAACTCCGGTCTTCTGCAAGAGCAATATGTCTTTTTAACTGCAGAGCCATCTCTCCAGCCCAATTTTGTGTAGATATTCTTTTCAAGTAATCTTTCAAATTAGTCTTAATTTTACAGCTAACTAGAGACATTGTTTTCTTTTCCCAGTTTTAGGGTTTCAGTTTCTTTTCAGGAGTTGTATCGGTGTTGACCATCACAATATGCACAGGAACAGCACTGGGGGAGTCCTATCCTGTGCCTGACTTTCAAGGCATGTTTCTAGTATCTCTCACACAGAATAATGTTTATTTTTAAGTCATTTGTTAGTATGCCTGCTTGGTGTTAAATCTTCAATATCCTATGAGCCCTTTCCTACTTTCTACTGATAAATATGTTCTAGGTTGAGCTGAGTTTTAGAGTCAGCTTCTTCTTTCCAAAGAGTCTTGATTGTTGTTAAAGCAGAGAATGAAAGCAGTGTTTGGGTATCAGGCATACTGACTCTTATTAAATCAGGTTTAATTGTCTATTAGTGGATAGAATCTCCATTCTATCACACATGTGCATTTACTTCGTTTTCCTCCTTATTCATATGCAAAGAACTATAAACACACATGAATACCTCATGCCATTTTCCCCCATATTTATAAATCTTTTCCCAACAACAAAAATGGTTTTATGATTATCCATGTAATCATTTTCTTTCTGATATGTTACCAGACTTTTGTAATGTTGGCCAAAAATACAAGGAAGGCATGTGTCTTGGTCACATGTACCATTGCTCTGAAGAGACACCATGACCCTGGCAACTCTTACAGAGGAAAGCGTTTATTTGAGGTTTGCTTATAATGTCGGAGATTTAGTTCATTATCATCATGGTGAGGAACATGGCAGCACACACGAGCTGGAGAAGTAGCTGCGTGTTCTACACCCTGATCTGCAGGCACTAGAAGAGAGACACTGGGCCTGGCTTGGGCTTTTGAAACCTCAAAGCCCACCCTCAGTGACACACTTCCTCTAGCGTGGCCACACCCAATCCAACAGAATCACACCTTCTAATCCTTCTCAAGTAGTGCTGCATAGGGTAGGGCAGGGAAAGAAGAGAGAACAAGGAAAGGGTAGGTCAGGAGGGGGAAATGTTTTGAGTACTTTGGTCTTATTTTACAGAACCACCTCTCCCTTTCAATAAAACAAGGGCAGACAGGCAGGGAAGGGGAAGTGCCCCGTGGAAAACAGACTATGTGGCATCTGCAGTGTGAAGAGGGGCTGAATGGCTCTTAGGAGATGGAACCAGTTACCCTGTCTCAGGTGGCTCCTGGGAGCCTTTTGCTTTGTTTCTTTACTTTAAAAAGTCAGTACTGGGGATTGAACCCAACATCTGCCTCACGCCAGGCAAATGCTGTACAATGGAGCTGTACCCCCAGATCTCTGGCAGCCTTTTAATCGCGTTCTCTGGTTATTATTAAAAAAAAAATTAGAAGAAGCAATACAAAATAAATAAATAAATAAAAACAAGCAGAGACAGAGAGCAAAGGAGTGGAAACAGATTTGACTCAGGAGTGTGATAATAGGTGAAAAGAGGCCTCAGTTTAGAACTGGACCCAATTTCAAATAGTATAGACAAGTGGGAATTCATATCAGATAGCTGTGTGAGATAGGGTCTATGGATGGAGACCACTGAGTAAGAGAAAATGTCAAGGTGAGAGAGGCTCAGGCTAACCTGAGCTAGAGATGTTGCTGAGGGCATGCCAAGATAATCAGTATCATTTAGGGGGTAGTAGAGAATGAGGGACCTGATTAGGTACCAAGGGTGGCCAGATTCCGAGGCAGAGGCCTCTAGTTAAAACAAGAACCTAGCATGGTTCTTGCAAAAATTGAACAATATGTTTTTAATCGTGAGATTATAAAAGTCATGACTTTGGGAAAAAACAAATGTCTGGGGAGCCTGGGTTGAGTTTGGTTAAAAGAATCTCTATCGCTGTTTTAGAAAGCGCGGCTTTGGGAGGCTATGAAGAGGCAAAGCGTGCCTTTTCACTGAGATGCTCAGAGAGCGCGCAGAGTAAGAGTTTGAATCCCTTTGCTGTTGGCTGCGTGGAGCCCTGGCCCTGGGTACCACGTGTGCAAGCAGCATGTCTCCTGCTCAGCCTATGCTGTCCAGGTTAAGACTCTTCCCTAATTCAAATTCAGGCATCATCTCCGTGGGTTCCCCAGAGACTGAGATCTCCATAGTTCACACATAACAGTAATAGCTGTGGCTTGGCCTCTCTAGCTTTTATTTTTATTTTCCTTTTTTTTTTTTGGGGGGGGGGTCTCATGTGAGAGACCAGATCTTGGGTTCAAACTCCATCTTAGAGAACCTGACCTAAGGTTGAACTCTCTAGCACCAGTTTCCAGGTTACTTCCCATCAAATGTATGTAACCAAGTTACAAGCCTGCCCCTGGCACTTCACTTCCTAACACCCACCAATCAGGAGGAAAGAGGAAGTTAAGTTTATGCTTTGGCTCCCAGCACTAGCCAATTATTTTAAAGGGCAACAAAATTCCACTATAGCCCTGTCCCCAATCAGATGTGTGCCAGGCTAGAAGTCCCCCTTGCTTGTTTGCTATAAATGCTTGCTTGAAACTGGGCTAGGGGCTTCACCCTCCCATCCTATTGTGTCAGAGATGGTAATGTGGCCTGGGCTCAAGCTTGTAAATAAAGACCTTAGTTCGATGGCCTCGGGGATCGGCTCCTTGGTGGTCTTTTGGGGTTTGTGAACACTGAATGGGCACAACACATGTAGTCTAGGTTGGCCTTGAACCCATCAAGCTGGGGGACATGAACAAAGGGTAGCAATTCTTTAACTATGGTCCCCCATCAGGTCAGAGCAAGAAGGAAGGACTGTCATTGCAAGTGATAATCCATGCTGCATTCCTCCAACAGTTTCTTTAAACTTATTTATTTATTTAATGCATATGAGTACACTGTCAGTCTCTTCAGACACTCCAGAAGAGGGCACCGGATCCCATTACAGATGGTTAAGAGCCACCCTGTGGTTGCTGGGAATTGAACTCAGGACTTTTGGAAGCACAATCAGTGCTCTTACTGCTGAGCCATCTCTCTAGCCCCCAAATATGGGAATTTTAAACTTAACTTTTACATTTCCTTTAAAAATTGTATTCCTCCTACAGCTTGTGCCTATAAAGCAAAATGACCTCATATAAGCGAATTAGCAATATCATTCTGAAAGAGGAAGTTTAAAAAACTTTAACATCTCCTACATTCTGAAATGGTTTCATTTCTTTTGTACTATGTGCTTGAGTCAGAAGCCAAGTGAGGTTGCCACACTGTGACCAGTTATGACTTGTAAGTCTGTTAATTCATGAGCTGCCACTCTGACTCTTCACTGTGTGAGGAGTTCAGGTTGCTGCTGGCTTTTGCTGATTTTAATCCTGGAGAGCAGTCCTTCCTAATTCTGTGACCCCTTTACTGAGGGTAATTATATATGTAAGTCAATTACATGAGGAATACAGTTCCTCATGTTATGTGACCCCTGGACCATAACATTATTTTGTTGCTGCTTATAACTATAATTTTGCTACTATTATAAATTATTATGTAAATGTCCGACATGCCAGATATCTGATATGTGAGCCTTGTGAGAACTACTACTATAGACAATGGGCTCCTCTGTAGTGCCTGCATGTGAACAGAGAGATGCTGAAGTCTGATTGGAATCAGGTGAGATCTCTCTTCCTAGCTAAGAGAGTCTGTTCTTTGAGAGGCGTGGCTTGCTCAGCAGCCTGGGTTTTGTATATGGTACCTGTAGCCTCTTGTCTTTCCCTGGGATAGTAACTGCTGAAGTTAAGAGCCAGCCCTCGAGTTCCTTGCTTTATGCACTGCTCTGACCTCTAGTGGAATTGGCTTGTTAACACATATAGACCGAGTGCTTCCTTCTGCTTTGGCTGGGAGCATGCCTTGCATCCATAAATCTGCTGCTCCTCAGATTTCTAGGACTTGAGGAGGAGTCAGAATTTCAGATACTGCCCTGAAGTGATCAGGTAGATTTTGACCACCAAACCTTTCTTATAGGAGTAAAAGAATCATTTTTTTAAAAAGATTTATTTATTTATTTTCTATGAATACACTGTAGCTGTTTTCAGACTAATCTAGAAGAGGGCATCAGATCCCATTACAGATGGTTGTGAGCCACCATGTGGTTGCCAGGGTTTGAACTCAGGACCTCTGGAACAGCAGTCAGTGCTCTTAACCGCTGAGCCATCTCTCCAGCCCCAAAGAATCATTCTTTAGAGCAGCTGGAAGCAACTGTCCTTCCCCCAACATTTCAGGTGGCCATAGAACTCAGCTTGGTCCATGTTCAGAGAGAGGCTGGGACCCAGCCTGGGAATGATGGGAGGGTAAGCCTCTTTCTGTTCCTGGCATCTAGAGTTACAAGGTCTCTGTCTCTTTGGTCACATGGAGAGACAGGCTGCCGGAGAATGAAATCAACAAGGTCTCTGGAGCCATCATTAAGTTGCACACTTCCTGGTCGTGCCTGGATCGAGCCAATGAGCTTTTTTTTCTCTTCAGCTCATCACACTGGGGTTCTGTCCCTTGCACCTGTAAAAGCAATTGCGGTGGCAATCGGGTTAGCTATGACTATTTCATAGGTAGCGAATCAAAACTAACAGTGAAACAGATATACTGTGGTACTATTTCTGGCCCTCAGCACATTCAAAATTACTGAGGAGTCCAAGGGAGTGTTTTGAAATACCAGACTCCACCCATGAAGGCAGGAAGCAGGTTTGCCAAACTCATCTCTTTAACTCACTGATCGAGAGCAAGTTCTCAGGAAATTTTGGTGGAACTCAGCAGCAGTTGCTTGGCAGTGCTCACCAATATGGGGATGTAATTGCCATCCCCTGATACTGGCTAACCATTCAGGAGAACACCTTTTCTCAGTTCTGCTAAAGGGAGAATGAGGCTCAGAGGAAAAAGTGTGTGTGTTGCATGTGTGCATGGGGTGAGGGAGGAAGCCATTGCCGCTGAAGATTTAACTGCTGCTAGATTTCCGTGGCGGCCTAGTGGGATGCTCATTGTTTAAATTCTTTCAACATTCCTATGTTTAAGAATGACCAAAATGAAAAGTTACCAAAAGAAAAAATGGTTATCGATAGCTAGTGGGTACTTCATGTTTATCCGACCTAAAACAAACTTTCAATTCTTGAATCATAGGGTGAATGTCAGATAAAACCACCCGCTTACAAAGTAAGTATTCATTTTCTACAAAAACTTAAATCCCCAGAGTCTTCATTAAGTAATAGGAGCAAAGCCCCAGCTACTGGGAAAGTTGGGGTAAGAGAATGATTGGAGTTGGAGGTCTGCCTGGGCAACCTTGTAGACTCTTATCTCAAGAGAAAGGAGCAATATAAAACAATAACAGTAATTAAAGTAATCCAAGAGGAGCCTAGTGGGGATGGCTCAGCAGGTAAGAGCACTTGCTGCTCTTCCAAAGGACCCGGGTTCAGTTCCCAGCACCCACATGACAGCTGATGACTTTCTGTAACTCTCCTTCCAAGGGCTCCATACCCTTTTCTGGTTTCTGTGGGCATGGGACATACATAAGGTGCACAGACATAAGTGCAGGCAACACAGCTACACACATAGATAATAAAACATCTCAACTAATGACCCTGTAAAGAGACAATTCAGCTGCTTGAGGGTAGATTCTTCCCTTTTGCCTTCCTGCCTGCCTGCCTGCCCTTCTCCTTCACTTTGCTAAGATAAAGATGCTTTCAGATTATAAAATCATTGCTGAGTTTAGGACCACAGCAAGATGATAAGACTTACCTATGATGTGATCACCTCACAACAGTGGTCAACATGACTCAAAACCTCATACTTCACAGACACTGGCAAGCTGAAGCCTCGTTGACAACCCTAGGGAGAATTTCCTTTGTCAGCACATCTTACTGATGAGGAAGCTGACCAGGCAGAAGAAAGGCAGTTTCTTCTGTGGAGCAAATGCCAGCTCTACCCAAGAGCCACAGGGGAGTCTGCACTTGAACTCTAGTGCTCTCTAGCATTTCCTCATCCACACTCTCCACTCTTCCCTTTACAGAGTGTAGCCTGGCTGGGGAACTGGCTCTCTTGTACTAGTTCACTATCCTTTCGTACAGTTCGGGCACTGTGGTTCAGTGGTTCAGTGCCTGCCTTGCTGTGCACCAGGCCCTGAGTTTGATAACTGCAGAATGCACACATTCTCTCTCTCTCTCTCTCTCTCTCTCTCTCTCTCTCTCTCTCTCTCTCACACACACACACACACACACACACACATACGATCATATATATATATATATATATATATATATATATATATATACACATGACACATGCACAAGTATAACATTTACACAATAACTTTATTCATGGCACTTTATGGCTTAAACATTATCTACAAAGGGCTGGACTTGATGGCACACTCCTTTAATTTTAGTACTTGGGAGGCAGAAACTGGAGGATCTCTGTGAGTTTGAGGCCATCCTGGTCTACAGAGAGTTCCAGGACAGCAATAGTGACATAGAGAGACCCTGTCTCACACAAAACAAGCAAAGCCTCCAAACAACACCAAAACCCAAAAAGGGCTGGAGAGATTGCTCAGTGATTAGATGCACACTGCTCTCACAGAAGATCCAAGTTGGTTTCCTATACCCATATAGGGCATCTCACAACTGCCACTAACTCCAGTTCTATGATATTCACCACCCTCTCTGGCCTCCAAGGGCACCTGTACTCATGTATACATACACCCACATAAACATGTATACAAACACACACACACATACACACACACACACATATGCACAAATTTAAAAATAAAATTAAAAAAGTAAATATACTGAAAACGAGGCAGACCAGTATAATGTCCTCAACTCAGATTCAACAATAACTGCCCCAGAGTGTGGCTTCATCCCTTGGCCTCTACTTTCTCTGAAATCCTTTCGAATTTGTAAACATCGTACACGGGGATGATCCCAATTCCTTTCATCCAACTTCACTCATTTGTATCTTGCATATTAATCTCTTGTCTGGTACGTAGTTAGCAAAGGTTTTATATTCTCGTCTTATTTCTGGTGATTGCCTTCTTTGATGCCCAGAAGCTTAAGAAGGTAGGGTCTTCAGGGCTGGGGCAATAGCCAGGCCGGCGAAGGATGATGTGCAAGGGTGGTGACCAGAACCCGCATGAGCCATTGGATGTGGGGCGTATGTGCACGATCAGCATTGGTGAGGTGGAGTCAGGAAGGTCAGCCAGCCCAGCCCACTCATTTTGAGCTCCGTGTTGTAAGGAATTCTGTCTCAGGAAACAAAAAAAGCAAGCAGCAAAAGCAGGTGTCTGGCACTCAAGGAGTGAGATTGGAGGGGTGTTCTTTGGCCTCTATAGACACATATTGTTCATGAACACTGTCCCCACAAGTGTATAAAACAAAATAGGCTCTTTGCACATGTAAACAAGATGAAGCTTTTGTTAGGACACACTCTAAGATTGCTAGTATCTCCTAAGGAAAAGGATACTGTCACTTGAAGCAGATGCAAATGACCTAAGGAACCAGATGATAGGTCAAGGCAGGGGAAGGTACCTGAAATCTCAGAGTGTGGCCCCCGGCTGGCATCCTGATTTCAGATTTGTAGCATCCACAGTCTCGGGAGAATAAACCAGAGTGGTTTTCTGCCACTCAGTTTGTGGTAAGTCTGTTATAGTAGAAAAACAAGTAAGACCCCAATTCCCTTTTAGGGCGCCTGGGCGTTACCCTAAGAATCAGAAGGCCATTAGCTTGGCATAGACACCGTTTCTCTTTGTTTGACCCTCTGTGGTTTTCCACCCTGTGAGCACACAGGGTTTCCTACGTGAAGGTGCCTGTGTGCTCTGCAGGCATTTTCCTGCGTTTTTTCCAGATAATTTAGGCTGTGTACAAATTGCTTCTTAGGCGATTATTAGGGCACAACCCCTCGTCTTTGCAGTATGCTTTTTCTCCTTCCTTCCTTCCTTCCTTCCTTCCTTCCTTCCTTCCTTCCTTCCT
>NC_034603.1:14212714-14217114 GCF_900095145.1 Mus pahari | reverse complement strand
CTCCCTCCCTCCCTCCCTCCCTCCCTCCCTTCCTTCCTTCCTTCTCAGTATTTTCTCTTCCATCGGTCGTTTTTCTTGGAATGTTTTGCTTGACCCCCTCCAACTTTTGTAAGGTCTTGGACTATGTTCTGGTGGATTTATGTCTGTGGTTCTGGACAGAGTAACTATTAATTGTCCTTTCCCTGGGTATGGATGTTGAACTTCTTCTATCAATGAGGTAAACTGTTGTTGCTGCTATAACATGGTTCTTTAACTAAATACCACATCTTTTTTCTACTTTAACATGTAGCTTTGAAAACATACTTACCTCATTTAATATCAGCCTTTAACCGTAGGGTGTCACATGGCTCCTGTTATTTACTCCCCCACCCCCTAACTCTTCATAATTTCCCTCCAGCTTGATGAAATAGCCTTGTTTCTGTGAGAGCACTGTTTTTTTGTGGATTTAATTAGGAATTTTATGTTTTACAAATACAAATGAATGGCTTGGCCCTTGCGGGTTGATTACTTTAGGTTGCATGAGGGCTTGGGGATGATGATGGTGGTGGTGGTGGTGGTGATGATGTGTGTGAGATAGATAGGTAGGTAGGTAGATAGATAGTTAGACAGACAGATACAAACAGACAGACAGACAAGGGCTCACTTTGCAGCCCAGGCTGGCCTGCAACCTGTTATATAGACCAGGCTGGCCTCAAACTCACAGAGATCCTCTTGCCGTGCCAGGCTGACACGCCCTGCCTCCATAGACCCTCAGTGAGGAGTAGAGCCTTCAAGCCCCTCCCACACACACGATGAAAAGCTGACCAGTGATCTCGCATGGGTAATCCCAGCTGCAGTAGTCCACTCGTGCTTTGGCCCTGTGCAGGGGACAGAGTTTCGCAGCACTCCTGCTACCTTCTGGCTCTCGCCCTGCTTTTGTCTCTCTTCTGTGATGGCTCCTGTGCCCTCTTTCTGTGTTCTGAGGAGGCTTTGTGTCTCTTTAGTCACAGTGCTATTAAAGGAGGCCTGTGCTTTCTGAGCATTTGGCTCTGAAAACAACAGTATTCTAAGATTACAACTGTATGACGGAGACTGCTGGTGACGTCATCACCAATGTCCTAGACGTTATTAAACGTCCTTGCCAGATGGAAATCCCAGGACATGAATTGAAACACCCGAAAGCAAAGCGCACAGTTGCCCTGAATATGTGACAGGATTGTCGGAGTCCTTTTGTCCTGTGGTGCCAAGGTAATGTGTTCTACCCATTCAACACTTTCGGCTCATTTCCAGACCGTAGTCACCTACACCCAGCAGGCTTCGTTCTGTCACTGTGGGTTTATCTGTTTTGGAGATCTCATGTGAATGAACTCACAGAACGTGCGCTTTCCACGCCCCGTTTCCGCTCAGTGTAATGCCTGGAAGTTTCATCTACGGTATTATGTGTGTCCGTAATTCATTCCTTTTTACAAATATGTAAGAATCCAGTGTGTGTTTGTTTATGCAGTCATTTATTGATGGGCATTTGTGATATTCTCATTTTCAGCTGTCATGAATAGTGAACATTCATTTTATACACCCCCCCACACCCATATATATATATATATATATATATATATATATATATATATATATATATATATATATATATATAGTGGGCCTCGAACTCACCATCCTCCTGCCTCTGTCTGCTGAGAGCTAGGATCACAGACACATGCAGAACTGCACCCCAGCATCCATCATGTTTTCTGAGACAGGGTCTCATGTAGTCCAGGCTGGCCTCAGCCTTGCTTTATAGCAGAGGATGATTTTGAATTACTGATCCTCCTGCCTCTGTCTCCCAAGGCCAAGGATGACAGGTGTGTGCCCCATGCCCAGTGTATTCACTGCAGGGGATAAACCCAGGGCTCTGAATGCTGAGCAAGCACTCCACTGGCTGAGCCACAGCCCCATGCAGTCTTCATCCTCTTGATGTGGGGGAGGGGGATGCTCTCTATCATTTGAGGGTTTATTTTATAATATATACTAGCTATTACCCTCATTTTGCAGATGGGTAAACTGAGGCTTGTAAAATGCAAAGCATCTTTGCCAAGTTATACATCACTAAGTGATAGACTATAAATCTCTGTGATTCCTAAACTTGAAATTTGTCACAATTATGTGCCCCTATTTGAACTTTTTTCCCTTCTAATTTTATTGAATAGTTACATTACTGCATCAGAGTAGTTGGAGTATATCACGTGGCAAAGGTGATGATTTTATGAAACTCTGATTTATCTGTGCATGGATAAACACACATGTCTGTCCTGGGTCATGATGCAGTACGTATGATTGTGCACTGGAGTCAAAAGCTGCCAACACACTGCTCTGAACTGCTTGTGGGTGTGCATATGTGTCTGTGTGTCCAAGTCTGAACTTTATATGCCTTGGTGGTTCTTGCTTGCTTTTTTTTTCTGCTCCCAAGGAGGCAAAACTTCTTGGAATGATCCTTGGAATTCACAAGTCAGAAATCCCTCTCCCCCAGGCACCACTTCCCTCTTCACAGCCACCACTGCCCCACCCTACAGGCTTTCAACCAGCATTTGTTTGCAGAGAGTCCAATGTCTTTGAAGTTTATTTCCCCTCAATTATTAAATGACAATGGTGTACTTTTCCTAGGTGATAGTCCACACCATCTCACTTAGCATGACAGACCCCGAGTGCTCTTCTGTCTTTACGAGCTCCCACATCAGAAAGACAGGCCTCCGGGGGAGTCTAAGAGAGAGACATCTTCCTTCCTAGAACAGTAGTCCCCAAGGAACTTCTGGAAAGGGTCCCCATGGCTGTGCCAATGATGATTTCCCGTAGCGAACGGTGGGTTTTCTGCACATCAGTCGCTGTCTTGTAGTGGTTCTCTAGGGAGCCCTTCAAAAGCCAGCCTGAAAATGTGTTCTGCAAAACATAGATTTTTATTATTAATAACGAGAATGTATTAAAGTTGTCAAGTTGTTGGTCGGCAGACTCCAAAGTGGCCTTTTAGTAAACTTGAGTGAAATATGGTCTAAATCTATAAACCATGATTAGGATGTTGAGTTTTTATTTATTTTAGATGCAAGAGTTGTGTCATCGAAATGGTTTAGAAAAAGCCAGAATGTCCAGAGGCTCTTAAAAAGAATCTTTACAGACGTCTTTATTATTTTTTAAACATTTAATTGTTAAATATATTTTCACTGTGTGCATGTGTGTGCATATGTGTGTGTGCATGTCTGTGTGTGGATATGTATACCCAAGAATACCAGGTGCCATTCTCTATTAGTCTTTATCCTATTGTCTTAAGAAAAGATCTCCCACTAAACTCAATCTTTGCCATTTCTGCTAGACCCATGGCCAGAAAACCCCAGTACTCATCCTGGCTCTGTGTGTATAACTGTGTCTTCTGTCTTTTTAAGCTGGGTACTGGGATCTGAACTTGGGCCCTCATACTTGCATAGATACTCTTACCCACTAGACATCTCCCCAGCCCCTCTACATACAAATACTCAAGTGTAAAGGAATTTTAACCCAGTAACATGGCTACTTTGATCACATCCAAAGATCTTCTAGGTCTGTGCGATCTGACTGGAATGCAGACACATCCTTAGTACACACCTTTAATCTGTAAAACTTAGTTTGTAGAAGGAAGCAGACATGTTTGAAAGTAACATCTAATTGAGGGGCAGACAAAGTGATGAATCACAGAGAGATTTGACAGAATGAATCACAGATAGGTTACGCCCAACTTTCAGGAGAAAAGCTATTTAAGAGCAGTGCAGGGGGAGAGACTCAGTTTAGTTCAGTCAGTTCTGTTGAGTGGAGTTGAGTTTGACAATGAGTTGGGAGTTGAGAGGGTTGGGAGTCAATGCAGTGAGTGCAGTGCAGTGGAGATGCATTTGTTAGTGAGTTCATGCAGTTCAGTACAGGTCAGAAGAGGCAGTTGATAGAGAGTAAGAAGGAGCCAGAAGACTAGAACCCAATTGCCAGAGTTAGTTTGAGGTCAAGCAGAGCAAATCAGTGAGAAGCTGAGAGAAGACATATTGAATCAGCCAGCTTGGAGAGGAGTTTGAGCCAGAACAGCTGAGTTGAACCAGCCAGTCAGAGCTCAGAAAGAACTACAAAGGGTGACTTTATTCAGTAGTAAACCTCCAAGACAACAATTACATCTGGTGAATAATAGTTACATTTACACTCAAAGGTGTATTGTGATGATTTGATGTGATGCCTCTTATGTAGTGATTTCCGCCATCATCATCAACACTTACGACACTACCCATGCTCAACACCAAGAACTTGTACACACTGTAACTTAAACTTGGCACATTTTATCCAACGTCTCCTTACTTCCTGCATCCCTAGCCATTTTAACATATATATATATATATATATATATATATATATATATATATATA
>NC_034603.1:14184371-14212149 GCF_900095145.1 Mus pahari | reverse complement strand
CTTCCTTCCTTCCTTCCTTCCTTCCTTCCTTCCTTCCTTCCTTCCTGTCCCTTCTCTTCCCTCCTCTCTTATCCCTTCCCCTCCTGTCCCCCCCTCTCCTCTCTACCTCTCCCCTCCCCGCTCCTCTTATCTCATCTTTTCTTTTCTATTCCTTTCCTTCTTCTTTTTTAAAAATGATTTCAACTCATAAAAGGTCAGGTGTAGGCTTCAGTTGGGAAGCAAGCCCATGCTGGTTAGTGAAGGGTATGCTTTCTGAGGAATGTGTCAATCACATGATGACATCATGTGAGCATGTTGGAGTACATTTAAGCTAAGACAGTAATGGCATCACCAAATGGCATAGTCTCTTGGGACATAGGTTTATATAGGCAGTTAGTCATTGGATAAAATCTAATTGTGCAACAGAACTAGTTATGTGAATCATATGGGGCATGGATGTGTGATAGACTAGACTTAAGAGCAATAGAACAAAGCCGGATAGACACCAAGCAGACATGGCTTCCTGGAAACGGAGGCGGAGGAAGGCAACTTGCTGCACAGCGAGGTTTTGGGGATGATGTATTTTTCTGTATCTTGATCGTGGCTGTAGAATGCACCAGAATATATTATTTCCAAAATTTATTGCAAAGTCACATCAAAATATTATTGAATATTATTGTATATTAATCTGGCTTTAATAAACTGACTTGAAAAAAAGCAGTAGAATACAAAATTTTACGCAAAAGGGCAGATTTCCCAATAAAACACAAATCTTTATGTCACCTAGCAGCTTGTAAGTACTTCTACTGTAGGACACAGCATCTCTGCAGTACAGATAAAAAGTGACAATAAACATTTATCAAAGTCAACACAATGACTAGCAGACTGACTCAGAATTCATGGAAAAGAGGCCGGAGAGGTAGATCATTGGGTGAAGCGCTTGCAATGCAAGCCTGAAGCCCTGGGTTTGGATCCTCAGTACCCATATAAAGGTTGGGGGTGGTGATGTGTGTCTGTAGGCCATGTGCTATCAACCATGGACTCGGAGACAGGAGGATTCCTAGGGCTTTCTGATACTGAGCCAACCAAATTGTTGAGCTCCAACAAGTTCAGTGAGAGACTCTGTGCTAAAGCATAGGGACGGTGTGGGAGAGGGAGGTGCCTCTAGTCTCCAGGTGTGTGCATACATGTGAACATGTGCCTCGACATGCATGTACATACAAGAAATTCTCAGGCAAGAAACTCTGTAGAACTTCAGGTTTCTTTGAAATAGGATCTCTCTGTGTAGCGTGGTCTGGCCTTGAACTCCTCAACTTCTTCCCAAGCTTCTGAAGAATTATTAGAGAGCCTGATTAACAGTCCTGGCCCTAGCGCACGTATAGAGCAACCTTGCTTTCTTTTGTAATGTTCTCTGTTAGTAGCCAAACTCTTAGAACACATAGATCTCTGTCCTTAGAATTCCGTTTCCTCACATTCTAACAAGCTGGGTAGAGGCTACTGAGACTTGGTTGTGCATGCGTATCATCTGATGTTGATTAAGATGCTGTTCGATCAAAGACTCTCTACCTGCCCCTGCCCCCCAAATTAGGCCATACCTCCCCGAAGCATGTCATTCAAAATAAAGAGCTTCCAGGCCTCTGATCTGTCTGGTTAGAGCACTCAACCTTCGGGGCAGGAAAAGCAAATTCCCCCTTTCCCACTCTGCTGCCCAAGACAAAGGCAGCTTTAAACTACGTTCCCACCTAGTGTTATACTGCCTCCAAGTCAGGAGTCATGTAGGCTGTGTCACTTGCCTACCCACTCTAGGGAACTTAGGAGTCAGAAACCCCGAGTTTGTTTTGGGGGTCTGGCTCTCTCCCTCTTTCTTCAAACCCCATCATGCGTTTTGGGGGCCTGGCTCTCTCCCTCTTTCTTCAAACCCCATCATGCGTTTTGGGGGCCTGGCTTTCTCCCTCTTTCTTCAAGCCCCATCATGCGTCTTGGGGGCCTGTCTCTCTCTCTCTCTCTCTCTCTCTCTCTCTCTCTCTCTCTCTCTCTCTCTTCAAGCCCCATCATGCTCTTGTGGTATGGCCCTCCATCCCTTCCAATGCTCTCCCACTTTGAGGCTGACCATGGCTCCCATGGTCACCAGGCTCTCCCTCCTATTGAAGTTCTTCTGAAGGGATATCTCACGTCAGCTCCCTTTATTAACCTGCATTTCCTTTCTATCAGATGCATCTCTGACTCCATAGATCTGAATGTGGCCCGAGATTCTGTGTTTCTAACACTCTCTTAGGTAACACCATTGCTGCTGTCTGTGGGCTACACTTTGAGCATTGAGGCGGGAATTCTGCTTTTAATTTCCCTTTTCTTCTCCATCCCCACCCTGCATTTAGGTTTTAGAAGTCAGGATTGGTGGGGAGGGCACCCACCACTAGCCATATCCCTTGCATTAAGCTCTAGTATAATTTCATATTATTTCCCCCCTTCTATCTTGTATATGACTTATATTTTGGGCTCTTCCTTCATCCTTGTTGGTTGTTCATCTTCTAACTCTCATGAATTGGGATTATTCCACTGAAAGAAGGTGACACAAAGAATTCCATGTGATGATAGAACCATCTATTTATTATAATGTAGTTTGTAGTGGCCGTGTCTGTTTTGTAGTCTGGGACAGCAGCCTGGATGAAACAATTTAAATCAGTGAGAAAAATATTAATAGGGAAAAATAGAATTAGGACAGGCCTGCTGCTGAATAAATCCCATTGTGTGCAGCACTTGCCTCATAGACAAAGCAACAGAAGCCATCGTTCCCAGCATTCACTTGCTGGCTGTCACCCATGTTGATTTCTGTGTGCTGGTGAGGTGGATGTGGGAGGAGTAGCGGCAGCAATTATAGCTCCTCAAGGATCTATATTTTTTTCCTATGGCACTAAGCGAGGTCCTGGAGGTCTGACACAGAGTAGCTAAACATAGTAGTGAGGGACCTTGAGCTAATCATTGAAGCTGCCATTAGTGCAAGAGGTGGACCCCCTTGTAATAGGAATTACTGTAAATGGATATAGGAGTCAGGGGGATAATTGACTGACCAAGTCATAAGCATGTTTGTGGGAAGGAAAAGCCACAAAACCATATTGGATGCCTTCGTCCATTATTATAGCTCTTCAGTGTAAGTGAGTGGCTGTTGCTGGTGGTCCGTCCATCTTGGACTAAGAGTGGAGCTCTTAAGGGCGTCAAATCCTGTAGAAATGATAACGTAATGAGGATGTGAAAGCTTCTTGAATCTGTGAGACCTGTGTCTTTATGAGTTGGACTCTTTCCCAAGAAACCGTATTCAACTGATCATGAACGCTCTTTGGTTGAGCTATGTTAGCAGTGCGTATGGTGAGAAAGTGTCTTCCAGGGATTCTTTCAGAACACTCTGATTTTTTTTTTTTAACTGCTGAGTTTGAAGCTTCGCTTGGCCTCATTGATGGCCCAGAATTTGGAAGGTAGAGAGAGAGGAGTAGTGCCACCCGATGCTACCTCTGCAGCCTGCTGAGGGCTGGAGTCTAGGGAGTGTCTGTCCTGTTGGGAAGCTCAGGATTCCAGGCTCTGTGGTTTGCACATGTTTCTCAGCCAGGTTCTTTCAATCTTCTCATCCCTGGTAGAGGTGATATTGGTGGAGATCTTTAGGATTGCCAGGTACAGTCACATCCCTATTATAAATAGGAACTTATGATCATCATTTCCAGCTGGCAGGGCCCCAACATTTTAATATACAATGGTGATTAATTATTGTTCCATGAAATCCTTGGACATCAAAACCTTTTTTATTACATTACAAAACAAACAAACAAAACAAAAAAACCCAAACCAACCCAAAAACCCAGCTAGGCGGTGTGGTGCATGTTTTTAATCTCAGCACTCGGGAGGCAGAGACAGGTGGATCTCTGAGTTTGAGACCAGCCTGGTCTACAGAGTGAGTGAGTTCCAAAACAGCAAGGGCTACACAGAGAAGTGCTGTTTTGAAACCAAAACGAAAACCAAAACCCAATACTGAAACAAACAAACAAACAAACCAAAACCAAAACCAACCTAAGAACCTACCCAAACCCAAAGAGTAGCTCTTCAAACATTGAATAACTGAAAGCCAGATGCTGCCTGCCTCCTGTGGTGGGGCTGGTGCTTATACCATTCCCTAAGGTCCATGAACACAAAGGCAAATGCACTTACACACACACACACACACACACACATACACACACACACACACACATGCTGAATTCAGGAGATACTAGACATGATTTACAGCACACACCACCTAGGAGGCAGCTAACAGACCTCCCATCTCCACTCTGTTCTCTGCCAGCTGCACCCTCCCTTACTCCAGACAGATCTGGTGACTCTATTATCTAGGCCACACAGCACGTGTCTTTCACACCCCAGCTGGCTAAACTAAACCTTGGGATTATCTCTGGATCATTTTCCTGTACCTCTTGAAGGAGGTATTTTCCCAACCAGAGCTTTGGAGTTAGCAGCACATGGTGAAGGGAGGCTGAGGCAGGAGGATTGTGAGTTAGAGGTTAGACCCTGTTGCAGAAAGAAACAAAATCCCACCAAGCTTCTTGTAGTTTTCACTCCTTAGAAACTCAATGAGAGCTGTTGGCTTCCTCTGCTGAATAAAGACTGTCTCCATTTTGTTAACCACTTTGCCTACTTAAAAAAAAAAGTGAATCCTCATTTTTATGGGTTCAGGTGTTTGTAAAAAAAAAAAGTACATAGTTATTTTTCTAAAAAGAAAAAAAAATTGTTTCTATCAGTATGAGCATTTTGCCTGTTTATCCCGTGTTTGCATTGCCTGAGGAAGCCAGTAGAGGCTGTTGGATCCCCTGGAACTGGAGTTTTACAGACAGTTGTGAGGGGCTATTTGAGTGCTGGGTCTTCTGGAAGAGCAGCCAGTGTTTCTAACCATTGAGCCATCTTTCCAGTCCCTAAATCGTGTAGTCTTAATGGGAGATGTCATTTGGATCGTTATTGATCACCATACTGTCTTCTAGTCTCTCTCCTTTCAGTGACTCTGAAAAAAAGAAAAACAGATTTTGTGTTTCTCTACACTTTTCTTCAGTGTCTTGGCAGGACGCTTGCTCCTCCCACTGTGCCTCTTGGTCCCCACACTGTGGTACTTCCCCCCCCCCCCGACCCCACTATGCCACATTACTTCACCACAGTCTTTCTGAAAGCCACCCCTTAGATTTTTCTCTCTTCGGATTTTTTTCCTTCACTGTTTCTGTTACACAGAGGTGTTGGTGAGTGATAGTAACGAGGTGTGTCCTGTCTACAAGGCTGTTTGCATGCCAGCGGGGACTGTATTTGCACAGTCTGAACCCCAATGAGTATTCTCCTTGGGAGAATTACAGTCACTGGTTAGGCCAAAGAGAGCAGTTTTTGGCAGAGGATAGCCAACCTCTTTTGTGAATTTCCCCATGTCAGGGTCAGGGTTAAGTTGCATGCTGAGATAAGAACATGAAGGAGAACTTGACATTGCAATTTAATTTTGTCTAGTGGCTTGGATGAGCTACTCTATAACCAAACAGCAGAATTATAGTCACACATTTTTGGATAGCTGGCTTGCTGCGATTTCCCTTGTATTTTGAATGGTGGCTTTCACATGATAAATCTTGAATAATTATTTGTGAAATAGGCAGATCAATAGATAGATGGACGGTTTAGTTTCCCAACATTTAAACAGATTTAGTTTACCTAATCTGTTCCCGATAGGTGATACCAGGACTGAAAACACTTTTCTCTTGAGACTTCTGACCTGAGAGTTATTTGTGATTTCAGAGGTATTTGAAGCCTGGGGCAGTCAGGGAAACCGGGGAATAACTTTTTTTCTTTCTTTGCATCTGTCATTTTCTTCTAGCTGCCAGAGGGTGTCGCTGTTGAAGCTGTATTCTGACTCAGCCCAATGAGGCTCCTATATCTGGGAGTCTGTGCCAGAGAGAGGCTGTTTCTATCTCTGCAAAAGCCAGGGTGGTCCTCTAGGGACCAGAGGTCAGGGATGCTCAGAGCTCTGGGTGCCAAGACTGCAGATCTGAGCGTGTCTCTGTGTCCCTGGGCTCTGCTACATCCTGGGGTATAAGCCTACCCAGGAGTCTGCTGGAAGGCCATTCTCAGATCTGTGCACTCACACACAAGGGTTTTGACCTTCCTTTTATAGAGAGCAGTCTTCCAAGAAGACAGTCAGTCTCAGGGACTCCCAAGGATTGTTGTCTATCCTGTCCATAGTGTGATGTGGCTGAAGATGCTCTGCCTAAATAGAACTACTAAATGGTGTTGGCAAACACAGGTATAATACCAATGTTAGGTACAAGACATAAATTCAGTCGTTCAACAAGTCCTACATTAGATATTCTCGTTACATTTGCCATAGGGAAGAGAAAAATATCTGAGTGTGTTCAAAGCCACATTTCCAAGGCTTATGTTTTAGTGAGGGGTAACATGAAACCCTGCATGTCTTTAGAGTGAATGTCCTTAATCACTCCACAGTTCCTCTGTCAGCAACCTTCTGGGGAGCGCTCTGCAAACAGGGGTATGACCTCAGACAACACTGCAGTGTCAAAGGATTGAGTCTTCCTTCTGGTAGCAAGGAACTCAGAGGCTCCAGGTGTCCTAAATTTCCTGCCCTTAAAATTCTCCAATGTCGATTCACTTACTTTACAACCTGTAGCCCAACAGATGTCCATGTGAGACCTCTTCTCTGTCCCCTGACTCCGAAGTTCCACAAGACGGAACCAATCCTACCAAACCCACCATGAAAACCAGAGGAAGTCAGGAATGACAGTGCACCCTTCTAATTCTAGACTGCAATTCTAATATTCAGGGGGGGAGTTCGTGGTCAACTTGAGATATATAGTAAGTTCCAGGTCAGCCTAGACTATAAATCAAGTCAAAACCAAACAAGACAAAAACAGCAAAAATACTTATCCAGCCACACTGAGGTCCAATAGGCATACACCAGACCTTCAAATCCCCTTCGAGAAAGATTACAAAAACATTCCGACTCAGCCTGTTCTGTTCCTTAAATCAAAATCTAATTCTCCCTCCTATGTCTATAATTTGAGGTTAGTTTAAACCAAGCCAAGTCTTTGGAGGCAATATGAGATGCATTCTTTGTTCAAAGAGCAGGAGCATTACATCGTCAAGTGAACATTCAAAGCTTTGCCTCCTGAAGGATCCCTGAGACGGCTCTAACCAGCGTGTGTGCATGTACGTGTGTGTGTGTGTGTGTGTGTGTGCACGCGCGCACGCACATGTGTGTGTGTGTGTGTGTGTGTGCATGTGTGTGTGTATGCATGTATGCATGCATGTATTTCTTAGTCTTTAAGAATAATATTTCTCTTTGGAAAGTGTGTATAAAAATCCTCCCACCAGTTCTGATCCAATGGTGCTGATGTGCCCCTGGGAAATCATGTCCCCTTTAAGAGTAGCTTCATTTTTTCTCTATGTCCCTAAGCAAGAGAATTGGGTTGAGCTTTATTATTAGAAATTTGTCTTAGGAAAGCATTTGGTTTTCTTTTCTTTTTCTAAATGGAGTGTATTAACCTACCAGAGATTAATTTACCGCTAGTGGTTAAACTTTTTTTTTTTTTAAGAGCATCTTTGTGAGGTTACAAATAATAATGTTTAAAGAATTTCATTCTGGTGCTTGGCATACTGTGAGCATCCTGGAAATGCTAGCTGGTATTGTCATTGCTGGTATGACCTCTCTCATAAGTGGAGCCACTTCCTGCGTGGGTAACCAGCCCTAGCTATGGGATCTTCACTGTGGGGAAGAAGTGTTGTCTGTCAGCTAATATATGGAAAGTGTTTAGTGTAGGCTTCGGCACCTAGTGAGCAGTTAGTAAATTCAAGCAAGTTTCTAACGTGTGAATCTAGCATGGTAGATTTATTTAGCTGAGGCAATAGATAAAAAAAATTCAATGCCACCAAGAGAAATGAATTTATTTCTGATTGTGCTATGGGTTCCAAGCATTTCAAAAGATGGCGGAAACTTTGGAAGCATGTACCAAAGTTGTATCAGAATTATGAGTATAAGCAAAATGACCTGGGTGGCCACTTCCCAGATTCACATTTGGCAGGGACATTTTATGGGGTAGGGAGTGTGTGGATAGATGATCATTGTCAGATGCAGAAAGGGAAGTCTGGCTAAGGGTCAGTAGAACCTTGACTGACAGTTGGCAATTGTGTGTGTGGGTAATTGGACATGTGGGTAATTGGCTTCCCAGAGCAAACCTTAATCCCGTTAAAGTTCACAGAAAATTGCTTAAACATTCTATCAGGAACACTAACTTCTCAGGAGGTTATTAAGAAAAAAAAAGATTCTCCCTTCTGGTCAAATTTGAAACACTTTTTAGTATGTGTAGGACTCAGTCACTCTGTGCTACTCAGGTCATTCAAGGGACCCTGGCTGATGGCAGCTTCATCATTATGTGTACAGTATGTGGGACTTCATCCTGGTCACTGTCTTTAATCATCGAGGATGGAAGAACGAACAGAATAGCAGCAGCAGAGTTTCCTTCAGCACATAAATGAGAAGTTGAACATGAAGCTTGTGTTACAGACCAGGAGGAGACATTTGGTTAAATGGTTCACGAACATCAAAGAGGGCTTCAAAATGCAACCCTTGACTCCCAAGTCCGTGTTTGCATCCATTTACTAGCCATACGTGTTTTACTATAGGAAAGTAATTGGAGAGAGCCTGTGGTCTTTGTCACAGTGAGGAAGTACTTTGCCTTGCCGTACCTACTGCATCCTAGAGCAGAGTTGATAAACTAGGACCCTTGGGCCAAACCCATCTACAGTCTGTATTATAAGCAGTTTTACTAGAACACAGGCATGCTCAGACATACATCTGTCATCGGGGCCTAACTTCACACTACAGTGACAGCAGAATGGTTGGGGCAGAGACCACATCAGCTCCACATTGTGGAGGATTTATTTTCTGGACCTTCATAGGAAAAGTTTGCTGACTTTTGTAACACCAAGACTTTTGAACTGCCCATGGTGCATACACTTAGAACTCCAGTATTGCTTTTTGCATTTATGCTAGCAATGCATGAGATTACCTGCTGCCCAGCATCCTTAGCAACACAGAATATCAAACTTGTGCGGGTCGATTATGATGCGGTGGCACACACCAGTAGTCCCAGAACTCTTGAAGCTGAGGCAGGAGGATGCAGAGTTGGAGGTGAATCTGGCAGAGTAAGACTTTGTCTCAGACCAAGAAACAAATGAAGCTTTTATGTGTGTGCACTTTGATAGATGAAAAAAAATGACATTTCATTATAGCGTTAACCACACTTATATTAAGATTGAGCCTTTTTGCTGGGTAGGGATGGGCCACGCCCTTAATCCTAGCACTCAGGAAGAAGAGGCAGGCCAATCTTGGAGTTTGAGGCCAGCCTGGTCTACACAGTGAGTTCTAGGACAGCCAAGGCTGCACAAGGGGAAAAATTGAGCTTTTCTTATAAACAAAACTGGCAACATTTTGTTGATTTGGCTCCGTGTTTTGAGTCAGGGTTTTTCTGGGTAACCCTTGGTGTCCTGGAACTTACTCTAGAGGCTAGAACTCAGAGATCTACCTGCTTCTGCCTCCCTAATTCTGGGATTAAGGAAGATGGTTAGCACACCCCACAGAAGTTTTAAGACCCTTTAGCTTGCTGTTTTGTGGACCATCTGTTTGTATCCATTAAGGTGTTAGTGGCAGAATTTATGTGCTATGAAGTGGATTCTTGTTTTACTTATCATGTAATCTTGAGTTTGCCTGTGAAAGTCTTTGATGTGAAAGATTTACTTTTTTCTCGTGTGTGTGTGTGTGTGTGTGTGTGTATGTGTGTGTGTGTGTGTTTTCACATTTAAGAGTGGCTTCTTATACCTGGGTGTGTTGGTACACACTTAGAATCCCAGTGCTTTGGAGACAGACAGGAGAATGGCAAGTTCCATTCCAGCCTGTCCTATGTACTTTCTACCTCAAACCAAACCAAGGGTGGTTTTCTTCATTGACTTCTGACTCACAAGCCCTCGTTAGGAGGCCTTCCATGCCCAATTCTAAGACTGGACAAGAATCTCTTTCACTGATTTCTAGAAGAGTTTGTGGTTATCAGATTTTACATCTAAATATTTGTTACATCTGTGATTTATTTTGCCTTATTCTTAGAGGAGTGGATTTGATTTTTCCCCTCTAAATGGCGACCCATTGTGTGCATGACATTTTAGAACTAATACTTCTTTAGCATATATTAAGTTTCAATATATTTTTGGGTTCCACCAGCATGTGTATTTATGGCCCTGTATTATGTTGCTTTAATTAATGTAATTTTATATTTTCACATATGTCAGGGCTAATTTACCCTCATCACTTTTATTATTTTAACACAAAAGTTTTCATAACATAAAATTCTAGATTTATTCATCTAATTTTCCATAAGAAATATTTAAAAGTATTACTACTCATTTTTATTTTAATTGCATTTCTATATTACCTTGGCAGACTTGACATCTTCATGGTGTTGCTGTTGAGGGTTTTTTGATACAGGATTTTTCTGTGTAGCCCTGCCTGTCCTGGATTCACTCTGTAGACCAGGGTGACCTCAAATTCAGAGATTCCCCCTGCCTCTGTCTCCCCAGTGCTGGGATTGAAGGCATGAAACACCACTGCCACCCAGATTCTATGGAGTTCTTAAGCACAGCCATGGTCCCTTCCCTTTGAGGAACTTCTGCGTCTGACTTTGGTGGCTGACTGCATTGTTCTGACAGTGACATACTTCTGAGGCTGGTTCACTTCTTGGTTGTTTTCAGCAGTTGGTTTTGTTGCTCAAATGGGACTCTCCCCCCAAGTTCAGGGGATTTAGAAGCTAAAGACTTGTTCAGTGATGCTCATGGTTCAAACACAATTCAAAGGAGCAAAGGATGGGCTTGTTAATGTTGTCATTTCCCTGCTGTCTGGTCATGTTTGCCGGAGACTGTGTGGCAGAAGAGGGGCAACAGAATCATGACACAGAGAGGGACCAGATCTGGAGAAAGCATTGGTTTGTACTGGTGAATCTGGAGATCTTTTTAAGGTGGCATTTCTAGGAATCAGTTTGAACAATTTGAATGAAGACTTGTGAATCTGAATCATAAATAATAAAGAGAAGGAAAGAAGGAAGGAGACTGGAAGGGAAGATGGTCTGTGTGCATGTGTGTATTCCCAAGTGGCTGATCTCCTGAAAATGGGCTCAGTCCTCTTGGAAAAGTGCAGGAACATCTGAGTGGTCATTCCCTTGGGTTAAAGCCTTTGGGTCATTCCAGAGTTCCCATTTGGGCTGAAGAGTGTCCCTTAGTGTCACCATCTCTCACACATCTGTGCCTTATCTTGATCAAGAATTGTATATATGCCTATGTGAACAGAAGCTGCAGGGAGAGTCTTGGCCAAACTGTGCAGGGGTGTGGTCAGTCTTCCCAGGGACAAAGGAGGCTCTCTTACAACTATCTTAAAAAAAGGACCATTCCTTCATCCTTAATCACAGTTACTAGTCCTTGGGAGAACCAACTGGGACATTAAAAAGTTCACCTTCCTTACCTTAATGCCTTTGTTAGGGAATGTCACCTTTATCCGCACATGAGCATGTTGCTGTGCTGTGCTTTAAAGCCCACCCTTGGCCATTTCATCCCCACCACACTGACAGCCATATTTATTAAGAAGTTTATGGGCGCTGGGCGTGGTGGCGCACGCCTTTAATCCCAGCACTTGGGAGGCAGAGGCAGGCGGATTTCTGAGTTCGAGGCCAGCCTGGTCTACAGAGTGAGNAGCCTGGTCTACAGAGTGAGTTCCAGGACAGCCAGGGCTACACAGAGAAACCCTGTCTCGAAAAACCAAAAAAAAAAAAAAAAAAAAAAAAGAAGTTTATGGGCTTGTCAATGATCTATGATTTATTATTGGAACTGGGTTCAATTCAAATGAGCAGGCCAGGTCAGACTCCTCACTTGGAGATAGGGATTTGAGAAACAGACCATTGCCAATTACCAGTTCAAATTAGAATTAAAATGTTAAGGTGTAAAGAGAGCAATATAGGATGACTATATTCAAGGAGAAAGTGTGTGTGCCTGCATTCACGTGTGTGCATGCGTGTGAGCATGTAGGCAGAGGGTTAACCACCAACATCATGTGCTCCTTAAGAGCGGTCAGTGTATTTTTTTTAGACGAGGTTTCTAACTGGCTGGGAGGTGGGAGGATTCTCCAAGCAGGCTGTGCTGGGTGGCTAGCTAAGGGTCATCCATCTCTGTGTCACCGGGATTACCAGTGAGTACCAGCAAGACCAGCTTTATGGATTCTGGGGCTGTAACCTCATGCTTGTACTTTCTAAGCCAGGGCTTCACGTTCATTGTATAGTCTAAATATTGCCCCTCTGCTGGGTGAGTGACTGGAAAGATTCCCTCGCACCCTGTAGTGTATGTCTTCACTCTACTGCTTCTTCTTCCGTGCAGAATCTTTTAATTGGATGCTGCCTATTAGCTAGTGCTTAGTATTTCCTGAGCTACTGGAATCCTTCTCAGAGGGTCAGTCCCCATTCCCATATCTTGAAGTGCCCCCCCGCCATGTCTTTCCTATACTTGCAAAGACTGATGCCATACATTAAGCGATTTGATTAAAATTGATTTTTGTACAGCGTGAGAGATAGAGATTGAGTTTCATCCTTCCAAATGTGAACATTTGCCTTCCCAGCACCATTTGAAGATGCTATTGATGCTTTGATGGGGAATCAGATGGCCACAGCATTGAGGCTTTCATTGAGGCTACTCCCTGGATCTACATGAACATTTCTGTGCTATCGCAAGTGTGTGCTACTACCATGCCTAGCTCCAGAGTTACCTTGTCTATTACCTTTTCTAAATCCTGCTTCAAAGTTTCTTGCTTTCTCACAAGGCATTCCTAATCTGCACAATAACACCCTTGCCCATTCTTTGACTAACGGGGAGAGCTACTATTATATTGCAGTCTCTGTCCTTCGACTCACAGATGGTCCTCTTAGAGCAGTGGTTCGAAACTTCCCAAGGCTACAACCCTTTAAAATAGTTCCTCATGTTGTGTTGACCCCCCACCCCTGCAACCATCAAGTTATTTCCTTGCCACATCATAACTGTAGTTTTGATCCTGTTGTGAGTCACAATGTAAATATCTGATATGCAGCACTCAACGGGGTGGAGACCTACGAGTTGAAAACCACTGTCTTAGACTTCGTTCTCCCTTCCTTCTTCCTCCACCATATTGGGAGACGCTGATCTGCCAGTCTCTGCCTGCTGCCTGCTGCTATGAAAGACTCCAGGGAGATAAAACCCAGAGAAAATGTTCATTCATTTAGGAGAAGAGGCTCCTCTTTCCCAGAACAGGCAGCGATAGCATCATGCAGCGCACCCTGGAAGGAAGCCGTGTTTTTACCCTCTCAAGAAAAGAGAAAACCTGATTAATCTTTTATAGTCTTAAGCCTTCTGTTTCATAAATGGGTCTTGACAGTAAGGACGTTAGAAGGGGAGGAAGCATTAGCAAATTTGCTCTAATGAAGCTTGATGGGACCCCCTCACCTGGAGGTTTTTCCCAGCTGATGCTGCTTTGGGACACAGCATCATCTGCCATCCACCGAAGCAGCTCCATGATCAAGGGAAACCAGACAGAAGCAAGTGTGTTTCCTCCCCCAGTCACACAATCCACCCAGACTCAGGCTACCTTAAATGCATGTCTTGGGGACAATGTAGAGAACTTCACCGATGATCTTCCATGCTAGGAGCTGGATTTATGATGTCCATGGGAGGATGAGGATGAGAACAGTGTAGTTGTAAATATCACTAATATCATCAAAGGGAGGAGCATGAGAACTGGGTGGAGCAGGCCTCCCCAGGAGCAGTTGGAGGCCAAGGTCAGTACTGTTTGACAGAGGGTGGGTTTCAGTGGCTTCTCTGGCACCAAGTATCAGCCCATCCCTTTCCACCTCTCATTGTTGCTGTCATTAGAATGTAATGCTGACATTAAAAAGTCTATTTCCACATTAGAAGTCAAGTGAAGGGAAGTGGCATCCTTGATTTTCCTTTTCACCTAGCTGCGTTATCTTTGAGTAATAGTGAAACTTGTAATTCCAGATTTGGAAGTGAGAAAGAGAATGAAAGATCTTCATTAGCAAACCGTAAAGGTCATGCGTCTCAGGATTTTCTGGGTTTTCTTTTTTGTTTGTTTTTGGTTGTTTTGTTATTTATTTCCTAGGTGGAGTCTCTGAAAAGTAATGACTGGAGCTGGGAAGCACGGGGCTTCCCTGGGGGCTGAGTCCAGTGCAGTCCTGGGTGGGGATTGTGTCTTTAGCCCTTCTGGTACAGAAGTGCTCTTCTTGCTTCAGAATTCCAGGATAGCTGGAATAACTTTACCCATTCCATGAGATGCAAGAGCTCTGTGCTTATGTCCATCCTTAGGACCTATCGGGGGCAGAAGGAAGGAGAAGTGGAAATGGCCTTTGTCTTAGTCAGGGTTTTTCTGCTGTGAACTGACACCATGACCAAGGCAACTCTTATAAGGACAACATTTAATTGGGGCTGGCTTACAGGTTCAGAGTCCATTATCATCAAGGCAGGAGCATGGCAGCATCCAGGCAGGCATAGTGCAGGAGGAGCTGAGAGTTCTACATCTTCATCTGAAGGCTGCTAGCAGAATACTGGCTTCCAGGCAGCTAGGATGAAGGCCTTAAAGCCCATACCCACAGTGCCACACATACTCCAAAAAAATGCCACACCTCCTAATAGTGCCACTCCCTGGGCTGAGCATCAGAGGCGTCCCTGACTTACAAGTGAGCCTTGAAGCCTGTTGGCTGCCAAGCACTGTTCTCGGCATTCGAGCAGAGCTGGAAAGAAGTGAGTGTGTCAGCCACCTGCTCTGCTTCATCCAAGGAAGGTTTGGAGAAAGGAGGATTTGGAGGTCAAAATAAAACCAGACATTAGAAAACATGTCTTACACTACTGTACAGCTACCAGCAGTCAATGTTCAAGCGCATGTCTTTATTTTTAAAATTTGATCAATCATGTGCTCTTTAGTTGGAGACAGAGATCTGTGGGAGCAAAGACATTTTATTTTATTTTATTTTTATTGGATATTTTCTTTATTTACATTTCAAATGTTATTCCCTTTCCTGGTCAGCCCCCCCCCCCAGTATCCCCTATCCCACTCCCCTTCCCTCTGCTTCTATGAGGGTGCTCCCCAACCTACCCACTACCACCTCACTGCCCTGGCATTCCCCTACACTGGGGCATGAGCCTTCACAGGACCAAGGACTTCTTCTCCCATTGATGCCCGACAAGGCCATCCTCTGCTATATGTGTGGCTGGAGCTGTGGATCACTCCATGTGAACTCTTTGGTTGGGGGTTTAGTCCCTGGGAGCTCTGGGGGTCTGGTTGGTTCCCCTTCAACTCCTCCAGTCTTTTTTCTAACTCTTCCATTGGGGACCCTGTGCTCGATGGTATCGGGTCCAGTTATTGGCTGTGAGCATCTGCCTCTGTATTTGTCAGGCTCTGGCAGAGCCTCTCAGGAGACAAGTTAGGCTTCTGTCAGTATGCACTTGTTGTCATCCACAATACTGTCTGGGTTTGGTGACTGTATATGGGATGGATGCCCAGGTGGGGCAGTCTCTGGATGGCCTTTCCTTCAGCCTCGAGCAGAGACATTTTACTGGCAGAAACTTGGTGACAATGGGTATTGTCTTGGAGGATGCATGTACGAGCCACTACGGCTGCAGGCTTGCAGGATGCAAGGCTGTGGGTCTCTGATGATCAGCAGGAAATAAGACTGGGTTTAGGTAGAGAGGGGCTTGTCATTTCGGGTCTACTAGTTTTGCTCATGGCTGGTCCTGAAGTTACCGGACAGGCCATCGTGTTATTTCTATAAATGTGGGGTGACTGTGTGTATGTGGGTGAAAGTAGACATGATTTGTCATTCCAAAGCAAAGGATCCGGGCATAGGCCCAGTGCTACTGAAAGGGCCTCTTTTACTATGCATGGCCTCTTCACTTCCCTAAGTCATCAGTGAGGTGACTGGACTGACTTTAAAACATGGATCCTTTCAAATGACACACAAGTCTCATGATTTACAGTCCCCGAAGTTTATCTTTCTCTGGGACAAAAAAGGGGGGGGGACTTGGAACTTAAGCTTTCCATTTAAAAGCCAATGAAAACATCTTAAAATAACACCCCCTCCCCCTTCTCCATAATGAGCCTTGGAGTGATTTAGCAAGAGGCAGGGGCTTTGGGTAGAACCCTGGCGATCAACAGCAACTGAGCTTCAAGGTCCAGGCACTTTGTTGTGGGCACTGGAACCCTAATGATTTATAATTAACTCCAACCAGAAAACCCAAATGCCAGGCTCCCTCCTAACAGAGCTACAAAAATAACCACATTCACAGTGTCGGCAAAACTGGAAACAAATGTCCCAAGAAGCAAATGTGCTGCCTGCCATGTCCCCAACCCCAAAAGCCTGGGGGCAAGAGAAACACTGGCACCCCAGCAGGACCACAAGCGATGAGCCAGTGTCCCTCGTCATGGGAACTCCATCTAGGCACAATCACATTGCACCATTAGTCCTCAGTGACTCCGAGAAGTAACCAAACTGAAATGCCTCAGATGAAAAGCAGCCAAGGACCGGACTGAGTGTTCTCTCTCCTACCACTGAGTTTTGGTTCTTGAACCCTTTTTAATACTTGGAAGAACTGAAAGTGGGAAATTGATGATGTTCAATTGTACTTTTGTTTCTGAAAGAGCTTACAGCCATGTGGTTCTTTCTTTTCACTTTTTTTCTTTTTTTTTTTGCAGGTGTATGCATGTGTGGTGTGTGCTGTGAACTTACACCCGTGTAAATGAATGTGTGTGTATGCGCTTGAGTGTGTGTGTATGTGTGTGTGTGCATGCATGAGAGAGCGTGCACATGTACACCCATGCATGTGCCTGTCAAAGCGAGGCTGTGAGATTTCCTCCTTGATTATGCTACCTTTTTCATTGAGATAAGGTGTTCAGAGATAATCTGTCTAGACAGCTGGCTCCGGGGGTCCTCTGTCTTCCCTTTCTGAACACTGAAGTTACAGACAGGTTCTGTCCCTACCCAGGCACTAACATGAGTGCTGGAGCTCCAACTTCTAATTCTCAAGCTTGCATGGTAAGCAGTTAACCCACAGAGCCATCTCCCCATCCTCCTCATGGTTCTCCCTCTCCTTCCCTCCCTCCCTCCCTCCCTCCCTCCCTCCCTCCTTCGCTCCTTCCCTTGCTTTTTCTTTCTTCATTGTTTTAAGACAAGGTCTCACTATGTAGCCATGGCTGGCTTGGAACTCACTATATAGTCTAGGCTAGCTTAAAACTCATAGATCCACGTGCCTCTGCCTTCTGAATGCCGTGATAGAAGGTGTACAGTCACCACACCCCAAAATCTGGCTCTACATAGTTGTTTTGAAAAGTGTGCTCTCAAAGGGCTGAGGTCCAAGACAATATCTAGATTAATAACCTTAGCTGAATACATACATGTATATGAATATATATATATATATATATATATATATATATATATATATGAATGCTACCCTATGAATTTCCTTAGTTTTTATGCTGACATGGGACATGAGAATGATTATATTACATTTACTCAGCAGCAGTTATCTATGGGACTTCTTTGGAGGCTATAGAATCCCAAAGCCACACAGCAAAGACAGTTAGTATTCTGAAACAAAGGTAAATTGAGTCTGGACATTTACAGTGAATTCATTAGCGTCCTCTCAAGTCTTTGACTCCCACTTTGCAGATGGGAATGTAAAGCCTCTGAAAGTCTCAGTCACTTGCATAATTTCATTAGTGGTCAGCAGAGCTGGGGAAAGGTCCAATTATGCCATAACCCCAAAGCCTATGCGCCGTCCCAGGCCTCCAGAGGAGGGGAGGGTCTACGCATTGCCCTCCGTTAGCCTGACATTTCCCAACCACCTTTGAAGGGATGTAGAAATATTTTGAATGACTTTGTCTGTATTTGCCTAATTCTGCATGTCAGAGGGGGCGGAGAACAGAATCCTTTCCACTCTTACATACCATAGTGATTCTATGAATTAAGCATCGTGCCTCTCTCTGGGGACCCAGAGCAGTAACAGTATCTGAATAAGAAGGAACAGAGATGGACGAACTTTCAAGCCATCCAACTTATAGGCAGCGGGAATAAATTGTGGACTTGAAAAGAGTATGGGCTGTCTGGCCATTGTCAGTCTATGTAAACTGTGTGCATTGAATATGTAAATTGCCTACATATATTCATGCTCACACACTTCTAACAGACCTGGATATGGCCTCTTGGGAAAGCGTTGGTTTAAGCTTTTCTGCAGAAGTCACCTATGGGACCGAGCATCTCTATTGTTTCTGTCCAAAACGTGGGACTAATTGAAGAAATTCTCCTTTTTTTTTTTGGCCTGAGAGAAATTAATTCTTCCTGTGGGAAATATTTTTAATGTTTTAAAACTATCTGAACTTTGGGAACTTGAGCCTTGCATTCCAGCTGCCGTCTGCCTCCAAGGAATAGAATCTACCTAAGCCATTAAATTGTTGTGAGTACCAGTGATGGGGCATTTTTACCAGGCTACGGATCTGCAGTGAAAGCAGCTTAGATGACTGTGTGTTTGCTCACATTAAAGCCCGTTAAACACATCAAACCTCTTTAGATTGCAGCATTATTTATTGTAAAACTCTTGCACTTCTGAAGGCAGCAGTCTTCCAGTGATCTTTCGTTGGCTGTGAAAGGGTCTTTATCCTCCTATGTGTGGCTACCTGTCCCTGTCCTTCCTTTATGTGTGTGCATGTGTATGATTGTGTGTGTGTACATGCATGTATATGAGTGTGTGTGCAGCGAGTGCATGTGTGTGCACGTGTGTGTGCATGTGCATGCACATGTGTGCATGCATGCGTGTGTGTGTGTGTGTGTGTGTGTATGCACATGTGGAGGACAGAAGTTGACACCAAATGTTTTCCTCGGTCACACTCCCCACTTTGTTTTTGAGACAGAATCTTTCGTTATACCCAGAGCTTGCCTATTTGGGTAGACTGGCCAGTCAGCAAGCTGCGGGGATCTGCCATCACTGCTTCTCAAGGCTGTGATTATAGCCATATGCCAACCACACTTAGTTTTAGGTGCAGGCCATGGATCTGAACCCTGCTTCTCATGCTTGTGCAGCAAGCGCTTCTACCACTGAGCCTTCTCCTGTGTTCTGGTCCTTCCTTCCTTCCTTCCTTCCTTCCTTCCTTCCTTCCTTCCTTCCTTCCTTCCTTCCTTCCTTCCTTCCTTCCTTCCTTCCTTCCTTCCTTCCTTCCTTCCTTCCTTCCTTCCCCTCGTCTTCCTCCCTCCCTCCCCTCCCTTCCCTTCTTTCTTCCTTCCTTTCTTTCTTCCTTTCATTTTCCTTCTCCTGTTCTTTTGGCTTGAACTTAGCCTCAAATGTTAAATTCATTTGTAAAGCTCTAGTGGTAAGAATCTGCAAATGGCACTCAGGAGGCTGAGGCCCGAAGGTAGCTGGCCATTTGAGACTATCCAATTCTGTCTAGAGAGTTCTAGTTCAGGGATACACAGGCAGATCCTGTCTTAGCCCATCAATTAGATAGCATAAAAGCCAAACACATCTGCAAATGGATTCATACATATTTTAAATTATAAGCACATACAGACTTGTCTTCTATGAAGACCAAGATTTAATTCCAGCAGGCTTTTTTTGAGGGAGGGGAGGCAGTGTCTAATTATGTATGAGACCCTTGACTGGCTTAGAGCTTACTGTGTAGACCAGGCTGGATTCGAACTCACAGAGATCTGCCTGCCTCTGTCTCTCAAGTGCTAGGATGAAAGGCCTGTACCACAGTGCCTGGCTCCCAGGAGATTTTGATAAGTGTTCTCCTTCTCACCAGTTAGGGTGGGCAATATAAAAAAGTCATATTTTAAAAATATCTTTCACACAAACAGTAGTCTAAAAAGATAGAAATCAGAGGAAGTTAATGCTGGTCAGAACTCAAATGACATTTGTGTGTTTCCATTTTTTTTGAGGCCAAGGAACAAATGATATTCAGAAGTACGACATACACAGCAGCCTTGTACCTCCCTCTCTTCCCATAGGTGCATGAGTTCATGCATGCTTCATTGAGATGGGACATTTGTCTGCTAGGAATAGTGGTTACCCAAATCTCTTAGGATGGTAGATTAAAAATTTTCTGATCTCAGACTCTCCTACCATTTTCACCACAGGAGAACCTATGTCTCCGAAAGCGGAAGTGGGTTACACACGTTTTACACCGATAGAAAGATGTGGAGAATTATTTGAATGGAGAATTCTGCTGCTTTTCTGTTATAACACAGTCTTGTACTTTATAGAATGCAGGGGTGACGTGTGGCTGCCACTGAGGCATACAGTGATTTCTGTGTATATGTAATTTTACTGTAAAGTTAGCTTATGTGAAAGGATTGTTGACTACTTGTGAAGGCCCATGAAGGTGATCCCTAAAAAATGGGTCCAATCAGGAGTGTAAGTATGAGTCCAAAGGCTTGGTGTAATGACCCTGGAAAAACTGAGAGGGTGTTGTATTGACGCTGAGTGCTTCCAGTATCCTTAAAGTCCCAAAAAACATCAAGGAAATCTAAGCTGGACACATCACTGCAGTATGAATTTAATTTATGCACAAAGAAAATGACCACTTTTTGTGAACACACCCCCCCAAGAACGTATTAACAAATGGAAAAACATGCATATGCATGCTGGGAGTTAAAATTGTTAAATTATATACTCGTTTTTACAATTATTCGTGAGGGCCGGTGAGGTAGTTCCATGGGTAGCGACGCTGGCTGCCAAGGCTGATGACCCACTTCTGATCCCCAGGGCCCACAGAAGAAAATAACTGGCTCTTGGTAATTGTCTGACCTGCACGACTTACGTGTGCCACCACTCTACCTCCCTCAGTAAACTAAAAAGTGTGAACTACGAGTATAGTTTAAAAATTAAAATGATCTTAGATTAACTGATTTAGGTGAATATGTGAGCCTTTCCTGCTATGTGTTACCATTCACTGAGGTCAATGTAATTTTTCTTTGAGCTCTTTTGAGTTATAATTTTTTGGGTCCAGGAATATAGAACATTATATATGGTAGAGCACTTGTGATTCTGATTTATAGTTGCAATTAGCTCATAAATGGTGAATACAGTTAAAGTTCCCTCCAGAAAGAGCTCTGCAAAATTGCTTTGTACTGTGTTCCATTGAACCCCCCACAGTGGCCCCTTACCTATAGGACCCATATCTGTTTGAAACACTGGATGGTACTGTATCTACAATAAAATTAAATTGTAGTTAGGCATAGTAAAGGAATAAGAACAATAAAATAAAATTAAACTATAGCTGAGCATAGTAAAGCAATAAGAATAATAAAATATAACAATTATAACATTACATAATAAAAGTTATATGGATATATCATATTATCCCCCCTCCCCCCCCCTCTCTCTCTCTCTCTCTCTCTCTCTCTCTCTCTCTCTCTCTCTGTTGTACTATGCATAGTAATGGGCATATACCATACACAATGAGGATACCTTGGGCAAAAGGGTGATTCATGTCCCATGCAGAACAGAACAGGATGACCTAAGATGTCATCATGTTACTCTGAATGGCACATACTTTAAACTTATGAACTGCTTATTCTACAACTTTCCGCCTAATATTTCATACTATGGTTGACTGACTAATTGGAATCGGGGACAGTGACACTGAGAGTTGAGAGGCTATTGGAAGGTAGCTCCCACTTTCACCCAGCTCACTGAAAGTCTCTCATGACCCCATTTCATTGGAACTTTGTGCTTCTTCTGTTGTAGTTTTCCATGTAGATGTTTTCATACTGGGCAGGCTCAAATCCAGTGAGAATTTTACTCACGGTTGAAGAAGTGAAGACATCCGTTATTAGCAAAGCAGTAACACCGCAGTGGCCTTCATTCTGGATAATCACCTTGCAGCAGGCTAAGAGTATATAGCTTCTCTTCTAAGATGCTTTTTCTTGTGGACTATTGGTTTTCAGAGAAACTGCACTTCACAGTTCTTCAGCGCTTGGGTGGTCCCTTTTCCGACCCTTTGTTGAAAAGTCTGCAGCTGCAGGCTAGAGCTGTGAAGTGGCCACTCTCACTCATGGCTCCCCAGGCCTTGTTAGCATGTCCTTCCCTTGTTACTCTTGCAAAATGAGGGGTCCAGCCAGCCAAAACGAATGGCTGGGGCATGATCTGTGAACACATGATAGGTTCTGGGAAGCTGCGCTGGAGCAAGCAGTGTACTCAGCTCTTTTGTTGTATCAGGCCTGTATTTCCATCATAGAAGATCTATCACCCCTCTGTTTCACAAAGCCTTTTATTTCCTTTCAAATATGGAGAAATCAGACTCTAATTGAGTTAGCATCTTCACAGGAATTAGGATATTTCTTTCATTCTGAGATGTATCCCCTTCTCCCCGCCAACCACATTTTACCACTTAGGAAACACTCCGTTAGGATACAATGTATGCACTTGATCTGATGTCTCCTTGCTACTTTCTGGAAGGCTGTTTTGAAATCACTGATTAATTTTTTTTTTTAAAGAGGGATAACATCTTAGAACCAGAATGATACCCTAAGCTCTTTAGCTAATTCCTAATTTTGACATGATGAAATTGTGTTACCACAAGACAACAGTGGTAGTTAAGGGAGACGGGAGGGAGAGGACATCAGGGCACTTTTGAAAGGGACCAAAGGCCTGTGCTATAGAAAAATCTGCCTATTTATTTTTTATCCATGATAACGGTTTTGGTCTCTGGTCCATCGTCTTTAGTTGGGCATACTTCATTTCTGGTTTTAGATGAACACCTAGATTTTTCTCATTCAGTACAATTAAGCTATCTATATGTTTGCTTTGAAAGCCTTTATTGCTTGAAATGACATCATAATTAGTGTCAGTTGTTAACTTGACACCTGGGAAGAGGGAATGTCAGCTGAGAGGTTACCTCCAATGGATTGGCCTATGGGCATGTCTATGGTGGCATTTTCTTAACTGCTAAATGCTAATTGGTCATGGTGGGCGGGGCCACCCCAGGTGATGCGCTGAAGGAGGAGGAGGAGGAGGAGGAGGAGGAGGAGGAGGAGGAGAAGGAGGAGAAGGAGAAGGAGAAGGAGAAGGAGAAGGAGAAGAATGAGAAGAAGTCTTCATTCATCTGGTCAGACATGGTAGCTCCAAACTGTAGTCTTAGCATTTCAAAGTCTGAGGCCAGGGGATCCCTTGAGCTCAGCACTTATAGCATGATAATTATAGAGAGATTATTTCTTCAAAACAAGGTACTTACTCAGGAGAAAAGACTTAAGCAAAATATAGAAACCTATGGCTGGAGAGATGGCTCAGTGGGTGATTTAGGCCAAGCACAAGGACCTAAGGTTGGATTACCAGTACCCACAGGAAGCAGGGATGTATCTGAAACCTCAGTGCTAGGAGTGAAGCTAGTTGGATCCTGGGGGCTTGTTGAGTGGGCAGTCTACCTAACTTGGTGGTGGTTTGGAGGTCTTGACCTCCAAAATGAAGTGCAGAGTGATTGATGCAGACAGCTGGCATTGACTTCTTACCTTCCCATGTTCCATGCAGGCAAGCATCCGCACCCTCACACACAGATATACATAAATGCCATACTAATATGTGCTGCTACATACATATATAAAAATTCAGATACCAAATAGTTTTTTTTCTTTGAAAGCTGATGATTGAGTCAGCAATTGAGGAATGTGTGCAGAGATGTCTGTTGGAGGACAGACTTGCCTCTCAAGAAGAGACTTCATGTTGATGTAGACAACTTACCAGACCACCTTGCATGACATACCAGAGCTGATACAATGGTGGGCCAGTGATGGGCAGGGCAGTGTCATACCCAGGAATACCTAGTTACTTACACCTCTTGTCTTCTGTTCAAACCCAAGCCTCATGTTAGTTTTAGATGAGCTTGGGTGGGGGCAGTGGACATTTTCTGAACTGACCACATCAAATAGAGTCCCTTCCTCTTATTATTTATATATTTAATTGACATATTGAAGACCAGTATGTGAGGGCCACTAGGGCTCAGGCTTTGACCCTAAAACTACTTAATAGTTGTTGTTCTTGTTTACCTCCCAAAGGGTCTACTTTGTTTAGTGATCCCTTCATCATTATTTTAGGCTTCATTTAATCAATTCTAGTTTAGATATTTGTTATTTCTTTCCTTCCGTCCCCTACCCCGCCAGGTTTTCTTGTCTTTGCAAGAATCCAACATGCGGAATTAGTCATTTGAAAACTCACCCAGCTTTACAGGGGAACACCCAACTCTTTTTTCTTAGCAAATTGCCTTTGCTCCATCTCACAGAACATGATATCCTGTGTGTCCATCTTCATGTGATTCTAGGAATTTTTAGATTTCCCCAATTTCTTCCAATCTGAAACTGTTCACTTCACACACTGTTTTCAGTTAAACTGTTTGCAGCCGCTGGGCAGGGCCAAACTCTGAGAATCCTTTAAGCATCCTTGTGCCTAGGACCATCTTGCTTAGAAACAAGCCAAATGCAAGACTTAGCTCTACCATCTTGGATTGAAGGCCACTGTTTCAGTAATCCCTCCTGCCTCTAGATTCTTTTCATTTTCATACACTTGGCCAAAGTTTCAAGGTTCTGGAGCACCTGGGCCCTTACTCTTATCTCCAGATGGTTCCTGTCGAATTACAGGAGTCTTGTCATTACTATGGTGTATGGTGACAGCAAACCATTTTGCAACAGACTTCCTTTTCTAACATTTTTTTGTTTGTTTATATACTTGTTTTAAATGCATGGTGTGTGTGTGTGTGTGTGTGTGTGTGTGTGTGTATGTGTGTGTGTTGTTCATGTGGATGTCAGAAGACAACTTTCAGGAGTTTGTTCTCCTCCATTGGGGATCGAAGACAAATTCTGGGAGTTAGTGACAAGCCCCTTAACTGGCTGAGCCATCTTGATGGCTCTATAACAGATCTTGAACTTTTCTTTTGTGTTGTGGAAGGCACTAGGTATTTTTGGAGAGTTACTGAGTTAAGATGTGGTCACCATATTGTCTGTGGGGGTGAGCCCATGTCACAGAGGCAATATCACAGAGATATGATGTCACAGAGGCAAGTGTTTTACAGAGTGGTAGAGATTAGAGCTTTTATTTTATAGCAATGGCCTATTACGTTTTTAAAACCTAAGCAGATGACTACAATAGGTGATTCATTGTTTCTTATTTGAACACCAAAGCAATAAATGTTAGAGTTTCAGCCGTTCACTTAAAGTTGTCAATGGATTTGTGCAAAGTCAGGTTAGAGTCTAAGCTCAGGAACCCCCCCCCCTTCCCTGTCTTCCACCAAATAAGACTCTGTGAATGGATTAAGCATTTCAAATAAAGTTCAAGGCTATGTTCTTGACACACTTTGATAGTCTTGTATAGCCAATTATATAGGGTGACATGTTTAACAGGAAGTGCACAGTTTGTTTATTTATTTATTTATTCAGTTCAAATTAAGGTCTTTGGTACTATATACTATTTCTGTACAGGTGGCCGGGAGGCAGCTCTTATTCTCTAGTCTTGGGCATTGTTCTGGTCTTCTCAAGAAGTTAATGTTTCTTCCCACTTGTGTTTCTAGGCCATGGTGATAAATACACGTAAACTTATGGATCAGAGCAGGCTGATGAGATGAAGAACAGCCCTAATGGACAGGTGGGTGGATTATTCCTTATGTTCATCTGTCAGGCAGTCCAAAGCACACTCAAGGTCTTGGCAGATGCATATGAGCTAGGCATTTGCACACATGGGAGCTTGCTTCTGATCGACGAGCATGCTTTGTCCAAGTAAGTAGGGTTTTATGTCCAGGAACATGGCCTTGGTTCTGGGACCAAGGGAGATAATGGGCAAGTATTTCTGCTAAAAATAAAGAACAGAGAGGCTACTGTTTTTATCCCTGTACCTAGGGTGATAAATGACAATGAATGGGCTTTTTTTCCTGGCTGTTTCTGACCATCAAACTTTTTATGTGCTCAAATACTTTCTCTGTTCTTCTCTATTGATTCACAGTCTTGAGGTATAAATCAGTTGGCGTTTGTATGGTGAAAGGCAGTACGGAATGGACTCACAGCATTCAGTAATATCATTGCCAAATATGGGTTCTCCTAACTATGTCTGTTTATCCCACAAGATGGAGGAAGAGAAATATATGCCTCATTTGATAATTGAGTTCTGAGAATGGTTCTGCCTTTCTTGAGATAGCAATTCAGAGTTAGAGGCTAGTTTTCTTGAAAATGACTGGGTGGAAATGTCTAAAGTATTCTATCATTAAAATTTACATAGATGCACCGCATATAAACACAAAATATCTAATGAACTATCTCCCTATGTCTAATATTTTCTTCTCTTATTGAATATATATATATTTCAGATCTATGGTATAATGGTTGGCATTCTGGACTTTGAAAGTATATTTTTTCATAAAATATATTCTGATTATGGTTACCCCTCCCTCATATCCTCCCAGATCTTCCCCACCTCCCCTCTCATCCAATCTCACACCCTTCTCAATAGGCATCTGAAAAATAATCATAAATAAAATAAGATAAAACCAAACCAAACCAGGACAAAGGAAACAGAAGGAGAAAAGCCATCGAGGACACTATTCACACAAACATGGAGAACCTGACTTGAAAGTACGTTTTATTAAGCAGCTTTGGCTAAAGCATGGGTCACATGATAAAGACTAAAGCAGACAACTCAATATAATGGGATCAGTTCATCCCATCATACGATGAGTTATATTGTATAATATTAACCTTTCAGTGGAATTTCTGTTGCCGTCAGAGATGCTTGTCATGTTCTAGCCAATACACATCTCAAAATGCTGTCCATCATGCTGTGCATATGAAGAGAGACATGGTCTTTATTCATGAGTTCATAACCCGCTCACTACAATAGGAATCTGTGATAGATAATAAATGTCAGCTATCAGCAGACACTGCACTGTGTAGAGCTGGCCAGACATTGATCGGGCTAGATCTGTATTAACAAAAAGAGCACATCCCATGGCTGGGCAGACTGCAGAACATGCTTGGTGCTCCCTATCTCCGGGGCTTCTGAAATACAACCTTGAGCTTACTCCCTGTCCGTTGCCTGTGGGTCAGGATCAGGTCTGATCGCTACTTTATATAGGCACTCACGGTGGAGCAGGCTGCCCCCCCCGCCCCGTTCAGATAATATAGTTCATGTTCATGTTGCCATTGTGGTAGGAACCACTGAAGACGGTGATGCCGTAATTCAAATAGCATCATCAAATTATTACTCTTTTGGTTCAGTTCATTCTCTTGAAGGGAATGGCTCTTCTTAGAAGGAGGGATGTATAGGTCACCTCAGTCAGAGTGATGGGAGGAGGAGGGTGATGGGATCAGAACTCAGGAGATCTGGAGTAGAGTTCTGGACTGACATTTCCTGCGGGATGTCGATCGGGGAAAAAAACCTTCCTTCTCTTAGTATCAGTTATCTTATGAACACAGGAAACTATGCTATATGACACCGAACTCCTTTGCTGTCGAAAGTGTCAAATGAGCTAATGCAGTCTGAGTCTTAGGAGTCCCCAGTAGACAGTTGCAAGGTTAAAAACCAAACCAAGCCGGGCGTGGTGGCGCACGCCTTTAATCCCAGCACTCGGGAGGCAGAGGCAGGTGGATTTCTGAGTTCGAGGCCAGCCTGGTCTACAAAG